>NC_084481.1:115491894-115794925 GCF_030035675.1 Rhineura floridana | reverse complement strand
CAGGCAGGCAGACAGCAGCAGCAAACGGCTCTCCTTCTTCCCTGGGCAGTGGCGGTCCCCTTCCTCCTGAAGGCATTTGTTGATTTGCCTGTTGTTGTCAATAGGGAGACATATGAAGTATTGGATTTCTTTGAAGCAAGACTCTTATTTGAGTCCAAGCTGAGGTGGGAGAAAAGTCCAAAAGCCAAACTGGATTCTGTCCAAAGTTGTAAAATAGATTCCAGAGCAATTTATCCCTACCTTATTACTGGATTTTATCTGGGAAATTAAATGCATGAAATTAGCTTATGTGTGTTTACATACATAAGCTGTATCTGAATATTATGGGTTTGGGTTGTATCCATTGGAGCACTAAGTAAAAGTCCCATCAGCACAGATATTTCTATTTTAACAGTTCCCCCAACTCATTGGTGCAGATTTGGGAAGGGTGCAGAGCATGCACAGGGGAGGAAAGGGGGAAGTCCTGTTGCACAAGTGGTAGGGATGGGAGCTGGTGCCACTTCAAAAGCATTCTGTCCATCTACCAGGCAGTATTGATTTGAGTTTGTTCTTTGTCCACTATCAGCTGCTTTTACCAGTCTGATTTTTCCCTTCTCCAAAAATATTGATATTAATATTGATATTTTCTTTCAAAATACTGATAGGAAAAATGATAAATGAAAGAAAATATCAATATTTTGAAAGAAAGAAAATATAAATATTTTGCCAAAAGATAAAGGAAAGGAAAGCAGTTTCGCTGCTTCGTCCTCCTTCTCTGCTATGACTAAGGCTGGTCAGTTTTCACCTTAGCAAGCAAGCAAGCACTGGCTGTTTTTCTTTTGGAAAGGAAAAGAGAAAAGTAGCTTTCAGTGCCCCCCTTCCTTCTAGAGTCAATGTGGGTGAGACTTGGCGTTTGTATTCTAGTGGTGGGGGGTGGGGGGGAGAGAGTGAGTGAGTGAGTGTGAGTGAGTGAGTGTGAGAGAGAGAGAGTGAGTGAGAGAGAGAATGTGTGTGTGTAACAGTGCTGGGAGTAAAAACAATAAAAGAACAAAATATTTGAGGAAATATTCGAGGGGGAAAGCCACTGAAGTTGGGAGCAAACAGGATCACTCCATAAAGATGGAGAATATGTGGACCATTGAAAAATCAGCTGAATTCTCGCCCATCTCTAACAAGTGGAAATCTTTGCACTGATGGGACACATTAGTTGACTACTAGCTTTTGTGTGGATGTCCCAGAATGCCTTCAAGCAGGGCAGGCTTGCTAGGTGGTCATTCTCACTCTCTTTCATGTGCATGGACTTGATAAGGGGAGGAGTTGTCTGAAATGGCGTCTTGAGTTCACCAATGTTTATTGAAACTTGATGAAATTATAATGAGGATTAGCTATTGGCAGTTTAAGCAGGTATTGCTAGTTTTCTAGCTACTGCATGTCTGGAAGAAAATACCAGTTCCTTTTGTGAAATTCATCCAATAAATAAATGTTGTCATCTTGGAAAATTAGACATTGTTCCAGAGTAATGAACAGTGTATCACACAACATCTGTTTAACATGGATTATTTGTTCTATCTGCAGGTTTTCTAAAGAAACGCCATCCAGCCCTGACGGGGACAGTTGATTTTACAGTAGTTTTATGGGTATTTTAAGCAGAATAACACAGTGTACAATGAAACAATATTTGGAACAACAGATGCTCATTTGGGTATCAGTTATGTCACCTTTTTAGTGAGCATTACTTTACCCTACAATTAAATCTACTGTCAGTGTGACTGTTTTTAGGAGACCTGCTGAAAATTCCAGAAGAAAAACATGACTCGCACATAGAATTGTCTGTTCTTGGCATTTAACATTGTTTTCTGGGACAGGGTAGCCAATTGATGAGGGAGAAACTGGAAAACAAGATCATGTAGTGCAAATTTTATATTTTGTTTTCTTGATATTTTTGGGAATAATGATTTGGTGGGAGATGTTTGCTAGGCATTGGGGAGGATGAGAGAGAGAGTTTGATGAAAAATACAACTTGTTAAATGAAATTTGTTTTATGGAATTAAAATGTTATATGCAGAAGGTAGTGCTTTGAAATTTCTCAGTCTGTAGTTTCAGAAATTTCTCTGTGTATGTGATTCTATTTGCAATAGACTTCTTTAGGCATTACTCGCCTGAAAGGAGATGTGGGGTCATGGATTTTAGTCAGCTACTCAGAGTAGATCCACTGAAATTAATGAGCCTAGTTAGAGCACAATCCTCCTCCTGGTGTTTACCTGGGCTGGGCTGAGGGGATACAGGATGTGGCGCATCCCCGGCAGAGGAGACAGGGTGTTGGTGCAGCACTGGGGCGCAGCTGGGGAAATTGTCCACTGCCAGGGCACAGCTGCCTCAGCTGAGACCAGTGCAAGGGGAGCTGGAGAAAGGCCACCAAAAGGGACATTTCAGGGGTGTGTCATGAGTAGAACCTAGGGGAGGGGGGCTTCCACTGCATCCTGCCCCTGTTCGGCTCTGTCCTGTAGTCCCCAGTCCCAGGAGATGATATGCTGGGGAAACGGGTGGGAGAAGGAAACATGCATGTCCTTTCCTTCTGCCGGCACAGCCAAGGTGCTCGTCTCCCTGGAGCTCTTGATTGGACATGGGATGAGGCAGACCCTCCTGCTGGCTACTTGCTGCCAGCCTCCTCCAAACAGGATTGCTCCGTTAGTCATGTCTATTAATGTCACTGGGTCTACTCTGAGTAGGACTAGCATTGACTACCATCCCATGTATTTAGTAGGGGTGTACAGTAACCACAATGCCTTGCATTTGTAGCACTTGGAAGCAGCCTGATCTGTTTTGGATCTGCTCTGTGTTCTGATTTGATTTATTATTCAGGTCTGAATCTGATCTGTTAAATCTGAAATGGATGAAATTTTTAGGCAAAGAAGCTACACTCCAGAGTGAATTAAGCCTGCCAAATTTTAGGCAGAACCACCTAGAAGCTTTAATGTTGGGAACCTTTTTTTTTTAAAAGAGAAACGTCTATTTTTTATTTTCTACCAGAGTTAGATGCAAATTGCAGACATGATCACCCCTTCAGAGGAGGATGAAGCCTGCCAGTTTTCTCCCACAAGGGCAGATTAGGAAAATAGAAATCACATTCCCTACCCTAGTTTTTTTGTGGGCAGAGGCAATCAGTTTGAAAACTTGGCACATGATGGAGGTTCCCCTGGGTAAGAAACCTGCCAAAGTTCAGACAAATAGGTGCCATTTTTATCATGCTAAGCGACTTAACTTTTGTTATAAAAATATGAAAATGGTTTTTTTCACTGCCCCACTCCCTTCCTGGAAGTATTCTCCATAAAGGGGTGGGGGGAGAGAGAGAGACAGTGCTATGCTTTTTAATAGTTAAGAAAAAGAATGATTTGGAAAGAATCAGGTCAGCCCACTAGTCTTACTCTGCTGCTTTCACCCTGCTCTCACAGCCAAACTCAGAGGATAATGACTACCCATGTGTTTACCTCAATATCCCTCCCCCAAATCATTGTGATTGGAATGCAATGAGGAAATAATTCACTGTGATTAAAAGCTATGACTTTCCATGAAAACAAAAGATTTCCCCACCACCTCACCTTTCGAGCTCTGAGTGTTTTCCCAGTCTGCTTGGTTTTGTTTCTCAGAAAAGAAAAGGGGTCAGGGTGGGAAAGCTGTGCATTTAACTTTATGGGAAAAAACCAAGGCAACTGGGCTATTTGGAAGGTTGAGCACTCCACCTCTACACACCTCATTAATGGTGCTATCCAACTCAGTAATATGAAAGACTACCCTGGCCTGAGTCATCCTAGTTTGCCTCCTTATTCACAGTACACTCAGCCTATGCACTGCCCTAGTATTTAGCCCTGTCCCCAAAGTCCCATGGTTCCATGTTGGGAATAACTTCTTGCCTGCTGTACATGTGGAGGCTCCTTGCACATGTTAATGTCCTGATCACCAAAGTTCTGAATCATGCAGGGAACCTCAACATGTCAAACTGTCTCACTGCTTCTTAAGCGATGTCCAGACATAGTGATTGCAGGGGCAGGAGGAGCTGTGCAACTTTGAGTATAGGGTAAATAGGCATCCCTGCAATTCCTTTTACCGCTCTTGCCCTCTCTCCAAATCGATATTGCCTAAAGAGGGTTGAGATAGTGTTATATATAGCAAGATAGGTAGTTTTGGGCTACATTGAGCCTGGCAGAATCTGGCTTTGCTATAAAAAGTATAGTACTAGTTAAAATGTAGTTTATAAACACTGCTCAGCTCAGGTAATAATATTTTGTTACTATTATTTGTTTTTCAGATCCAAACCTGGTTTCATTTGAAGCAGCTGACCGACCAAATTATTTTCTTCATTTAGCTTCCAATAATACTTTGGTTCTTTCTAAGTATGAAAGAAGTGAGCATTTTCAGAACAGATCAACTTTTGCCATCCACAAAAACACATGGCTTTCAGGATACAGCTCCTTTGAGTCATTTGCAGTGCTAGGCGCCTTCATTCACATTTCAGCTTCTTCTGTGAATATTGTTAAATATCATCATTCTGAGGCATTCAGACTCTCTACACTTTTTAAACTTGAAGGTAAGTACGTGCATATGAATTGTAGTGGCTACATTTTCAAACTTGATTTTGCCTTATTTTTATATGCTTCTTTTTTGGAAGTACCAATTGTACCAATTACTTTTAATATGTTTTTTTTAAAAACAGTATGTTTTTTAAAAATATGTTTTTAAAGCTTTTTAAGAAATGTTTTTAAAATTGTTTTGTTTTAATGTATTTTAAGGTCTGTTTTTATGATGTTTTGATGTGTTTTTAGTGCTTTTGTTTGCCACCCTGGGCTCCTGCTGGGAGGAAGGGTGGTATATAAATCAAATAATAAATAAACAAACAAACAAATAAGTCAAATGCATGATTAACTATTATCAATTAAACAATGCAACATCCCTGTGCTGAGGTGCTTACTAGTGTGATGCTTCTTTAGTCTAAAATGCGCCCCTAATTTTACCTGGTTCAGAATACAAATCTGCCCAGCTTGTAATAAAATGCTCAATTATATTACAAATCAAGCACCACTTCCCTCCCCCATTCTTCTGATTGAAATGCAAAATGGGATCTTGTGCAGAGATCCTGTGCATGCAGACCAGGGGTTCATAACCAGCTGTTTTGTAGGCACATGCACTAAAGTTCTTTAATGTTAACCCATTACTGTCACTGAAACTCCCATTCATTGTTGTGAAATGCATAACCAGACCCAGATAAGCTGCTTTTTGTTTGGGTTAGTTTTCATTACCTCTTGACTGATGTGGTTGCTATCACCTGTCCCAATATAAAACATATTCTTTTTCCTGGGTGTGTTTCTTTTGGAAGAGGGAGATTTGCATTTTCAAGTGACTCTCTGCTATGGATAGTGCTGGAAATAACAATACTCAGTAGGCTGTACAATGCAATAAGTTGCATGCGCTTGGCATTATCAGTGTACAAGCACCAAAATTATGAACTGCCAGACAATTCTCAGGAAGAATGCACTTTTTAAAATAACATTTAGCATATGCAAGTAAACATTTTTTTAAAATCTATAAATCTCTATCAATACCTAATTATAATATGAAATGTTAATGGGATGGCAACATAAATGACATGACAGCTTATGGCTGCTTATAATGTGGTTCACCATGGAAGACAAGAAGCAGACAGAATTGGAGGCAAAGGACTTTGTACCAGTGCAATTTTGTATGGGTACAGCAAAATACCTAGGCTATTGCACTTTTCCAGCAGTTCAGGATGGTGCAGTTGCACCATGCAACTCTTGTAATAAGAAAATATTATTATAGATATTTTTAATTGGAATGGATTAATGCTGCATCAACATGATGGCTTGAGAATCAAAATTCTAATTTAATTTAGATATGAAAGCTAGCCATTCAAACATTGAACCTATCCATAGTTATGAAAAATAGTTATTGGTCCTGTAGCCTAATTTAGATTCTGACCAATCCTTAGTTATAAGAATGGACCTTGTAGACTCTGTCACTGTATTGCTTGTCCTGCTTGGAATTTTTAATGCTGCTGAATAGTTCGAGGAATTGCTCTTGTGGGCATTTTGTATTCATTGGGAAGACCTGCTGATTAGCAGTTGGTGAGAGTTTCATTGTTAGGGAGTCTCGATTGGTCCAGTGTATTCCATTTTGGAATCTCAGTTTGGTCACTCATGCATTACTTAACCCATTCCTAAAATGTCATTCATAAGATCAACATCTTCTTTAAAAAAAATCCCCCTTCATAATTGTTATCAGGTGCTCTTTCTGTGGGGAAATAATAGAAAGGTTTTCTGCCTAAATCCATCATTTATTATGTAGATTAAGTGGCAGAACAATCCAAACCTCTTTTATGCCGAGCTGGTGTTTGTGTGTGTTGGATTAAGTGAAGGTGTCCTTCCATCCAGCTGTGGTTCAGCTATCCTCCTACTGGCCCCCAACTGTTCAGGCAGGAGGCCTGCTAGTGGCAAACAGCAGAAATCTGCAAAACGGTGTTCTGAAGGCAGGGAGGGGATGGAGCTGAGCCTGTCCAGGATCCAATTGATCCCAAGCCACATGATGGCATTGAGTTTAATCCCCCCTCCCGCTATGGTTGCTGTGAATAGAAGGGCTGGACATGTGGTGGTGGCTCTGCCACTCAGCAAAGCCCTGTTAGTGGTGCGAGTTAGGACTGCACCCTGCTTCTCATTGCAGACGATGGTCTTGATCTCTTTCCATTAGACTGCCATCACAAAGGAGATACTCCCACATGAAGTAGGACCAGGCCCACTAAGCAGTAAATAGCAATTCTGTCTTTTCTGGATAAAGTCTCAGCTTGTTAGCCTACATCCAACCCATAACAGCCTTCAGAACCAGCTAAGAGTCTTCAGTGCCTTCCCTGATGGAAATGCAAAGTAGAATTGGGTATAATCTACATATTGATGACACCCTGCTGCTTACACTAAAACTTGGGATGATCTCTCCCAGAGGCTGCATGTAGATGTTAAATAGCATTGAGGATAAGATGGCCAATGGCCAAAGAATTAAACTACAGTCCCCCACATCATGCATCTCTTTCTAAGACTTAACTTCAGTGTAGGATCAGAACCAGTGCAGACAGTGCCACCTGGTCACAGACATGGTAGGCAATCTGGAAGGATACCATGGTTGATAGTATGAAGAGCCACTTAAAGATGTCTTGTTTCTAGTGTAGGACATCTGCCAAAATATCTTCAGCCCCAAAATTGGGTTGCAAATCTGACTGAAATAGGTCCATAACATCCAAGATTACTTGGAGTTGGATTGTACCTTCCCTCTGGAAGCTTTTAACCAGGAAAGGCAAGACACAAGCATGCATATAGTTGTCCCCAAACTTGTAAAGTTCTTGTCCACATTCTCAGACTGAACACATTGAAAGTACCCATCACAATAGAACAAGCAGATACTTTAAGTACATCTACAGCTATTACAAATAATCTGGAGTCCAATTCAGACAGTTTAGCATTTATTGAGCCAACCCTGTAGGGTATTTGTTCATACTAATGAAAGGGTCCCCCTTTAGGATGCACACCTTAACTCAGGGCTGGCCCCAGACATGCTGGGGCCCTTGGGCACAACCCTGCCCCAGGACTCGGGGCTCCCCTTCTGTGATTTGTGGCAGGATCGCTGCTGCAGATTGCACACCCCGCCATCCCTTGCTTAACCTACCTTTGTCAGTTCTGCGGTTGCACACACAGCGCTGCCCTTAACAAAGATGGTGGCCGAGGTTTCCCTATGGGGCTGAAGCCTCTGCTGCCATCTTGGTTCATGGCAGGGGTGCGCATGCATGCGTGCCATCAGCCAAGATGGCGGCAGAGACTTCAGCCCCTTAGGGAAACCTCAGCCGCCATCTTTGTTAAGGGCAGCACTGCATGAGCAACCTCAAGACAAGGTAGGTTAAGCAAGGGAATGGTGGAGCTCCGAAGCTCTCACCATGTGATCTGTGGCAGCGATCCTGCTGTGAGTTGTGGAAGGGGAGCAGAGGGGCCCCTGTAGCCCCAGGGGCCCTCGGGCCAGTGCCCCACCTGGCTGCGCTTTAGAACCGGCCCTGCCTTAACGTGGTGAGGGGGTTTGAGAGTGTTGAAGAAACAGAGCAATGCCATCAGGAGTCTAGACCAAGACGCTAGACTCCTAGCAGGGGCACCCAAGGCAGAATGGTCAAAGCTGAGACACCAGACTAACATGCATCCAAACTCAGAGGAAGGCAATGGTAAACCACCTCTGAATACCTTTTACCGCGAAAACCATATGAACAGAGTATCCAAAATGCAACACGAGATAGTGCTGGAAGATGAGACCCCAGGTCAGATGGCACTCACCGAGCTACTGGGGAAGAACAAAGGACAAGTACGAGTAGCGCTGTGACTAATGACGCAGCTGGGACAAAGCTAAAACGAAGCCCAGAGGCTGATGCGCACAGATGTGAAAGGAGAGTCTGGAGTTGTACGATGCACACAATAGGAACATGGAATGTGAGAAGCATGAACCAGGGAAAGTTAGAAATTGTCAAGCAAGAAATGGAACATATCAACATTACAATACTTTGCGTGAGTGAATTAAAATGAACGGGAAAGGGACATTTTCAATCAGGCAACTACAAAATGAAGGAAATGAGAAATCAAGAGGAAACGGGGTTGCTTTAATAATGAGAAGTGATGTAGCAAAAGCAATTAGGAGCTATAACGCAAGGTCTGAGCGAGTTATATCAATGAGATTAAACGAGAAACCGATTAACATAACCATCATCCAAGTCTATGCTCCAACATCAAACGCAGAAGAAGAAATGGAGAGATTTTACGCAGAAGTACAGGAGGAAATTGATCACACATCAAAAGCAGATATGACTGGAATGCAAAAGTAGGGAACAGAGAAGAACTAGGAATTGTGGGGAAATAGGGCTTAGGAGACAGAAATGAAGCAGGAGAAAAACTTATTGAATTTTGTGAAGCCAATGATTTGTTTCTTGCAAACACATATTTTGAGCAACCAAGAAGACGACTGTACACGTGGACATCACCAGATGGTCAATATAGGAATCAAATTGATTATATAATTGGTAACAGAAAATGGAGAAGTTCCATACTTTCTGCAAAAACAAGACCAGGAGCAGACTGCGGTACAGATCATGAACTGGTCGTATCGAAAATCAGAGTAAAGCTAAAGAAGAAGAACAAAGCAATCATATTGCCAAAATACAATTTAAATAACATCCCAGAAGAATATAAAGATCAAATAAGGAACAGGTTTGAGGCTTTAAAGTTAGTTGACAGAGAACCAGAAGAACTATGGAATGAAGTCAGAGATGTTATCAGAGAAGAATGCAAAAAGACTGTACCTCTAGTTAAAAAGAGAGAAAGGCCTCAATGGATGACTGAAGAAACTCTTAAAATGGTTAAAGAGAGAAGGAAAGCAAAAGCAAAAGGAGATAGAAACACTGTCAGAACCCTAAATGCAACAACACAGCGACTAGTACGTAGGGACAAAGAGAACTGTTACAATAGTTACTGTATAGAAATAGAAGAGGACAACAAAAAGGGAAGAACGAGAGCCCTATTCCAAAAGATTAGAGAAATGAAAGGGAAATTTAAACCAAGAGTAGGGATGTTAAATAATCAACAGGGGAACACACTGACTGACAGAGATGAAATAAAGGGAAGATGGAAGCAATACACTGAAGAACTAAAGAGATGCCAGGATGACAGATTCATTCACGGAGGAACCATATGATGAAGAACCAGAAATTTTAGAATGTGAGGTAAAAGCTGCTCTTAAAATACTTGGAAGAAACAAATCACCAGGAACAGATGGCATACAAATAGAGTTACTACAAGCTACTGAGACTGGATCTGTCCAAATTTTGACGAAAATTTGTCAACAAATATGGAAAAGAAAACAATGGCCCACAGACTGGAAGTGTTGAATATATATCCCAATTCCAAAGAAAGGGGATCCCAGGGAATGCAGTAATTATTGAACTATTGCCTTAATATCCCATGCATAAAGTAATGCTCAAGAGTCAACAACAAAGGCTCTTACCATATATGGAGCGAGAAATGCCAGACGTCCACGCTGGATTTAGAAAGGGAAGAGGTTTGTTGTTGTTGTTATGTTCCTTCAAGTCGATTACGATTACAGTCATTAACCAAAATGGAGACAATAGTCAAGAAATCAGAAGAAGGCTAGGACTGGGGAGGACAGGTATGAGAGAACTAGAAAAGGTCCTCAAATGCAAAGATGTGTCACTGAAGACCAAAGTCAGGATCATTCAGACCATGGTATTCACAATTTCTATGTATGGATGTGAAAGTTGGAAAGTGAAATAAGTGGATAAGAGAAAAATCAACTTATTTGAAATGTGGTGTTGGAGGAGAGCTTTGCTCATACCATGGACTGAGAAAAAGACCAATGATTGGGTGTTAGAACAAATTAAACCAGAATTGTCACTAGAAGCTAAAATGATGAAACTGAGATTATCATACTTTGGACACACCATGAGAAGACACTAGAAAAGACCATAATGCTGGGAAAAACAGAAGGGAGTAGAGAAAGAGGAAGGCCAAACAAGAGATGGATTGATTCCATAAAGGAAGCCACAGACGTGAACTTGCAAGATCTGAACGGGGTGGTTCATGACAGATGCTCTTGGAGGTCACTGATTCATAGGGTCGCCATAAGTCATAATTGACTTGAAGGTACATAACAACAACAGCAATGAAAGTGTGGGGAACCTTTGGCCCTCCAGATCATCCCTTGCTATTGACTGTACATGCTGGGGCTGATGGGAGTCATAGCTTAGCAGCATCTGGAGGGCCAAAGGTTCCCCATCCCTGTATTAATGTAACTAAAAAAATTATAAGCAAATGGTAAAACATTGTAAAAAAGAAGTTTCATTTAGGCTACTAGTACAGTTACCAGCGCATTGATTTTCATGACAGAAAGAACCAACTGCACGCTCTGCAGAGTTTCCTGTTATTAAGCCATTGATTTAAAGTGTTAATAGTGACATTGTGAAACTGCTTATGTTTGGGGGCTAAGATGAGACCCCAATGCAGCTGTTGGCTGGCACACTTCAACTTCACAAAAATGACAGAATTTGTCATTGCCAAATGCTTGCTGCCTCCTGACAAATTCCTTTAATCATGGTGATGTTGGAAATTTGAACAGCAGAATATATGAAGCTCAGGTTATAAACCATTGCAAACAGGCACCTGAGTTTCAATATAACAAAAATGTTGTAGCCTTTTATTTTTAAGAGGGAAAAGAAGAGGTTAAGATCTGTAGTAGACATCTCTACTGGTGTAGTGTTGAATTGTATAACTTTTTTAAAGTGTGAAGTCTTTGCCTTCCAGTCATGCCAAAGAATTCTATCTATGCCAGTGGAAAACTAAAACAATTTACCTCAGCAAGTGGGATCATATCAAATGATCACAAGGCATTCCATTAATCACCACATCCGAGGATTTGGGTTTCAGAGTTTTATGAGCAAAGAAACATAGGGCTTGAATCTTTCTCCAGTGTTCTTTCACAAGGCCCAACTTGCTGATGCAGGGTAATTACATGGTCTAAAAATACAGCAGCATTTGTTTAAGTTAATGGAAAAGTTACACCAGTTCTAGAGTGCAGAGGCAAAGGCAGATTGGGTTTCCTGCTGACTATCATAAATGCTTTGCATATTAGATCAGAACTTTTCCAACGGAGAACTGCTATTCCTGAAAATAAATACTGGGAGTAGTATAGCTCCTTTAAATCCCCTAGGTAAAAAAATGTCTTCATGAGTAGTCTTGATGGTCTCTGAAGCATATCTAAAATACTTTTAAAGACCAAAGAATCCTTACAGTAGATAATTGTTTGCCAAAGATCATGTGAAGATTCCCAACTTGATAGCAATAAATGTACCAATGTGCATATCGTAGTGACAGAACACCTTCACTATACTATAACTGATGCTGACAACAGGATAATGGCGCAGTTCTCTGGAGATTTCTATTAGTGTGTGACTGCAACATTCCAGCAACTATTTGGACTGTTATTTCCATTTCTTCAAATCTGTGTTTTGTGCATAATTAGCCAAAACAAAAAGCACACAGGTTATTCACGAGGAAAGCATTTATATGATGTATGCACATTTCTAATAAGGATACAGTAAAGAGCATTATACTGTAGTGCTTGAACTATTCATTACAAGACACCTAGTAGTGGCAAAGCATTGATCTGTGCTACAGGCTTTTGTTACCATTATGTTTTTTAATTAATAAAAATTATAAGAATTCATGTCAGAATATTCATGAGAAATAGGCAATGTTATTCTTCTGATTTTTGCAGGAGGAAAACTGAAATGAAGAAGAAAAACCTACATTATGCAGTTTCCAAAGGAGTAGGCATGTTACTTGTCTATGGCAGAAAAAGCAGTCTTGTGGCACCTCAAAGACTAATAAATGTATTATGGTATAAGCTTTCATAGACTACATCTGATGAAGTGTACTGTAGTTCATGAAAGCTGATGCCGTCATAAACTTGTTAGTCTTTATGTGCCATAAAACTCTTTGTTTTTATATTGCACAGAAAGGTTGAAGTATTAAGCTGAATCTTGGAAGATTCAGAACAGTCAAAAGAAAAGTACTTCTTCACACAGCGCACAGTTGAACGATGCAATTTGCTTCCATAAGATATAGTAATGACCACCAACTTAGATGGCTTTGAAAGAAAAGTAGACAAATTAATGGAGGATAAGGGTATCAATCACTACTAACCACAATGGCTATGTTCTGTCTCCACTGTTGGAAGCAGTATTTGATGCTGGGAATTGCAAGAGAGGAGAGCGCTATTGCATTCAGGTCCTGCTTGCAGGCATCTCATAGGCATCTTCTTGGCCACTTTGAAAATGGAATGCTGGACTAGATACATTTTTGGCCTGATATATCAGGGCTCTTCTCATGTTCTTATATTTACAGTGCAAATCTGTACACATCAACACAGGATTAAATTCCATTTGAGTTCAATGGGGTTTACTCCCTCGTAAAGATGCAGTCTTATACACACTTGTGGGAGTATGTTCCATGGATCTCAACAGGATTTACTCCAGAGTAGGCTTGTGATGTGTATATCCTTCTCCCATCCTGTACACTTGTATCATTTATGTTACAGATTTCTTCTATTTTAAATAAAGGAAAAATACTAAAGAAAATGAACATTTTAATGATGTTATTTCTATTTATTTAAAAAATAAATTTAATAAATTAATATATTTGTGTATGAGAACATAATTTATGGAATATCATAGTATTTTGTTTCAATTCAGTTTTCCTTTTGTCAACGCAAGTGAGAGAGATAAAATTATTATTATTATTGAATAGTTGATGTGCAGCCTTTGTCCCTATTTAGCTGTTTAATTCCCCTTCCCCTAATGTAGATATATCTGTAATTTGATGAGACTTAGAATACAGTATGCTGGCTTGCATGACACAGTAAGCCAAACTATGGGTTAGCAAGGCTGCAGGGGGTGGGGAGGTCCTGGACAGGGGTCTGCAGCTGCTTTTCTCCTCCTGGTCTTTTTTCTGCTGCGCTGAGCTAAGCCAAGGTTTGGCTTAGTATGCCATCCAAACTGGGACTTGTAATTAAGCTCTCTCCTTACTAACCATGAGCTGTAGCCAAGAACAAACCTTGGCACATGTGCCCATTTCACAATTGAATACACACACACATACTCCACAACAACACACACACGCAACCCATTCCTATGCTGCCAAGATGCACTTTTTCCTGTTGCTTTTAAAAATCTATAAATCTTCCTTGGATATTTTTCATTACAATGACAGTGGTGCTACAAAGCACAGCTGTATGCATCACACCCCAAACCATTAGCAATAGTATCACTGTCATCCTTCTGCATCAGAGGAGATCCCCATCTCCAGCTGTTTAACCAACCCTGTCAACTCCTGATGTAAGCAGCACACAGACATGGGCCAACTCACAGGAGGATTCCTCTAGCATAGAGGTTCCCAAACTGTGGCCCGTGAGCTTCATTCAGGTGGTCCACGGCAGAGCTTGGAAAAGTTACTTTTTTGAACTACAACTCCCATCAGCCCAATCCAGGGGCCATGCTGGTTGGGGCTGATGGGAGTTGTAGTTCAAAAAAGTAACTTTTCCAAGCTCTGGTCCACGGCATGTTTGTGAAGAAAACTTAGAATTTGAATTCTGTAGAGTTCTATGGAGTAAAAATTGTAATACAGTAACAATACAATCTAATAAATGAAGCAATAAAAATACAATTAAAAATCATGCAGCAACTAGCACAGCACTTTACAACTGCTACAACAGGCAGGGGAAAAAATCATTCATTGATCTGCCAGGACCCTTAGCAATTTTCAAGTGGTCCAAAGGGGAAAAGGTTTGGGAACTACTGCTCTATCAGTATAGTAAGACTTGGGTGATTCATAAGGCAGTACAGGATCAGAACATTATGGGACATCTTTGCTGGTTACAGGCACTTCATTTTCACCATGTGGATTGGCCTTAAAGACCAAAGGAAAGCGTGGGTGCATGGAGTGTATTTTGAAAGCCAGCACAATTTGTGACATTGTAGAATATCGTTACTGATCATGGGGCACATCTGCTAAGGCATCTGCTTTAGCTTCCAATTTCCTGGCTTTTTGGAGCTTGATTGAACATGAGATAGCTTTAATTATGCTCATAAACTGACATGGTTTTTTAAATCATTGAACTGAGCCTACAAGCTAAGTTAATGATACATCTTTTAAATAGGGTTTTCATGTGCCGTAACCATTGGCAGCATCATGCATTTGTTTTGCAGCAAAAGGCACACAGCACCAAGCCTTAGGTTCTGTATGCTAGGTATTTTTAACCTTCCTTGATTGATCTTTTATATAGAGGGGCCTCATCTGGAAGGCTTCCATACACAGAAACCAGTTCCTTTGTACAACTTGCCCTCACTGGATTGGAGTGAATTGTTTTAGATTTATTATTTGACAACATATTGATTTTAAAATTTTACATATTACTATAGTATATGCTTTCCAAAATAAATACATTTATGCAGTGATACAGCTGTGATTGTAGAGTTGTTTGTCATATGAATCACCACGATTGTCATACAGAGCATCATTCCCTAATCAAGTAAGGATTTTGCTGTTCACTTGATAGAAAACAAATGGTGACTAAACTTTATTATTATTATTATTATTACTACTCTTTATTTTTACCCCACCCGTTTTCCAAAACTGGAACTCAGGGCGGCTTACAAATAAAAACTACACATAGGTAAAAAACATACAAAAATATACAATTAAAATAGAATTAAACTATTCATAACATTAAAACCATGAAACATACACTTAAGATACTAAGACAATTTAAAACATTAAGAATGTGACCAGAATGCATTAGGTTTCTTTCAAATGTCATGACTGATCTTTTACAGAGAAACATGCCTGGTCTGGTGCAAAGCCATAACTTGACTTGTCAGTAATAGCGCATCATTCTTTTTGTTGTGAGTTAAGTGCAGAGCTGGTGCAGCTGTGAATTAAATGAATGCAGGCAAAATAAAGTCAAGATATAGCTTATTAGGGTAATGTGATTACATGTTTTATTTATTTAGGACATTTAAATACCGCTTACTCATTCACATTTCTAAGCAGTAATAAATTGCATTTATCAGAAGAAATCAAATCTAGTGTAGTGTACATATAATCTCACAAAGCTGCCTTGTACCGAGTCAGACCATTAGTTCAACTAGCTAAGTTTTGTAAAACCTGACTCGCAGTAGCTCTCCAAGATCTTAGACAGAGATGTTTCCTAGCCCTGTTTCCTAAGATCTTTTTCACATGAGATGTCTTGGATTTAACCTAGAATCTTCTTCATGCAAAGCATGAGTACTACAACCAAGCACCACCCTGACAGAAAGCTTAAGTGAAAAGATGAAATTTTAACCAAAACTAGGGATAGGATCTGCATTTTGGTGCCACTTCGATTTTTGCTCTGTTGAACTTCCTTTTGGTATTGCTTTGTAAGGGATCAGTGTTTGCTATTTGCAATAATATTTTCCTCAAAATAAGAATATTAATATTGATATTTTTGAGTTGATTTTTTTTAAAAAAAATCCACTCCAGCCACAGAAAACCAGTAGAAAAAAACCCTAACGTGTGAGGACCAAAAAAAGCAAATCAATAGGAAATCTGGTGTCAAATTTGAATTTTGTGAAATTAAAGCACATCTATAACTAAAACTATATCAGCATTTATACAAGTATAAGAAACCAATGCAGATTGCTATCATCAATGAGAGTATGACAGAGAAAAGTTTGTTTCTATGTGAGTTTAATCTCTATAGGTTTTCCATTATCATTTGCCAGCAAATGGGCTAGACATTCCCCTCCAAACTTACAGCTGCAAATTGTAGTTCACATTGGGTTCCAATGCTTGCCAGTCTCAACAGATGTCTTAAAAATGAACGCTTCACTCAAAGCTTCCCTAACACCATGCTCCTCCCCTCATCTCAAAAGTAAGTTTGGATAAGGGAGGTCTGTGCCTAATGTATAATGGCCCAAATGACCCCACCACATGTTAATTTCTATCATTTATTGTTATTAGAAATCGATTAAAGGGCAGTTCGCCCATTACTTGCTGGCATGCCCTTATCTTTGGCATGTCAGTTTTCCACATGTAGAAGGAGGAGCACTCAAAAGATGCTATACCGGCACTCTGAAATGTTACCGTCCAGGAACTGTGCTACATGATACTTTTTCCTTGTAGGGAGATTCCTATGTATAAAAAAGTTGTAATGTGAGAGACTGTTCTAAATATGAATTGGAAAGAAAATTTATCTCTTGTGTGTATATGTGTGTACAGTGCCCTTTCATATGATTGCACAGAGGATTACTTTATAATTTTTAGAGATATAAATACCATAGTCGATCCACTATATGTTGTATATAGCACCCACTCTCTCACTCCAAAGCATGCAACTATTTGGAGCGAAAACCTTCCAGGAATTAAAATGTACTGCATGTGAAGAAAGCAAGCTCTTTCACAGGCACTTGAAACTCAGCTGGGATTGCTGTATACTATAAATAAATAGTATCAGCAACCTAAGTTGCTGTGTTCGTAATATGAAAACATTCCTTCCAGCTGAGACAAACACAAAGGAACTCCGTGTTGGATCAGCCAGACATGTGAGCCGCTTCAGTTAAGTGCAATGTCAGAGTGTGTAAGGAAACTGCCTCTGACTTGTGAGGTGCCGAAAAGCCCCACAATGTTTTCTGCAGTCATTAAGGTTGCTTCTTGCTGAAAATTTTAGCATGTGTTTTAAATTGTTTTTTAAAAAATTTAAATTGTGTTTTTAAATTGTTTTGTGTGTTTTTAAATTTGTATATTTGTTTTTAATGTTTTTAATTGTGTAGACCGCCCAGAGAGCTTCAACTATGGGGCGGTATAGAAATGTAATAAATAAATAAATAAATAAATTTATCTGTCATATAGCCTGAATGATCCAGAGTTCCCGTCTGGATCAAAGCATTATTTACATAGGCATATCTGATTGTGGAATGCATAAAATCATATAACTAGAATTTTCTGATAATAATTTTGATTAGGAAACGTACTCTATGTAAAACACCAGAATATACACGTATTAATACTCAGATGGAAGGGACATAAAATTTGTTTTTGTAACCTTTTGTCTAATTATTTTAGAAAATGGTAACTTTATTGGCATTTTATATAAGGCAGTGAAGTGGATTCCAACAAAGAAATTTAATTTTTTTCTGAAATCTGAAAAAAACCCCACCTGTCTATTGAAATATAGAAATATTGGATTGTATTCAATATAGCACTAAGTCAATTATTCCATCAGTGCAAGGATTTCTCCTTGCAGAACAGAACAATCTCCCCTTGTGCTGCACCCCCTAAATTTGTTCTGGGGTTACCCTCAATCCTCTGGCGTAGATTTGGAGGTGGTGTGACATGGACGTTGGGTGAGAAGGTGGGAACTCCTTATGTTAGAGTTAACAGAGCAGGGCATGCTCCAAGTGGGGAAAAGGGTGGTCTGGAAATGGAGGAGATTCTGTGACTTCCTGGTGAAGTTTAGACTCACTGCAAATACCTTCTGCAAGGGTAGGAGACCAATTAAGATGGTTGACCCCCAAAGACTTACAGATCCTGATGGATTCCTAATACCCTGGGGGACTTTTCAGTGGATAACAACACAAGAGCCTGCTAGATCAGGCCAGTGGCCCATCTAGTCCAGCATCCTGTTCTCATGGTGACCAACCAAGGACCTGAGTGCAAAGAGCATTCTCCTCTCCTGCAGTTTCCAGCAACTGGTATTTGGAAGCATACTGTCTCTACCTATGGAGGCAGAGCATAGCCATCATGATGATGGCTAGACAGAACAGGTGATCCTGTTGAGCTCTCGTCTCACTGTGGAATGGTGAGATGCAGAGGGCTATCAACATGATCGCTGCTGAGCACCCTCTCTGGTGCTGTGGAGCCAGCAATTCTCCCTGGTACTCTGGGGAGCTGCATGTGATGAATTAGCTGGACAACAGCTAGAATGCTGATGGCACAGAACTTACTCCAAAGCCAACCAAACATTGGTTAGCAAGCTTAATTGCACCTACCATGATCTAATACTTTTTATTGATGTTTAAAATGCCTTTTATTTAAGTTGCTGGAGAAAAGAAGCCAAGTATTCAGAAATCACTGTTAAACAGAATAGAGCAGATAATTCATTACAATGTGATTTCTGCTTTGCTTTCTATGTACAAAATGTGCCATCTCATTCGCCTGCATAACACTTTCTAAGGTTGAACAGTATTATCCACATTTTACAAATGGACTTAAGCTGAGAGATCATTATTTGCTCAAATCATGGTTTATTATGCCATGGGTTAGTATTAAGTGTGAACCCCACCTAACATTTTACCTGTGGTTTGTTACTGCCAACAAACCACAATCTGTAGACACGGTTTGTTGTTGGCTTATAGAGCATGGTTTGTTTTAACTATGGCTTGATGTTATGTGTGAACTCAGCACCTTTCTTTATGTCTGACAACAATGCCCTAGATGCTTACCAAAATACTAAGTCATAATGGAGGAACAAGCCAGGAATTGCTAACAATTGTAGTTAACTCATACTTTGTTAAAACACAGCTTAATGTTATGTGAGAGAACCAGACTACAGGCTACTGTGAATGTGGGGCTGCCTCTAATTATTCCAAACAGCTGAAATGCTGTTAACTATTATTATATTTTTATTGATCAAGCAACCATTACGAACAATTGAACAAACATTACAAAACCAGTTACTGCTAATCAGCAATCATATTAGCCTTTGTGTCAATAACAATGCTTACAAATTTGGCAACGTTTAAAATGACATAGGGACTATTACAGTTTAAACAAACTTTCAAAAGAACTTCATCAGCTTGACCAGGAAACCGCTCCAGAATGGGATGCAGTGGCATAACCCTCACACCCTTATAAAAACAAGCCTGGCTTGAAGTCATGCTCTGTGTTATTGATCTGATTGCTCAATAGGGAAACTGTGAACTCATATGGTCACCTGACATTGAAGGATCCATACATCTCCCTATGGAAAAAAGCTCTGTTAACTGAGACTCACTCTGTGTGTGTGTGTGTTAGTGTGTATTTTAAATCACACTACATTTCCAGGCTCAATTTGAAGTGCTGGTTTTGACATTTAAAATCTGTCACAGCTTGGGTCCAGGAACCTGAAGTACTACTTGTTTCAGCATGTGCCTGAGCTGGATTGCATGAAATAGTAAGCCGAACCATGGCTTACCAAGATGATGTGCATGTGCAGGCTCCTGGAGAAGAGCTCAGAGCTACTTCACTCCTTTCTGATCCTTTTTACTGCCATGCTGTGCTGGGCTATAGCTTATGATTAGTAAAGAGAGAGCCTTGGCTGCAGCTCATGGTTAATGCTAAGAGACATTAACCATGAATCCCGGTTTAGATAACATGCTAAGCCAAAATTTGGCTTATCTCAGATCAAAAAGGACCAAGAAGCTGCAAAGCAGCTGCAATTTTCTCTCCAGCACCCTGAGTTATCTCAGTAAGCCATAGTTTGGCTTACTGTTTCATGAGAACCAGGTCATTATGAACTTCGAAAGAGGCCATTGTTTGGGTCCCCCTGCATGGGAGCTGCACAAAATGAATGCCAGAGAAAGGGCCTTCTCCATGGTAGCACACTGGCTATGGAAAATTCTCCAGAGAAGCTTGCAAGGCACCTCCTTTAGTATTATTTAAATGCCAAACAATCCACTTTTAACTTTCCCAAGATTTTGATCTGATCTGTTTTATGTCTGCTGATTCCTTTTATGTTGCTTCATGTGTCTTATTTCTGCTGACTGCTTTTATGTTAACATAAGAACATAAGAAGAGCCTGCTGGATCAGGCCAGTGGCCCATCTAGTCCAGCATCCTGTTCTCACAGTGGCCAACCAGGTGCCTGGGGGAAGCCCGCAAGCAGGACCCGAGTGCAAGAACACTCTCCCCTCCTGAGGCTTCCGGCAACTGGTTTTCAGAAGCATGCTGCCTCTGACTAGGGTGGCAGAGCACAGCCATCATGGCTAGTAGCCATTGATAGCCCTGTCCTCCATGAATTTGTCTAATCTTCTTTTAAAGCCATCCAAGCTGGTGGCCATTACTGCATCTTGTGGGAGCAAATTCCATAGTTTAACTATGCGCTGAGTAAAGAAGTACTTCCTTTTGTCTGTCCTGAATCTTCCAACATTCAGCTTCTTTGAATGTCCACGAGTTCTAGTATTATGAGAGAGGGAGAAGAACTTTTCTCTATCCACTTTCTCAATGCCATGCATAATTTTATACACTTCTATCATGTCTCCTCTGACCCGCCTTTTCTCTAAACTAAAAAGCCCCAAATGCTGCAACCTTTCCTCGTAAGGGAGTCGCTCCATCCCCTTGATCATTCTGGTTGCCCTCTTCTGAACCTTTTCCAACTCTATAATATCCTTTTTGAGATGAGGCGACCAGAACTGTACACAGTATTCCAAATGCGGCCGCACCATAGATTTATACAACGGCATGATGATATCGGCTGTTTTATTTTCAATACCTTTCCTAATTATCGCTAGCATGGAATTTGCCTTTTTCACAGCTGCCGCACACTGGGTCGACATTTTCATCATGCTGTCCACTACAACCCCGAGGTCTCTCTCCTGGTCGGTCACCGCCAGTTCAGACCCCATGAGCGTATATGTGAAATTCAGATTTTTTGCTCCAATATGCATAATTTTACACTTGTTTATATTGAATTGAATTTGCCATTTTTCTGCCCATTCACTCAGTTTGGAGAGGTCTTTTTGGAGCTCTTCGCAATCCCTTTTTGTTTTAACAACCCTGAACAATTTAGTGTCATCAGCAAACTTGGCCACTTCACTGCTCACTCCTAATTCTAGGTCATTCATGAACAAGTTGAAAAGTACAGGTCCCAATACCGATCCTTGAGGGACTCCACTTTCTACAGCCCTCCATTGGGAGAACTGTCCGTTTATTCCTACTCTCTGCTTTCTGCTTCTTAACCAATTCCTTATCCACAAGAGGACCTCTCCTCTTATTCCATGACTGCTAAGCTTCCTCAGAAGCCTTTGGTGAGGTACCTTGTCAAACGCTTTTTGAAAGTCTAAGTACACTATGTCCACTGGATCACCTCAATCTATATGCTTGTTGACACTCTCAAAGAATTCTAATAGGTTACTGAGACAGGACTTTCCCTTGCAGAAGCCATGCTGGCTCTGCTTCAGCAAGGCTTGTTCTTCTATGTGCTTAGTTAATCTAGCTTTAATAATACTTTCTACCAGTTTTCCAGGGACAGAAGTTAAGCTAACTGGCCTGTAATTTCCAGGATCCCCTCTGGATCCCTTTTTGAAGATTGGCGTTACATTTGCCACTTTCCAGTCCTCAGGCACGGAGGAGGACCCGAGGGACAAGTTACATATTTTAGTTAGCAGATCACCAATTTCACCTTTGAGTTCTTTGAGAACTCTTGGGTGGATGCCATCCGGGCCTGGTGATTTGTCAGTTTTTATATTGTCCATTAAGCTTAGAACTTCCTCTCTCGTTACCACTATTTGTCTTAGTTCCTCAGAATCCCTTCCTGCAAATGTTAGTTCAGGTTCAGGGATCTGCCCTATATCTTCCACTGTGAAGACAGATGCAAAGAATTCATTTAGCTTCTCTGCAATCTCCTTATCGTTCTTTAGTACACCTTTGACTCCCTTATCATCCAAGGGTCCAATTGTCTCCCTAGATGGTCTCCTGCTTTGAATGTATTTATAGAATTTTTTGTTGTTGGTTTTTATGTTCTTAGCAATGTGCTCCTCAAATTCTTTTTTAGCATCCCTTATTGTCTTCTTGCATTTCTTTTGCCAGAGTTTGTGTTCTTTTTTATTTTCTTCATTTGGACAAGACTTCCATTTTCTGAAGGAAGACTTTTTGCCTCTAAGAGCTTCCTTGACTTTGCTCGTTAACCATGCTGGCATCTTCTTGGCCCTGGCGGTACCTTTTCTGATCTGCGGTATGCACTCCAGTTGAGCTTCTAATATAGTGTTTTTAAACAACTTCCAAGCATTTTCGAGTGATGTGACCCTCTGGACTTTGTTTTTCAGCTTTCTTTTTACCAATCCCCTCATTTTTGTGAAGTTTCCTCTTTTGAAGTCAAATGTGACCGTGTTGGATTTTCTTGGCAATTGGCCAGTTACATGTATGTTTAATTTAATAGCACTGTGGTCACTGCTCCCAATCGGTTCAACAACACTTACATCTCGCACCAGGTCGTTCAGATGTTGATCATCTGAATTGTGTTGATTAAATGTTGTATGTTTTTAAATTGGTTTTCAGTGTCATTTTGATTCTTTGTAAGCTGACCTGGAAATTTATTAAAGGATTAAGTATAAATCACTTTAAATAAAGAAATGGAAGAACAAATGTAGTTAGTGTGTGACTGAGGTGTGCCTGATCAAAAATATAAGCTGATATCTGTTTCCCTCTGTCTTTAAAGACTAGTATAAAAGTTGGTTATAATTTAGCTGCTACTTTCAGTATTAATTTCTGCATGGTTTCATTGTTATGATGCTGAATATACCACATAATGGTAATTTAGGCAGGCTTCTGGGGTGGGCTAGGTTTTACTATTATTGCTTCAGATTTTTAATGTTTAATGTATTTGTACGGTTTATTTTGTACGTCACCCAGAGTGGCTGGATAACCAGCCAGATGGGCGACTAATAAATTTAATAATAAATAAAATTTAATAATAAATAAATAAATAAAAACATAATGAGCATTACAGTATCAGTCAGTTCTGTCATTGCAACTTTGTTGGGCTAGGCTTCTCCACAGGTGACAACTGTATCATTGCCTCTTGAAGCCTTGTAAAATATGTCTCTCTTCTCACCCCCACTCCATGTACGTATAGGAGTTTGTGAGGTTTTTTTTTTTAAAAAAAACAACTTTATTATTTCTAAATAATTTGTAAATACACATGTATTATTTGTAAATACACATGTAAAAGATAGATACCTTCAAAATTAAAATCCCATACATATTGGGGATGGAGTAAACTTACATTTCACTTATGTTTACTATTTCAGATAACTACATAATGTTTGTTTAATATCACAGGAATAACATTTAGATGCAGAGCACTCAGCACATTGTGCTACTCTACAATATGTTATTCTGAAAGCTTTTTAAATAATCAGAGGTACAGATAAATGGATGTAGTGTTTTTTCTAGGATAGGTCAAAGCCCATCTCTTGCTTTACCTGACCCTCCATTATCACAGCAATCCAGTTGCCAACAAAAATACCTCTGTTGGGGAAACACTTGAAACCACAATGTTTGTAATCAATATTCATCAGACAGTGCAGTAGGTCTTCACAGTGATGTATACCCTTAAGGACCACTGGAATGGAGATCTATACAGTGATGTATCCATAGGAGGTTATAACATTAGTTATAATAGTTTTGGCCTCCTACCTCAAGAAAACATTGTTTTCCAATAATTGTGCTAATAAATGATGGCAGCCTAAGACAAAGAGAGAATGATATTCTGATTAGATTGGGGATTAAAAACATTGGATTGGTTACTTAAGAAACAGGGTTAAATAACAACTCCAAATAGAAACAGGAGTTTCAGATAACCAAAATTCAGTAAAGAATGCTCATTCTATGCATAAGGGTCTAAGAGAAACTAGAACAAGTGTGTGTATGTGTGTGTACATAAAAATAAAAGTTTTAATTTTATTTCTAGATAATAAGTTTAAGTTTTTGGCCCACACAACGTGTGAGTGGCGCTATGATGTTTGCACAAGCCCTTGTTTCAAAACATGCAGAGATCCTTTGGCAGAACACTGTCAGACTGTTCCAAAGTAAGTATCTACATTTTTAATAACCTTAACAATATTCTCTCTAATTGTAACCTGAGCTGTTGGAATGCCTCTCAATTTGGAAGCAAAACAGGGCCATCTAAAGAGAACAATGTGGTTTCTACATACTTGGATGCAGTGTTGGCTGGTGCCCATTGGGTCTGGTAGGGCAGAAGGCAGAGGAGCTTAGAATAGGTGGAGCCAGAGTTAATAACAGACAGAGCTAATTCTAGTCCCACCCCTGTCCTCCCCACGAAGTCATATAATGGCAACATTGAGACTAAGGATGAGGAAGCTGGCAGACAGTGCAACCCCTGGACTTGATGTGTAAGTAAGAAGGCAAGCAGGTGAGGACTGGCTGAAGGCAGGCTGAGGTTGGTGGGACAGTGCCAATGGACCAGCCTCCTCTGCTTGGATGACTACCCCGGTACACAGAAGGATGCAACTTTGTAAATTAAGAGAAAAATAATGTTTTTGAAAGCAGTTTGGCAATTTCCAGGATGTATGGAATGCTGATGGCAATGGAGCTTATAGAGAGCGGGGAGAGGCTGGGTCTAAAGAAAGCAGAAGTCAGACTGCTGCCTGGTTTTCAGGGTTCTAAATCATGTAGGGAACCTCTACAAGTAGAAGAGACTCCCCATTTCAGATTTCAGTTTGTGGAAGATGATGGGTATAGTGACACAGAGCTTCGCATGCTCATTCATGCTTTCTCAACTCAGCCTTTACAGGTGAGCAGCATACCCCAATAGGGCTTGTGAGTCCATCTATTAAATCTGTACCTGAGAGCAGCTGAGACATGAAATCTAAGAGTGTCATTTGAAAAAGGGGGAGGGAGAAATTGGCGTGCAGGATGAGAAGAGGCTCAAGCCCCTTATAGATTGTAATAAACATTCTGAATAGAGGAATTATCTGTTTTTTAATTTCTCCTTCCACTGGAAAAAGAAAAAAGATATAGCTCCATATTACAATAGGGCTTTCATTCTGAATTACCTGTATGAAAGAAGGTGAGATGCTGATGGCAAAATGACCTAAGCGTTAAGCAGTGTTCCAGTCAAGTTGCATTTCCAACTATAACCCTTGTCTTCTATGTGATGGAGCTCCCTCTTTCCATTCCAGTACATCTGAACTCCCCCACCCACTCCTGCTCGATGCTTCATAAATCTTTTAAACCAGGGGGGCTACCTCAGCTAGCCTTTCTTATAATTTCTTCTTTATCCAAGTCATGGCAAATAAAAGCATTTTGTTGCAGACTCCCTATCCTTCCTCACTGCATAATATAAAAAGAACTTTCCCAATTTTATGGAATACAATTATATTGTAATGGAGGAGGCAGCCAGATTCATACCTTTAGAAGTAGAAATGTAGAAGTGATATGATAAGCAGGGCTTACACTGTCCAAGCACCCACTGCAAGAGTCAGTGATGTAATTTTCCATATGAAAGAGATTCTGCATAAAGAATACTAGTGATGACATGGACTATATTATTAATAATGGGCATTGGCATTGACTTCTGAGGTCTAGAATCGTACCTTTAATATTCTGTTGCCTTAATCCCATTCTTTCCATAAAACTACCTCTCCAGTCACTTCTGTTCTTGCCTTTTGTTTTTCCATGCAAGGCAAATTTTTAGAAGAGCTCTGATGGGCCATTAGCATTGGTATAAACAAACAAGGAACACAATTTTGTACAAGCATGCAGAGGCTTTCTGTCAGTTCTAAATGGAAGTATTCATCATTAGATAAGCATATTTTTTGTGTCAAAGGTTATGTTGCATCGTTCATGAATTAGCTCAGCTCAGCAGGATGGCAAATTACGTCAGCTACAATGTGAACTAATGACAGAAACTGGAACAATAATCTGAGGTTCCTGCTGTAATCCACAGACCATTTTAAATAGTATTACTTCAGTACAGATTAAGCCAGATTTAAGTGCAAGTATGCCCACTCAGGTGTTTGGTCAACTGGACTCTTAAGAATTGTTACTCAGGTTTTTTTTACCTTCATCTCTACATGCTGTTATGTGAATAGTTAATAATAATTATTTTCTCTTTTAGAGTGGAAGGATGTGTTCCTATGTGTCCTTCGCATATGGTTCTGGATGAAGTGACTCAAAGATGTGTCTATTTTGAAGACTGTACGTAGAACACATTTGATATTACATTTTGATAAAATTCAAAACCTAATGCCTAAAGCTGTGGCTTCATGTTTATACTTAGGAAAGCAGTTCCAGTAAGAAAGCCATTCCTCAGAATTACAGTCCCTCCCAGCATCGTGTACAGAGTTCAGGATCTTGCCTCTGGGCCTATTGAGACCTTCTCCTTACTTCTTCCTCACTTGCAACTACCTTAGGGAGTCCCAAGGGCAAGGGCGCTACCTTCTTCTATTTCTTTCTTTTGTTTTTCTAACCAATCTGGAGGAGGTTGGGTAGTGGGGAGGGCGTGTGGCTCATGTGTAGTTCCTGCGCAGGGTGAGAGCCTGTGCAGTGAACTGAATGATAGGAGAAAGTAGCCAGATGCCTTCAGAGTGGGAGTATGTAACTGACAGAAGGCTGGTCCTCCCTGGGTGTGAGACAGAGGGAAAATAGATGTACCCTGTGCGAAAAATATTGAATGGGTCTTACTGTTCCTAATTCATGCAGAGGCCTACTGGGATAATTGGCTCAAGTAGATTTTGTTGGTGGGCTCTTGTTGGGTCCATATCAGGAGTTTAGGAGGAGTCTTAGTAAGGAGGGACACGATGCCACCCCAAGGGCAAGGCTATCTACACCTTGTTCCTAGTTGCCACCCTTCTCATGGATGGGTTCCTCGTTACTCATCTGCTGTGTCCACTGGCCTGTGTGTGTTGTTGTTTAATGCCAGATCGATACACAGTAAGACCATACTCATCCATGATGCCGATTTGGTGCCGATTTGGTGTGCATTACCGAGACCCGGGTGGGTGACCCAGCTTTGCCCACATGGATACTCGGTACAACACCAGCACAGGCTGCAGGGATGGTGGGGAGGAGTTGCTGTGGTCTACAGAACTTCCATCTCTATCACCAGGAAACCACTCTGTCTTGAAGCTGGCTGCGAGGGCCTGCACCTGGTGTCAGGCCAAGGAGACAGGAAACTAGGGTTCCTGCTGGTGTATCGTCCACCCTGCTGCCCGGCAGCTTCTCTGACTGAGCTGGTGGAGACCATCTCGGCTGTGGTATTGGAGGAGGCCAGAACGATAGTCCTGGGTGATTTCAGTATCCATGCTGAGGTTGTCTCTAGTGTTCTGGCTCAGGACTTCATGGCCTCCATGACGACCATGGGGTTGTCTCAAGTTGTCACAGGCCCGACGCATAGGGCATGACACACCCTTGACTTGATTTTTGCTCCAGATCGAGGAAGGGGTCGTCTGGAGATGGGGGGGTGAATGTCACCCCTTTGTCATGGTCAGACCACTTCCTGGTAAAGTTTGGACTTATGGCTCTGATCCTTCCCTGCAGGGTGGTGGACAGATTAAGATGGTCCACCCCTGGAGACTAATGGAATCCATTAGATTCCTGAATGCCCTCGGAGAGTTCCCAGTAGATAGAGCAAGTGACCCTGTTGAAGCCCTTGACATGCTGTGGAACAGCAAGGTGCATCAGGCTCTTGACATGGTTGCCTCCAAGTGCCCTCTCCAGCATTGTGGAGTCCGGTTTGCACCTTGGTACACCAGTGAGCTAAGGGCAATAAAACAGGCTGGACAAAGGCTAGGGCGCAAGTGGCGAAATACGTGCTGTGAGGTTGATCAGGCACAAGTAAAACATCATAACCGTGCCTACTGTGTGGCAGTGAGGGTGGCAAAGAAGGCCCACTTCTGTGCCTCCATTGTTCCTCAAGTAGCCATACTTGGGGGTTCCGGTTCCGGTTAGCAGCGTTTGGTGAGCTCTTCGTCTCTATCTAGGTAGCGGCAGTAAATTTACTCCTTAAATATATTTTTCAACTCTAAAACTTGCACTTTCAAGCTATAATTCTTCGTCTTAGAAGATAAAGACTCTTTATGACCTCTTTTCCTTACTTTACGCCCACGCATAAAAGAAGAATCTTGGCGATTAACTGCCTCACTTTGCTGCCATTTCCTTCATTACCTTGTCTTCTCTCAGACAACATAGTTGAGATAAGACGTAATGGTATTGACAAGAAATGTGAGGAAAACTCTAATTCCCCCTCCTCCCTTGGAGTGCTTAACTGAAAACGGCAAGCCAAAGCCAAAGAAGAAAAAGAATAAGACAATACAGATCCCCTCTTCGTCATCCCATCCGAACATAGTTTCCTCCCACAAGATTAAGGGGCAACAAACAATTACCAAATATTTTATACCTCTATCCCAAATGCGAGCTGGACAATTTTGCCAACAAACCACATATCCTCAAATGGACTGGTCTTTACCACTTAAAGGCTTCTCTCATAGCCTGAAAAGTGATTTGCCGATAACGAACTTGGCTGAAGAAATAGCACAGGCAGACAACCAAACATCTACAACCTTAACTCCATCTACAACCCTTAAAGGGGAAACGTTGTGCCCAGCTGTTCCTTATCAAAACAACTTTCTGAATGCAATCTCTCAAGTGAAAATGGGAAAGTTATATGAGTGCCATCCAGAGCCAACTGTTTCCCTACCCCCTGCTAAGGAAAATGAAGCTCCACCTAACAAAAATTTGCAACAACAGGATACCCTTGTTTTGGATGATACTACACCCTATCCAATCTTAAAGGAGGATATCAATGGCCTGTCTCTGAGAGGTTGGCTTCTAATTTTGGCAACAGACCTTGAACATATAAAAGTCTATATGAACGAATGCAACTCACTTTTAACAATGGTAGTCGCTTTACAAAAAGCTCTTCAAACAGCCTTGCCTATTACCCAGACGCACATGGATAAATCTTCAGGTCACATAGTTGCCAACCAACAGAAAACTGCCCAGACTAAGAGACGTCGCCCGATTTGCAAAACAAAAAAGACCAAAAACATGAAATCAAAAAAACTGTCACGCAATAATGGGATGAATTTTAAGAGACTCTTTAACTTACTAGATAATCTGGACGAAGAGAAACGAACTAAAACAAAACAAAGTCAAACAAAATGCACTGAAAAGGAGTGCACTAAAACAATTCCAGATGACGACTCACGAGCTGTTACATTACAATTTAAAAAGACGACCCAGGACACTTCCCCTCTCCCTATTCCAACGCCTTACATCCCTTGCCAGGATCCCTGGATGGATGTTTTATATGAGGCACAGTCAAAACAAAATCATTCGTCTTTAAAGTTGCAGTCCCAATGGAATCTTATTCTTGTCAGAAATAAGTTGGTCCTTGAAAATTATCCTAAGCCTTGGGGCCATATAAAGCCTACTGCTAGAAAGCAACATCTGATTGATACTTTATATTACACGCTACCTCGGCCAATAAATATATATATAAATATACAGGACATTGACCATATCGATTATCTCTATTTTAACAACATTAAGGCTCGAGCGGTGGTTACTTTCCACTCTCAAGAAAAAGCCAACCTGATTTGGTCTAACAAAGAGGCACTAGCAAAATTGGATATTCGTATCCTTCGTTTCTTTGAAAATTTAGCATCACCCATGGCTCTACAGACACATTGCTATTTTACTCAAGGACAATGCCTCCCACATGACCATACGCCATCGGATCCTCTGATAACTTTTAATGCTCAACCTAATTCTGAAGAAAGAATAACCCTCCAAAATGATACAGATTTCCAGAGTCTGATTAAAGAAGAGCAGAGCCCTTTTTATGCTCATAAAAGAGTCTCTCTGATACAAAAGAGTCTACAAAATCTGACTCCTAAGTTGGAGGTGATCGAAATAGTTGACTCGCGTGAGAATGACCCCCCTGGAACTTCTCGGTTAAGTTCCAGACATACTTCTACAATCTGACATAACAGACAGAAGGATGTACCGTTTGACCTTCCGCTGGATGAGGAACAATCCCTAATCCAATCATTCGGCTTTCTCCCAAGTCTAGAAAGGGATAACATTTTAAATAGTTTGGTACAACTTTCTCTTCACCTATCAGTCATCCACGAGCATTTAGAAGGGTCTCCTCACAACTCCTCAGAGGATATAAAGGAGGAAGCTGAGAAACAGGAAATACAAAAGAGAATGGGCCATCCTCTGTTTCTAACTCATCAACCGGCTTTGGTATCTAACATTCTACCTAACGTGTCTTCACCAGCTCAGACATCATTTGGACCAAGGAGGGAAAAATGTTTAAACATATCAAATAATTCGATTTTAACATCTAATACAAACTGACAACTTATGCTAGTGTCATGGAATGTTATGGGATGGCTTAACAAAATAAGTGATGATGATTTTATTTCTTTTCTTCAACAATTTAAAATAATATGTTTGCAAGAAACCTGGATAACTAAGGATATACAGATGTCTCTTCCCGGCTTTCGAGCCTTTTCCTTACCGGCAAACAAACCAAATTCCAAAGGTAGAGGAAGTGGTGGCCTCTGTATTTTTATATCTGATGACTTACCTGTGAATATCAATGTCTTAAGTCCTGACTGTGATTATTTAGTTCAGGGGCTGAGGATTACTGGTCCGGTGACAGGTGCTCTTATTATTATAAATGTCTATTTACCCCCGCATAAGGCTAGGATTATAAATACGGATAATATATGGAATCAACTATCGGCCTTTCTAGCGACGCTGGAATGTTTATTTCCTACCTATAAAACGATTCTTTGCGGGGATTTTAATGCTAGGACGGGCCCTGGTTGTCTAGATGACTTTTCAACTAATCACGGACTGCCTCCTTCCCCCCTCTCCAAACGCTAGATCTTCTTGTGACCAGATTACAAATAAACAAGGCCTGAGGTTAATAGAATTAATATATGAACATCATCTACTGTGCCTACATGGTTCTTATTTAGACCACTCTAATGGTACACTTACCTACCTTAACAGCCGAGGAGCCAGCGTGATCGACTATATAATGATATCGACCACGCTGGCCCCTGTAGTTCATAGGTTCTCGGTCCTTGATAGAACCGAAAGTGACCATTTTCCTTTGCTATTGGTATTACAGCTGGTTCAATCTCTGTCCCTACCGGCTTTGCCATCTTTGAACGGCCTCCAGTTAGCAGAACGTAGAATTCGGTGGTCTCTAAATTTACATACTTTAACGACCCAGTTATTCAGAAATAACTTTCTTGTTGGAATTCGTCAAGCGGTCATAGACTCAAAGTTAGACGCCCTTGAAGCATACCACCAGATTATAGTATTGTTTAAACCTTTACTAACCAAGGATGCTTCTGTAAATACCACTCACCATAGAAAGGAAAATTGGTTTGATTTTGATTGCAAAATAGCGAAACGCCAGTTATCTAAATACACACGGATTACGATAAGAGATCCTTCTCAATTTAACCATGATCATCTCCGATGCCTTCGAACCTCATGTAAGGAGCTAATTAGACAAAAAAAGGAGCTGTTTGCCAGAGCCCAGTGGCTACGGCTCACTCAAGCACAGTTGGAAGGCAATGACCGTTTGTTTTGGGAGCTGGTAGCCAGAGGTACTGGTGATTATAAACAATACACCACAAGCCAAATATCTCCTTCAACGTGGAGTGACCATTTCACCAAACTCTATGAAGCACCAATAACTTTTAATGTGCTTCCCCAATTATATAAAGAGGTCGAAAATACTACCTGGCCCCCCGTTACGCCAACCCAGGTTAGTTCACTTATTGCCTCCTTAAAAAGAGGCAAGGCTCCCGGAGAAGATATGATCCCTCCCGAGCTTTTTACCAACTTTCCCGAATGGTGGGTCCCTATCCTGGCTAAATTATTCACAAGAATTAATAACACAGGGGTCATTCCAGTTGGCTGGAAACAGAGCATAGTCATACCTGTCTTTAAGAAAGGAACAAAAAACGATCCAAATAACTACAGACCTATTAGTCTACTTGACATAGGAGCCAAACTATATAGTAAGCTCCTATTAACGAAATTAGAAGACTGGGAAGCAGAAAATTCAATTATAGCCCCGGAACAAGCAGGGTTCCGAAAGGGACAATGTACTTTAGATCACTGTGCTACCCTACTTTTCCTGGCTAGACAGTCAATAATGGGTCCTACTAAACATCTTTACGCCGCTTTTGTCGATCTCGCAGCGGCTTTTGATTCTATTGACAGAAACCGGCTATGGACCAAGTTGGCCTGTTCTAATATAGACAAACGCCTCCTCTATTTAATTAGAGAATTGTACTCCAACAATTCCCTTAGAATCAGGATAGGCAACAATCTAACAGACCCAATAAGGATTAATAAAGGCGTTAAACAAGGTTGCCTTCTCGCACCTTTGCTCTTTAACCTGTACTTGAATGACATCGTTACCGAACTTAAGGGCCCAAAATTTTTCCCTCCTTCAGCTGGGACCAGGAAGATCTCTATGCTCCTTTATGCCGATGATATGACCCTCCTCTCCCTTACCCCTATAGGCTTGAGAAGGCTTTTGTCGAGTTTAGACATCTATTGTAAAAAGGAAGGCCTCTTCATAAACTATAAGAAAACAAAAATAATGGTATTTGGTAAGAGACACCAAACGCATAAATGGTCTATTGGATCTCATGTAATAGATCAATGCCGCTCTTTCAAATACCTAGGTATACACTTTCAAGATACTCTTGTTTGGACAAGACATCTGATAGCCACCAAATTAACAGCTGCCAGAGAGGTAGGGAAAATCCTCAGATTCTACAGGACTTCGGGGGGGCACCTCATGGCCCCAGCCTTAAAAATCTTTCAAAGCAAGGTAATCCCTTGGATTACCTATGGAGCAGCAATCTGGGGATGGATAACTCCTTCTCTATCACAGTTAGAAACGATCCAAAATAACTTTTTGAGATGTCTTCTTTGCCTACCCCCTGGCACGCCTGCCGCTTTTTTAAGAACTGAAACTGATTTTCTCCCAGTACGTGCTCGAATACATAAATCCCTACTGTCATACTGGACAACCTTATCTAACTCAAACTCTAAGATTTTGGCGAAGGCTTGTTTTGAGGTGACTATATATGATAATTTCTGGTCCTCTAAATTCCGGGCGATCCTAGCTGAATATCATATTCCAGCAATGTCTATTAAAGCACTATATAAGTATAATATTCATGAGCAGCTAACATGTCACTGCGCTTGGCTGGACGACTTGAAAATTTCTAACTCCAAGTTTTCAAGATGGTATAGCCTTTTTAAACTGGATCACAAACGGGCAAACTATCTAACTTTCCATCTACCTGTCCACTTAAGACAGGCCTTTACAGCCCTGCGATTCCAAACCATGCCCAGCGCTATGCTAACTGGGCGCTATCATAATATTCCCTATGAACAGCGGCTTTGTATTTGCCAAGGAGGGAAAGTAGAAGACTTGATCCACTACTTATTTGATTGCCCGATCTACGAGCACCCCAGATCTAGATTCATTGACATAATAACTAACCGGATCGGTCCTGGTACGGATAACCAATATATTTATTATCTTTTAGCTGATAAAGACTACTGGACCACTTATCAAGTGGCCCATTATGCCCTCGCAGCCCAAAACCTGAGAGTTAAATATTTAGTTAAACATGGTGCCCAGGTCGGCTAGAGTTCATTATTTTATACAGTTTTACACAGTTTCACATAGTTTTGCTATGTCATTTTAATCAATTTTATTATAAAGTTAATTCTGTAACTGTAAATTTGTTATATTGATGTTGTTTAACTGATTGGTTTATATGTTGATTGCGATGGCCTATGGCCTGCAATAAAACTTTGATTGATTGAAGTAGCCATCCAGTGGAGCTTTTCCGTATTGTCAGGGGTCTGTTGACATCAACTCCAGGAAATGGAGTTTTAGACCCTTTGGAGGCCCACTGTGAATTGTTTACAAGGCACTTTGAGGGTAAAGTTGCTCACCTCCGTAGCAGTCTTGATGCCCCATCCACATCTACTGTAGTCCCCAATGTCCAGTGCAATGTCTGCTGCAACTTCTTGGGAACGGTTTCAGTTGATGCGGCCTGATGATGCGGACAAGGTGTTTGCGATAATGCAGCCAGCAATGTGTCCTCTCGACCCTTGCCTTTCTTGGCTTATTAAAGCTTGCTGAATGGGTTTTACCAAGTGGATCCAGTGATGTGGTCAATGCATCATTGCAGGAGGGAGTTGTTACAGCCGCCCTGAAAGAGGCGGTGATCCGACCACTCCTGAAAAAGCCCACCCTGGACCCATTGGTCTGTGACAATTACTGACAGGTTGCAAATACCCCCTTCTTAGGGAAGATGATTGAGAGGGCTGTGGCGCAGCAATTGCAAGTCCTTTTGGATGAAACAGATTATCTTGACCCATTCCAGTCTGGGTTCAGGCCTGATTATGGGACTGAATCGGCCTTGGTTGCCATGATGGATGACCTTTATCAAGAGAAGAACAGGGGGAGTGTGACCCTGTTACTCTTACTTGATCTCTCAGTGGCTTTTGATACCATTGACCATGGTATCCTTCTGGGCCGACTTGGTGAGATGGATATTGGAGGCACTGTCTTACAGTGCTTCCAATCCTATATCCAAGGTCATTTTCAGAGAATAGCATTGGGTAATTGTATTTTGGCCCCCTGGCAGTTGTGCTGTGGGGTGCCACAGGGTACCATCTTGTCCCCCATGTTGTTTAACATCTATATGAAGCCCTTGGGAACGGTCATCAGGAGATTCGGGGCAAGGTGTCAGCAGTATGCTGATGATACCCAGCTCTATTTCTCTGTAACATCTGAGTCGGGAGAGGCAATGCAAGACCTGGACCGCTCCCTGGACTTGGTGGTGGGCTGGATGAGGGCCAATAAACTGACTCTGAATCCTAGCAAGACGGAGATGCTGTGGCTTGGTGGTTCCCGAGTTCAGATAAGTGGTCAGTTGCCTCCTTCGAATGGGGTCATACTCCCTCTGAAAGAGCAGGTCTGTAGTCTGGGGGGTGCTCCTGGATCCATCTTTGTCGCTAGAGGCCCAGGTGACCTCAGTGGCTAGGATTGCCTTTTACCAGCTTTGGCTGGTAAGACAGCTGCGGCCATTTCTGGACCGGGATAGCCTGACCACTGTTATCCATGCACTGGTAACCTCTGGGCTTGATTACTGTAATGCACTCTATGTTGGGCTGCCCTTGAGGTTGGTCCGGAAGCTGCAGCTGGTGCAAAATGCGGTGGCGAGACTGCTCACTGGGGCAGGGTATCGCCAACATGTCACCGTGCTGCTGAAAGAATTGCACTGGCTGCCCATTTGCTACCAGGCCAGGTTCAAGGTTCTGGCTTTGGTGTACAAAAGCCCTATACAGGTTGGCACCAGGATACCTGAAAGATTGTATTAACCCTTATATACCCAGTTGATCACTGCCCTCTGCAGGTGAGGGCCCCCTGCAGATACCATCTTATCAGGAGGTCCATTCAGCACAACCTAGGAAACGGACCTTTAGTATGGCGGCACCTACCCTGTGGAACTCCCTACCCTTAAATATTAGGCAGGCGCCATCTGTGTTATCTTTTCGGTGCCTATTGAAGGCTTTTCTCTTTCAATAAGACTTTTAAGTTGAGACCTTATCCCAGTCTGCATCTGTGTTGGAATTGCTCTTTAATATGTATTTAAACCTTTTTAAAAAAATGTTTTTAACCTTTTTTAAAAGATGTCTTGAAAGCTTTTTAAAAATGCTTTTAAAAATGTTTTGTTTTAATGTATTTTAAAGTCTGTTTTTATGAAGTTTTAAAGTGTTTTTAGTGCTTTTGTTTGTCGGCTCCGGGGCTCCTGCTGGGAGGAAGGGCAGGATATATATATATATATATATATATAATAAATAAATATTAGTTTGGCTCCATTCTGCTTTTGATCTAACTGTAGTTCACAGACTCCATCAACCAAGATAGCCTTATAAGGGATCTAGGGGAAACATGCATGTTGATCCCCATGATATATCATAACCTGCCTTTCCTCTAAGAAGCTCAGGATGGCATACGAGGATTATCCCACATTTTCTCCATAAGCAATCCTGTGAAGTAGGTTAGGCTGAAAAATGTCACCCAGTTAATTTCATGGCTGAGCAGCAATGGAAATGAGCCAAAGTCCAACATACTATCCACTACATCATACAGTGACTCTCATGGGGCTTCTTCTGACCAGACTAGATATGTATCGAAACATGTTACTCAGGAAAAGGAACTGTTCAGAAATATTCTGAAAGTTGCCTTTCTTGGTATTATTTGTAAAAAGTATTTTTTTTAAAAAAACCCTGAAGTCTTCATAAACTATGTAGGCATTCATGAAAATCATTACATGTACATTTTTGTGGTGCCAAATTATGTTTTAAAATACTAACATTGAAAAGTTTTTTCATTTTGAAACATAATTTTCTGACAGAGGAGACAAAGATAGCAATTGTTTCTTAAATAATGATCTTTATATATATTTATTTCAGTGCATATGTATGAGCCTATTACAGGTCCATAAAGTAGCATCTGTTTTTCTTTTATTTTAGGCATTGAACCTACAACTGATATTCAAATTCCACCAACCACTTTAAAGACACATACAACTTCAGGGACTATTCAAACTTCTGCAGCAGTGCTGAGTAAAGAAATAACCTCCTCTCCAAGGCCAGCATCAAAAGACAGAGAAACAACACATGCATTCAAATGGCAATTCACTTCAACCATAGACCAACCTAAATTTTCTACTCTTCTACTGCGAAATATTACAGTTTTAGCCATATCTACAATACCAAAAGCTTCAACATATTCAACTTTTGGTGCAAGCTCAATGCCAGTAATTTCACACCCAATATCTGATATTAGCCTCCCTTCTGCAGTTGATGTTCTTCCATCAACAACTGAGGCAGTTACAGGCTCTTTGCCTGGTAAACAGACAAGTAGGACAACACTTTCTTCAGTCTCCTCAACATCTATAATCGCTGAAGCAGAAAGCAAATTAATTTCTACTTCAACTATTATTGTGCCACAGACAATGATTATAGATGATAAATCACCAGCTGTAACTAAAGCAGCACCAGAAACAAAAGTAACAGGTGTTGAGAGGTTCCTCACAGTGGGAACAGAAAGAAAACTTGAAGGTATTACAGCAGGCAAAGTTTCTTCCTCAGTGACATCAAAAACAGAAAGAACAAGTCCATTTTTCACCAAAGCCACATTACCATCTTTGGAAATATCTCCCTATTTGCCCACAGTGAATAGGACAACAACAATAGATAGAACAAAGCAGGGTGTAAGTCAACCGACTGTAGTAGTTGCTAATGTCACGGTCAGTTCATTTTCTCCTTTAGTTACTACTTTATCAACAGTAAAGCCAGTTGTAAAGCCAGTTCCTTCAGAAACAATGAAAACAACAGTTGCTTTAATCAAAGAAGAAATTAAGACCACATTTACTATAACACCTCCAGTACTTACACGATCTACCACCCCAGTCCCTGCACATATAAGTGAATTGCTATTTTCTACTGTTAAAAAAGAAATGGCACAAACATCAAGCATTACATACCCAAGTTCATTTTTTCCTTTATATTCCGCTACGACTTCAAAACCTAGTATTTCTCCCAAACCACCTGGAGTATCTGGTACAATTTCTCCAACTTTAATAGACTCAAGAGAATTTTTAGAAGCAGGATTGACAAGCGAATATTCACCATTTATTCAGCCAAACAAGACAAAAGCTGTGACTGTTTTATATACTCAGTATCCTGCTTCATCTCACACTATAAAAATTACACCTCTCTCTACAAAAATAATTTATAAAATGACAATTGCCTCAGAATCACTAGGACTCGTTTCAGTCTCCCATAAAACATCATCAGAGTACAAAACACCTTTGTCTCTGAAAACTACGAAGATGAGTGTTGTACCAGATTCTGATTTTACAAAGGAAACTACAGCCATGGGTGTTGTAGTTCCATTGGTAACCAAAAAAATGGAACCAGTTCAAACAACTGAATATTCATTTACTTTGCATGCTATGACTGATACAGAAAGAGTGACAGTATATCCTGGCACAAGAAAGTCAGAGAAAACCACTAGTGTATATACACAAAAGCCTTCTACTACTTTGCTTCCAATGCCCATTTCTACAGCAATGATATCAAAGAGAGTCACTAGTCCAATGTATTCTGCACCTGAAGATCAAGTTACCATTGTAGCTACTCTTCATCCCATAACAGCAAAGACTGCATCAATTTCTTCAGAGTTGCCTCTTATAACAAAGCTACTAAGCACAATAACTCCAGAATTGACAATAACAGAAGCTTTAGGTGCCACTGATGTTACTTTACCCACACAAACTGAATTGAGCAGCCAGTCATCAACTATAAAAGAAGTAGCATCAACCAAAGTAACATCAACCCTCTCTTCCTCAGCTCCTCTACCTCTAATGACGCTTCCTCCTACCACGCTTCACCTGGCAGAGACAACAGTTCTCCCGTATGCTTTAACACAAAAAATGCCTGAAGTAGCAGCCACTGCAAAACAACTAATTGAGGTAACACAACCATCTATAACTTCCAAGTCTACTTACTCTGTTCATACTTCTCCATTGGAAGGGTTTACTTCCCGTGTGAAAGAAGAATCTACTGTTCCATATTTTATCCCCCAAACAGCAGGAAAACATGTTTCTTCACCAGTATCTGAAGATTACTTAACAACCAAGGGAACTACTACAGTCTATCATTCTCCAGCTGAACTGGTAAGAACTAGTATCCACCCCAAAAGTACAACCGAGTCAGCAGGCAAAGTTGCAGTGCCCTCTCTGTTCCAAAGTACTCAACTACCCGTGGCTCCTCTTTCAGCTGTATCACTTCCTTCGATATTTTCAGCAAAAGCTCCTTTAACACGTGAAAAAGAAGTAGCCCACACACCAAAAATTGATTTAGGCCTCCAGACAACTTTGTTAACATCAACTGGGAAAGCTACTGACTCAATTTTCAGCACAAAACCTCTGCTTTCTACCTTTAAAGTTACTCTGTTGCCATTGTCTACAATAAAAGAGGAAGCAGTGGAGTTCTTTCCTACTGAAAAGTCAAAAACTGATTTACCTGTCACAAAGCAAGCACTGATGCCTCCTCAAACACTTACAGAGTCTACTGCTTTATTTCATGTATTGGAACCAACATCTTCTTCATTGTTTATACTGGAAGCACCAGAAGCCTCAGTTGTGAGTCAAACAGACTCACTAGTGGGGGTATTTTTAACACCAATACCATCAACAGCTTTCACTTCAATGAGCAAAAGTGCCACAGAGAAGATTTCCATTTTGTCTAAGCAAGTGCCACTTTCCACCATTTCTTCTAGTTCAACATTCCCTGCATCCAGAGTGACACCAGCTACCCCATATTTTGCAACTACAACTGAAACAGCACCCCTTGCAATAAGTGGTCTCACAACACTGAGTGCCACTAAATCATTAGCAGAAAAAACAGCAGGGATAAAAGAATCCACAACATCCTTATTTTCAGTTTCTTCTGCTGCTTCAGAAACAAAGAATGTCACTTTTGAAAAATCAGAGACTGATGGACAAATACTGGTTACAAAGCTTCCTGTGTCACATTCACCCACACATTCATCTACCTCTCCTGCTTCACTTGGTTCTACTATCCTAACTACAGTATCCAAAACACCATATGTCATGGAGATGCCCACACCCTCAACAAGCACTTTGTTGATACCACCAGCACTTCCAAATGCTACAGGAGTCATAGCAGTTCCCACCTATTTATCAGGATTAACCACTGTTGAAACTGTCTCAGGAGTTACAGCAGCAGCTTTCATGTCATTTAAAGAAACATCAACATTACCAACATGTGTCGTGAGTAACATAGTTAATGGTATTTTTGCAACCATGTGAGCAATTTCTTTGCTGTATATGTAACATTTGAGCCTCACTTACTGATGGGTATGGAATCAAGGCTTCTTGGTTCCTAGCCTCCATACCGCTCATGGAATGGGGGCCTTTCCAACTCCTCCATCCTTCTGCAGCATAGTGTGTGGTATAGGGGGCTGCTGCATGATGGAGGAATCTGCAAGAATTGTGACACTTCGTACAGCAATGTCTTTGGATCTAAACTGTTATTTCCATAATAGCTACAAAGTTGAAATTTAATACCCTGGCAACTAGAAAAAGTCTGAAAATGATATATTTTTACTTCTTTGCCTCAGTTTGTGACACGGAATTCATCTCATCACAATGGCCTGCACTGAAATATGGTAATGGTATGGGGATGGGGAACTTTCAGCAGTACTCAGGGACATACATATGTTTGTAGAATGCAAACTGCATTTAAAAAATCAAAGATTTAGCTCAGATTATGAAACTCACCATCCCACTAATCCAGGTATGGCTTTGTATGTGATCTATATTATAATGATACATGCTTCAAATGTTGAGGCCACATAATTTCAAATATATAATTATAGGCAGAGCTTGGAAAAGTTACTTTTTTGAACTACAACTCCCACCAGCCCAATCCAGTGGCCATGCTGGCTGGGGCTGATGGGAGTTGTAGTTCAAAAAAGTAACTTTTCCAAGCTCTGATTATAGGTTGTAATTATCATTAAGAGTTGACAAATTAATACATTGACAAGCCGTGATATATATAATTTTGTTCTCTAGTCAAATACTAGGGTCATGCTTGCCATCGATCTGTATTTAGCAGACCTTTCTTTTTTATAATAAAAAACAAAACAACCCCCCCCAACCTGTGCTATATTTTTCTACCCATTATTGTCACATCATTCTTGGTGGTGGGAAGCCAGCAAGGGAATTGTGTGGTGTGACTTATACTTAAATGTTTATTGTATACAAAAGACGAGAGAGTAGACAATCACAACTAGTGGGATGAACAAGACTTTCTGTTAGAAAAGGAGAATGGGATATACTATTCAAAACCAATAAGAGGTATATCCATGCTATAGCTATGAATAATGGTCAGAAAAAGTCAGGTAAGGGATTGAAGAAGTTTGTTTTTGATCTACTGAGCAATCCCTGTGGTCATGAAAGAGGGAAGGACTATAAATAAGGCTGCATTATTATTTCAGACTGGTTTTGTTTTTCTCATATTCTGTCATTCTTTGAAAACAATCATATCTAGTGACATGAACAAAGCTTGCCAACCCCAATTTAAGCATTGATTGGCACAACCAGTTGAAAGTATTATATAGTGTCAAGTTTATTACATCATATTGAACTTTTAAATCTGTCAAATATATCCTAGATACCTTACAGAGAGTCTCCTCTACTGCATCTCTTTGACCAGCCTCTTAGTGTTGCTCTCCATGTATAAAATATTCATGATGAAGTAATGTTAAAGATGCATTCTGGGTAGCTTTGATCTTCAGAGGTCCACCAAAATAACTAAAAACAACATAACACTTGAAATATGTCCATACTTTCAAATTTGTAATGTTGTACGACTATCCTCAGTTCCTAGTTTTTTTTATTATATTGATTCATTGCATTGATATATGTACTATTGAAACTTTTCATGTCTGAATGCTTTGCAAGATTGCTACATTTACCTGTCATTGACTTGAAAGGAACTTATAGGCACTCAGAAGTTTGAGATACTGACCCCTTTCTTATTTTCTCTGAATAGTCCTTTATTGAATACTATTTTGATAAGAAAAGTAACCTATGTTTTCTAAATATGTCTTAGCCAATCACAGAGAATGAGTGCATAAAACACATTTGCTTAGATGGACAACTAATCCAAGTTAACAAATCCCAGAACTGTCCATACAATGCAACTCAACCCAGCTGTGGATTTCTTGGTTTTGCCGTTCAGGTTAATGGAGATAAATGCTGCCCCAAGTGGGAATGTGCATGTAAGTCTTATTCGTACAGTATTTATTTTAAAAATTTATTTATTTATTTAATTACATTTCTAAACCGCCCTATAGCTAACAGCTCCCAGGGCGGTGTACAACATGATAAAACCACAATATTTAAAATACAAGCAAGTATGTATTGCACATACAATTATAAAACATATTTAAAAACAGAGTAAAAGAAAATAAACATAAGATTAAATTAAAATAAAAAGCTTAAAATGCCTGGGTGAAAAAGTGGGTTTTTACCTGGCGCCGAAAAGATGACAGAGAAGGCGCCAGGCGTATCTCATCTGGGAGGGTATTCCATAATTCAGGGGCCACCACCGAAAAGGCCCTAGATCTTGTTACTGTTCTCCGGGCCTCTGTATGAGTTGGGACCCGGAGAAGGGCCTTAGACGTCAAGCGGAGTGAACGGGTAGGAACATAGCGAGAGAGGCGTTCCATCAGATATTGCGGTCCAGTGCCGTTAAGGGCTTTATAGGTAAGGACCAACACTTTGAAACTGGCCCGGAAATGTATTGGAAGCCAGTGCAGTTGGGCCAGAATAGGTGTTATGTGGTCGAATTTCTTCGTCCCAGTAAGAACTCTGGCCACGGCATTCTGCACTAGCTGAAGTTTCCGAATCGTTTTCAAAGGTAACCCTACGTAGAGAGCATTACAGTAATCCAATCTAGAGGTTACCAGAGCGTGAATAACTGAGGCTAGGTTCTCCCTGTCCAGATAGGGTCGTAGTTGGGCTACCAGCCGAAGCTGGTAGAACGCATTTCGTGCCACTGAGGCTACTTGGGCCTCGAGTGACAGAAGCAGATCTAATAAGATCCCCAAACTACGGACCTGTTCCTTTATGGGGAGTGTAATCCCATCTAGGGCAGGTCTGACATCAACCATCTGAGCAGAGGGCCCCCCGACCAACAGCATCTCAGTCTTGTCAGGATTGAGTTTCAGTTTGTTAGCTCTCATCCAGTCCATTATCGCGGCCAGGCAGCGGTTCAGTACAGCAACAGCCTCACCTGAAGAAGATGAGAAGGAGAAATAGAGCTGCGTATCATCAGCATATTGCTGGAAACGCACTCCAAAACTCCTGATGACCTCGCCCAGCGGCTTCATATAGATATTAAAAAGCATGGGGGACAGAACTGAGCCCTGCGGGACCCCATATTGTAGCACCCAGGGACTCGAGTAATGTTCCCCAAACATCACCCTCTGGAGACGATTCCCAAGATAGGAGCGCAGCCACCGCCAAGCAGTGCCTCCAACTCCTAAATCTGCGAGTCGCCCCAGAAGGATACCATGGTCGATGGTATCAAAAGCCGCCGAGAGATCAAGGAGAACCAACAGAGTTACACTCCCTCTGTCTTTCTCCCGACAGAGGTCATCATACAGGGCGACCAAGGCTGTTTCTGTACCAAACCCCGGCCGAAAGCCGGATTGAAATGGATCCAGATAATCAGTTTCATCCAAAAGGGCCTGGAGTTGGCAAGCGATCACGGGCTCTAGAACCTTGCCCAGAAATGGAACATTTGCTACCGGCCTATAGTTGTTAAAATTGTCAGGGTCCAAGGAGGGCTTTTTTAGGAGCGGTCTCACTACCGCCTGTTTCAGGCAAAGTGGGACCACTCCCTCTCGTAAGGAGGCATTAATCACCTCCTTGGCCCAGCCGGCCGTTCCATTTCTGCTAGCTTTTATTAGCCACGAGGGGCAAGGGTCCAGAGCGGAAGTGGTCGCCCGTACCTGTCCAAGCACCTTGTCCACATCCTCGAGCTGTACCAACTGAAACTCATCCAATAAAACAGGACAAGACTGTGTTCTGGACACCTCATTAGATTCAACTGTTGCAATATTGGAGTCAAGGTCCCGACGGATGTTTATGATCTTGTCTTGGAAGTGACTCGCAAACTCATTACAGCGGGCCATTGATGGTAATATTGCGTCCGGAGAACCAGAGTGTAAAAGTCTCCGGACAACTTTGTAAAGTTCCGCTGGGCGGTTACAAGATGACTGAATAGAGGTAGCAAAGTATTGCTTCTTTGCCGTCCTCACCGCCCTCACATAACGTTTAGTGGAGGCCTTCACAAGTGCATAATTACAGCCGTTGGGAGTTCGTCTCCATTTGCCCTCCAACCGTCTCCTTTCTTGCTTCATCAGTCTTAGCTCCTCGGTAAACCAAGGAGCCAATTGAGCTCTGCAATGGAGAGGGCGCACCGGGGCGATTGTGTCAACTGCCCGGGTCATTTCTGTATTCCACAGAGTGACCAGGGTTTCGACAGAATCGTCAGTTTTATCAGCCGGAAAATCCCCCAGAGCCCTCTGAAATCCTTCAGGATTCATTAGTCTCCGGGGACGGACCATCTTAATTGGTCCTCCACCCTTGCAGAGGGGAGAAGACAATGTGAGTCTAAATCTCAAGAGGCGATGATCTGTCCATGACAAAGGAATAGATGTAAAATTCCTCACTCCCAGATCACCTTCCCCCATTCCAGTGGCAAAAATCAAGTCTAGAGTATGTCCTGACACATGCGTCGGGCCAGTAACAAATTGAGACAGCCCCATGGCTGTCATGGAGGTCATGAAGTCCTGAGCCGCTCCAGACAAGGCGGCCTCGGCATGAATGTTGAGATCCCCCAATACCAAAAGTTTGGGAGATCGCAACACCAAGTCCGAGACCACCTCTGTCAGCTCAATTAGACCAATGGAAGTTTGGACTTGTGTAATAGAACAGATAGTGGGATTTATTTATGGGCTATTAATTGCTGATATGCACTGATACAAAATATTTTAAATATCAATTTCATAAAAAGAAATAAGCATCATCTATCAAAGTACAGTAATGAAGTAGGCTAAAAAAGCCAAACCCAGAACAACTTAGTTATGTGAACTGCTGAGGTCCAAAGAACAAGAGAATAGTCATAATCCCATTGCTACCCTGGGCTCCTTCTGGGGGGAAGGACGAGATATAAATTTAATATAAATTAAATAATAAATAAATAAATGTAATAAATAAATTACAGCAAACATTTGTTTCCAAGGAAAAAACAATACATTTATTTCTTTTTTAGGACAGATCACCAGCAACAAAACATGGAGCCCTTAAAGTTTGTAAATGCAAACATTACTGAAAGCTACTTTTCCAATTAGAGATGGAGGAGAAATTTGATTCAGTTCATATTTAAAGCTGAATCTATCAAATTGGTACTTTCTGAAACAATATGAGAACTGAAAGAAAGCCATCCTTCAAAAGTTGCCCTTCCCTTAGTTCTCCATCCAAAGAGTATTAGGGGAAAATGTGCATAAAATGCAGAGCTTGGAAAAGCTGCTTTTTTGAACCACAACTCCCATCGGCCCAATCCAGTGGCCATGCTGGCTGGGGTTGATGGGAGTTGTAGTTTAAAAAAGTAACTTTTCCAAGCTCTGATAAAATGAATATATTTGTGAGAATAATATACAAAGGAAATTATATAGAGAGAAATTGCATATAAAACTGTATATTAGACAAAACTACATATAAAAATTTGTTTAGGAGGAGAAAGTCATACTAAAATGTTGAAGAATTTTCATGAGGATTTTTTAAAAATTGCATATTGCTGCAGAAATGTGGAGAACTGAATTTAATATTGGAAAAATGAGAAACTGAGAGAACTGACATTGACACATCCTATTTCTGATAGAACCAGTTCATATATTGTTATATCGAGGCTTCACACAATAAATATAATAGGTTGGATCCAGAACACCCATGAGTGAATCTCTGCTCATGGGATGCTCCTGGTTGAGGGAGTAGGGAGTCATCCTCTTGCAGCCCACTTTGACCCCTTAGGGGATCCTCTCCTTAACAGCATTGGGAGGTGGTGATAGAGGCTGCAGGGGGAATTGTCAGAAATGTATCCTGTTCCTCCTGTGGGAACCTCCACTGGCAAAAAAGGCAAACGCGGTTTTGGGCTGCATAAACAGAGCTATAGTTTCCAGGTTGAGGGAAGTAATAGTCCCACTATATTCTGCATTAGTCAGGCCTCATCTGGAATACTGCGTTCAGTTCTGGCCGCCTCATTTTAAGAAAGATATAGACAAGTTGGAGCGGGTTCAGAAGAGGGCGACAGGGATGATAGCCGGTATGAAGAACAAGTCTTATGAGGAAAGGTTGAAGGAACTTGGCATGTTCAGTCTGGTGAAGAGAAGGCTGAGGGGTGACATGATTGCACTCTTTAAGTACCTGAAGGGCTGTCACATAGAGGAGGGTACAGATTTGTTCTCTGCTGCCCCAGAGGGTAGGACTAGGTCTAATGGTTTTAAGTTGCAGGAGCGTAGATTCAGATTGGACATTAGAAGGAACTTCTTGACAGTAAGGGCGGTTTGGCAATGGAACCGACTGCCTAGGGAGGTGGTGGGATCCCCTTCGCTGGATGTCTTCAAGCAGAGGCTGGACAGCTATCTGCGGGAGATGCTCTAGCTGTGGATTTCCTGCTGTGAGCAGGGGGTTGGACTCGATGGCCTACAAGGCCCCTTCCAACTCTATGATTCTATGATTCTATCCCAGTTAGGGAAGAGCTAACTATATTTGGAGATAAAATGATATAGAATAAGAAACGCAGCACAGTGAAGAACACCTTACAAGAAAGCACACTTAAATGACTCTGCTAGCGAAACCGAAAGTTGTAGCAAAGGCTGAACCACCAGGAAATTAAATAGTGTATTTTTAGTTGAACTGTTCTGTACACTACAGTATTCAAGAACTAGCATTTATCTGTCCCTAAAAAAGAATTTATTTATTATTAACTTTCTATCCCACCCTTCCTCCTAAGAGAGCCCAGGACAGGAAACACCACAGTGGTAAAATAATACTAATAGAAATAATTTTAAAAATATTTAAAACATCTAAAATATGTAGATGTAAATTGTCCTAAAAATGACAGAAACGTATGAATCTATGTCTTGACATGTTTAAATGCATTTACCTTTATTAATTTTGGGTTGAATCCAACTGAGTCATATTCAGAAATCCATTGAAATTGATTGGATGACTATCTTAAGCCCATTGATTTCATTTACTCTGAAGCTTGTATCCAATGTAGCGCCAAGTAACTCATTCCATTAGCACATGGATTTACACATGTGCAATGGAACTTCCCTCTCTTCCCCCATGCATCATAGAACTTCTCCCCCCCCCATTGAACCCTCTAAATCTGTTATGGGGATTTCTCCAATCCTTCGGAGCAGATTTGGGAAATGCATGGGCATGCACAGGGGGAGGAGAGAATGTAAGTTCCATTGTCCAAGATGAATATTTGCACTAATGGAACAAATGCATTGGATACCGCTGAGTATGACACAGCTGGATTCAACCCTTTATATGTATCTATAGTTAAGTTACAGAGCAATCCAAATGATGGGAAGCTGGTGGAGGGGGGGGCAGGGGAAAGCTCTATAGCATCTACTTGCCATTTGGGAGCCACTGGCCCAGTTGAGCACCAGCTCTGTTGGGAGTTGCTCATGGGAGACGGATGGGAAGAGCCGGCTCCCACAAACAGGCCTACTGGGGAGTAAGTGGTCCCTGTAGGCTGCCATTGTAATTTTTTTACTGTGCTGGCCTATTAGCCAGCAGAATAATTATGGGGATTGGGACCTGGGAGAGTGCTCCAAGGGGGACTTGGAAGTCGCATAAATTCCCCCATGGCTCCTCCCCTGCCACGCTCCCAGAATGCTCTGTTTTGGGGGCTTCCACCGGCTTCTCTCCGTCTACTGGACTTGCCATCCACAGCAGACTCCTGGTAGCACTGGCAGGGTTCTGGTGGCGCTGCAGCACAACTGCAGTGGGGGGCTTCTGCTGGTGGAGCCTGGTGGCATTGGGAGTCTACCAGCTCTGCCAGGGTTCTGCTGCATCCAGCTCCCCCCAGTCCAGCAGAAATGTGAGTTGGGTTGTGCCCTTAAAGAACTAAGTAAGATATTTTAACAAGGGAGGTTTAATTTATAGTGTGTCATCAGCAGTTTGTTGTTTATTTTGTAAAATGAGTTAAATTAGCATAAGTCCTTATTTTGTTTTATCAGGTCGATGTACACTCTTCTCTGATCTGAGCTTTATCACCTTTGATGGACACCATTTGGCTTTATTTAAGGAAGCATCCTATATTGTCAGCCAAACTCAAGACGAGACTATAAGCATCCACATCAGTGATTGCAAAAACACTCATATGGTAATGCATCTTGTGGAATTTTGTTGTTGTTTATGATCCTTGACATAATCCATAAACAAGTGCAATCATGCTGCTGCGTATAAAGGTATGCCATTTTCTCTTGCATCACATCAATGGGACGTAACTGAGACCATTATTAATTAAATGGCTTAAGGAACTGGCATTATGGACCTTTCATCCTCCTCAAGCCTGTAGAATATAAGAACTTTGAAGATAGTAGCTGCTCAAATTTGCATTTCCTGACTTTTTAATATTTAAATCATCCTATTTTCAAATAACAGAAGGGTGTATTTTGTTAAAAGAAATATTTTCTTTTGAATATATGTATGTTACAAAGTTGTGTGCTAGTTTTTTACCCCATGTTTACCTACCCAGACCTTAAGATGTTCTTTGGAGACCCATCTCCAGGTGCCCCAGCCATACAAGGTGTGGCAGGTGGCTGCTAGGCCTTTTTTAGCAGAGGCAAACTGATTATGGAATGCCCTCCTCCTCAAAGAGGATCACTTGGTGCCTGTGCTCTGGTCTTTTCAGAGACAGGTGAAGGCTTTTTATTTTCATGATTTTATTTTTCTAGGTAAGATTTGTAAAAATTTGGGTTCTGCTTTGAGTTTATTATATTATTTTACCTTGTGCTGCTGGTTTTATGCTATATTTAGATTTTAGGAGTTTGAAGTTTTAATTTTGTAAGTAATTGTTTTACCTTTATTGGAAGCCACCTAGAGAACTTTTTTTTAATTGGGCAGCATATACATGTCATAAAGTAAACAAACATTTAACTTTCTATTTAATCATGGAATAAGCTAACCTGTTGTTTAATTTTAGGGCATTTTAACCTCTACTAAGCTGTGTCTGGCAATGTTAAATTTAACATATACATCTAACCAGATTATCATTGATCGCTTAAACAGAAAGGTAAAGTTTATTTCTTCTGTTACAATTCTAATTCGTGTTTCCAATTTTAGGTTGCTAGAGCTACATGCATATAGATAGCTATGTTCAGAATTGAGCAATAACAACAAAAGCTAGTCGAAGGCCAGATGAGAGGCCACTGGAAGCAGTGTAAGTGCTGTTCTGCTGGCAGAGAAGAGCTCTGCCTGCAGGGCAGGGCTTAAATTTCCAGAAGAGCCTCTAGTATGTGGATGGAAAGCTTCACTGTTGTAGATGTACTGATAGTGTTGTTCCAGTGATTTGACCTGCGGCATTCCATGTGTATTTGTGGGGCAGCACAGGGTGGTCTTGGAATCATAGTTAGCCTTGGATCCTTTCTCTTTATTTATATAATTTTAGTTCTGATTATTACTCTTAGGAAAAGAGATCTTTAAACAGGAGTTTAATTTTTTCCCCAGTCAAGAAGTGGATGGTGTACAGAATACAACGGCTGTAGGTTATCTTAAAAATGAATATTAAAAGACAACTTTGAGTCTGATAAGTTCAATTAAGCAATCTAAGGTTTAGTAAAGTGCCTACAATAGCCTCCCCAACCTTTCGGTCCCCAGATGTTGTTGTTTGGGTCCCCATATGTACAACTCCCATCAGCCCTAGCCAGCATGGCCAATTATCAGGAATTTATTTATTTATTTATTTATTTATTTTATTATTTGATTTATATCCCACCCTTCCTCCCAGCAGCAGCTCAGCAGGAATGAAGGGAATTTCAGTCCAGCCATGTCTGGAGACCCAAAGGTTGGGAAAGGCTGGCTAAAGAAAATAAAATATTTTTCATTTAAGCCATCGGAGTTGCATCCATGTCATATCCAAGTGTTCTTAGGCTTTCCCATTAGAGCACATATAAATGAATAAGTGATTGTGCTGGCAAGAAATAAATGAATCAGTTTCATGCCATTTTATAATGTAAAAATGTAAAATAAAAATTTAAGCATGCAGCTTTTATTATATTTATCTAGTTTTAATAAATTTTCTATTATTTTCCTATACTGTTCATTTTAATTTTCTGCTTCCTGTACTTCCAAATACATTTTTAAAGAGCATCTTCCTTATGATTTTATGGAATGGCTTCTGAGAAGCTCATCTCATGTTGGCTCCAAAGAAAGCTCACCTTTATTCCTGTGTTACTGGAAGAAACTCATCAGATCGGGTTTCGGTGCCAGCTTGTGGTCACAGGCAGGAAAGACAACTTTGAAGGAAGACAAGCCCCGAGCCTCCACATGGGGCGCTAATTGTGGGGTGGAGCGCACCCCAGGCAGCGATGGGAGGGAGGAGTTAGAACCCTTTCATCTATGACCTGGCTCTCACGAGATCACCCACAATCCTGGGCAGTCTTGCGAGAGCAGCCGAGGGGTGGAGCCAGACCCGGGCCTTTAAAGGCCCCAGTCTCCTGAGAGCCAGCCTCTTTCTTCGTGTGCTGGTTTTCCCACCCACCCTCCCTCGGTCTTAGGGTGTCACTGAGCTGGGTTGCTGGTTGACAGGGCCTGATAGGAATTTTTCCTCTCAACGAATCTGGCCCCATGGTTGAGCAGGTTTTTTCGCCTATCCCTCAGTGGTTCGCTGTGCAGTTGTTAGGCATTCACTCACTTCTGTCACAACTTTAGGCAGAAATGGCATTGGGCAGGATCAATCATAAGGGGGACTCCCATTAGGAGTCCAGTGGGGGTACACGATGGCCACGCCCCTAGCTCAGGAGGGGCACCGCCTCATCCAGCTCACAACCCCTCCCACTGGTTGGTCAGTGGGACCACAGGTGCCTTGGGTTCACACCCCACCTGAAAGCGAGCCAACTCCCAAGGGTAGTTCCCAACTGCTTGTTGGTTAATTCAGCATTCTTCCAGCATGGGCTGCCGGAAAGAAGCGGATCCTGACCCTACTGCCATGCCAACCCTGCTTTACTTGCTCTTATCAATAAAGTTGTGGCCCTACTTCACCCATAAATCTGTATCTGGCTGTGTTATTCCCTTTGCTAAAGGGAGTACAACATGCTCCTACCGCACAAGTAGGCAGCTTCCATAATGCACTCCTTCAGTTCACTTTCCTGCCTCTTGTGAAAGTAGTTGAGGTTCTTCCAGCTCCTGTCTTTCCTCAGGCTTGAATTATTTTATATTGTATTTTCCACTGTTTTCTTCTGTCTTCTTTCTTTTCTCTTATGCTGCTTAGGGCTCTCCAGGACTGTTTGGTTTGTTTCTTTCCCACTGTCTGCCCTTTGTCCCCCCCCCCTTTTTTTTAAAAGAGTCCTTTTAAAAAATTACTCTCCTTTTTTCCTTCTGCCCTCTTTCCACACACACCCCTTTTTGTTTGCCACTTCGGAGAGGGAAGGTTGCTGTTTTTCTTTAGAGGTCTGAGTTTTTTACTTCAGTGGCCTCACAAGGAGCCATTAGTTCACCGCATCCTCTTGTCAGACACATGTGCTGTACTTGCTACAGGCTGCTCAGCTGCACTTTCACACCATAATTACAGAGCCTTCATGTCTGCTGACGGACCTTCCCCGGTACCCTCACACAGTTCTGCTGACCCTATCACCTGCAAAGCTAAGCAAAAATGTCATAATTTGAATTCGCAGACTAAGGGAGATGCTAAGCAAGTAGCCAAGAGGGCATGTCTTTGTTGTTGTTATGTGCCTTCAAGTCGATCACGACTTATGGTGAGCCTATGAATCAGCATGTCTTAACTGTCTTCAACTGGTGGAAGAATTACAGGAGATCCCGTGCAACAACGAGCAAGAGGCTGAAGCTCAATCAAGCAGGGGCAATGAAACCATGCCCCACAACAAGAATAGAAGAGTACTAGTAGTGGGAGACTCCCTGCTGCGTGGGATCGAAACCCAAGTATGCCGAGAAGATCCGTGGACTTGCCAGGTATGCTGTCTACCAGGAGGACGGATTAGAGATGTGACAGAAAGGTTGCCATCACTCATCAGGCCCACTGACAGGTATCCCTTTCTCCTTATTCATGTAGGAACAAACAATACTGCCAAAATGGAGCTATGAAGAAATCACATCAGACTTTGAAGCTCTGGGAAGGAAACTCAAGGACTTTGGGGCCCAGATAGTTTTTTCATCCATCCTTCCAGTACTTCGAAGAGGAGTAGAAAGGGGAAGAAAAATAATCCATGTGAATGAATGGCTACGAAGGTGGTGCCAACCTGAGAGATTTGGATTCTGGGACCACAGGCTATACTTCCTGGAAGATGGACTGCTGGCAAGTAATGGGTTGCATCTCACAAGGACTGGGAAGAATGTGTTTGGCCACAGCATGGAGAAGTTAATCAGGAGGGCTTTAAACTGAATCCTAAGGAGGAGGGAGATGTAAACTTGGTGGTAACGACTGATGAAGGCTTGTGCACAGTAACGGGATCAGAGAGATCGGCTCTAATAGGGCCCAGTAACAGTCCTCAGAAAAATGTAGTAAGGAAGCCAAGCCATAAATCACATAAAGTTTCAAGTTTCATTCATTCATTCATTCATTCATTCATGGTCTTTGATGTCTGTATACTAATGCACAGAGCATAGGAAACAAGCAGGACTAACTTGAACTCTTTCTACAGGAGGGCAATTACGACTTGATAGGTATAACTGAAACTTGGTGGGATGACTCCCATGACTGGAATACAGCACTTGAAGGATATAACTTGTTCAAAAAGAACAGAAGGAATAAAAAGGGAGGTGGAGTCATGCTATATGGTAAAAATATATATCCCTGCACAGAAATACAGGAAGATGAGCTTGGTAGCTCCACCGAGAGTATCTGGATTAAAATTAATGGGGCAAATAATAAAAGGAATGTTGTGCTTGGAGTCTGTACCGACCACACAATCAAGGAGAAGACGAGAATGTAACTTTTGAAAAGCAAATTGCCAATGTTTTGAGGAGGCATGATGTAGTAGTAATGGGGGATTTCAATTATCCCTATATCTGTTGGGAGACAAATTCTGCCAAACATGGCCCCTCCAAGAAATTTCCGACTTGTGTTGGAGATATCTTTCTCCTACAGAAAGTGGAGGAAGCAACCAGAGGATCAGCTATCCTGGTTGATTCTAACCAATAGAGATGATTTGGTGGATGAAGTGGCAGTTATGGGAACTCTGGGGGAAAGTGACCACACCATACTTGAATTCTTGATTTTAACAGAAGCAAAAGCTGAGAGTAGCCATACGCGCACCCTGGACTTCAGGAAAGCTGATTTTAATAAACTCAGATCCGTTGTAAGTACAATTCCATGGCAAGCCACCCTAATGAGAAAAGGAGTCAAAGATGGGTGGGAGTTTCTAAAAAAGGAAATTCTAAAAGCGCAATGGCAAGCAATTCCAACAAAGAAAAAAGGGAGGAAACAGCAGAAGAAGCCAATGTGGCTTCACCAAAAGCTTAGAGCTGACCTGAAAACAAAAAAGGACATATACAGGAAGTGGACAGAAGGCCAGGCCACAAAGGAAGAGTACAGGCAGGATGCAGACAAACTGGAAAAGGTTCAGAGGAGGGCAACAAGGATGATCAGGGGACTGGAAACAAAGCCCTATGAGGAGAGACTGAAAGAACTGGGCATGTTTAGCTTTGAGAAGAGAAGACTGAGGGGAGATATGATAGCACTCTTCAAGTACTTGAAAGGTTGCCACATAGAGGAGGGCCAGGATCTCTTCTCAATCATCTCAGAGTGCAGGACATGGAATATTGGGCCCAAGTTACAAGAAGCCAGATTTCAACTGACATCAGGAAATCCTTAACTGTTAGAGCCATATGACAATGGAACCAATTACCTAGAGAGGTAGTGGGCTCTCCCACACTGGAGGCATTCAAGAGGCAGCTGGACAGCCATCTGTCGGGAATGCTTTGATTTGGATTCCTGCATTGAGCAGGGGGTTGGACTTGATGGCCTTATAGGCCCCTTCCAATTCTATTATTCTATGATTCAAACCAGCACTTCCAGCCACCCCTCAGGCTGCAGTGTGCTCCCTCATGAATAAGGACAGGGAACAACATAGAGATATTTTTCAACATCCAGGTGACTTAGGAAATAATGAAATGCTCAGGGATCTATTCTCCCCTCACTCCTCTCAGGAGGAGGATTTTGTGGGGTTTACTCAGTCCTCTGTCATACCCCACCAGCAGTGTTTCAGCCTGTCCCAGCAATGTTCACGGACCAGGGATCTGTGCTTCCTGGCTTCTTCCTGACTGCAGATAAACATATTAAAGATGCTTTATTGGGAGAACCAGCCAGCGAAATAACAGCACCAGTGCAAACTGTTCCTGCCCATAATGACTCTGTTCATGTATCTGACCAGGCTGTCCCATCCACCTCCAGGGACACACCTACTATGCAAGCCCTGTCTCATCCAAGGGGTCCCTCTCGCAGACAAGCTGCCCCCTAAGGGAAGGTCTCTTACTGCAATCTGCCCTAATCAATTTGCTCTCCATATTGACAGTGCTGGAGAACCTGCACCCTGTTATCAGCACAATATCCCAGCTGGTGAGTTAGATCCATTAGACCCATTCCTTATTCCTGAGTTGGAAGGAGAGTGGAGTGAAGGCTCCCTGACAGAGGAACAATCCTCTCATTGCCTCTTCCATGAGTCTTATTTTGCCCCTATCCAGGGTTTTGGCAACTCTTGGCCTTAGTTCCAGTGCCACTGAGCCATCTCCAGCTCAATCTAAGCTGGAGGGTTGATTGTACTACCTGAGCCTAAGTCCTCAGTTATTCCTGTCTCTGGGGCATTTAAAACTATCACCAAGGCAGAATGGGATATGCCATTGCAATATAGAAAGTCTTTGTGTCTTGCTAATAAGTTTTACAGTCTAGACCCAGAATTTACAGAATTACTGAAAATTCCAGCCATTGACATCCAATCTGGGCTCTTGTGGCCAAGAACCTCCTCCCCAAAGATGGAGATTCTCAGCTCAGGGATCCCAATGAAGGTGTCTGGACTTTGCCCTACGCAGGGCACATGAAGCAGAAGCTTTGACAGTTCGAGCTTCCTGTTCTGCTTCAGTCTTCACCTGGGCAGCCCTTGTTTGGTTGGATGACCTGATTGACAACCCCAACCAGGACTTCGATCGAGTTCGCAAGTCCCTCCTGAAGATTCCCAGCAGAGGTGGTTGGTGCTACACTAGATGCAACTCAGTTTGCAGCTTGGTTCTGGTGGCAGATGTGGTGGCCAGAATGACCGTTTGGCTGAAATATTGGGAGGCGGACACTACCTCCAGGGTCCCCTTATCCATCGAGTCATTGGAGCTCTTGTCCACCCCAGAGGTACAAGGACTCCAGACCCAGCTGGGACAACTGGATCAAGCCCAGATAGTCTTCCAGATTCCAACAAGGAGCCAAGTTTCCGCCCTCCAACAAAGGAGGACATACTCAGCATCTGCAATGCCATCAGAATCCAGATGGAGGCTGCTTTCAACAACTCTTCCATACCTGGCAGGCCTCGACAACAGATCAGTGGGTCCTCAACTTGATTCTTCAGGGATACCAAATTGAATTCCAGTCCCTGCCACCACCCCAATTCCTTCCCTCACCAGTGCCAACTCTTTGGTGAAACAGGAGATTGTACAGGATGCTATTCAACACCTACTGTCCATGGCGGCCATAGAATCAGTCCCTCCAGGAGAATTCTTCTTCGGCATCTACTCCATGCTTTTCATGGTGCCGAAGAAGGAACAAAATTCCTGGAGGGCTGTGCTGGACCGTAGATTTCTAAACCAGTGGGTTGTGCACAGAAAGTTTAGGATGGAAACCCTGGCATCAATCAAGGATGCTCTTCATCCTCGAGACTTCTTATCGTCAACAGACCTCAAGAAAGCCTGTTGGCACATTCCCATCCACCCCAGTCATTGAAAATTTCTTTCTTTTGCTTACAATCACCAACATTTCCAATTTTGAGCTCTACTCTTTGGCCTGCCCTCAGTGCCAAGGGTATTCACAAAGGTTATGGTTGCCCTGGTAGCTCATCTTCGTCTCCAAGGCATCTATATGGATGACCTCATTTGCTCATCAACAAAATCATGGGCCCTTCAAGATATCAAAATCACTTTATCCAAACTCCAGTCTCATGGCTTCCTACACAATGCCTGATTCATCTAGGAGCGCTTCTCAACATGGTCAATGGATCAATTTCTATTTCACCAGACAGGGCACAGTCCATCAAGATCACAACCCTCAAGTTGATGATGTCCAAAACAGCAGACCTAATGTTTTTAGTAAGGGTCCTAGTTTTACTAGTATCAGCATCTCAAGTGACTCTGTGGGCCAGATATTATGCATGGCCTCTTCAGTGGTTCCTTCTCCCATTTCAATATGTCATCACCCTCAGATAGTACATTCATCTCTGACTCACTCCTGCACTGCGGGCAGCCATGACCTGGTGGACCCGGGATCAGAATCTTCAGAAGGGTCTTCATGGAACTATCCCCGACACCAATAACTTCAGACGCCAGCCTCAGTGGATGGGGAGCCCACTACCTGGGCCATATGGTTCAGGGTTGTTGGTCTCCAACAGAACAAATGATGAATATCAATTGGTTAAAGTTAAGGGCAGCACGCTTTGCCCTGCGGTTCTTCATTCCTTGTCTCAACCTATCCCACATGCTCTTATGGACCAAAAATAATACTGTAACAGCAAATATCAACCGGAAAAGGGGGACGAGATCTGCAGAACTGCAGGCAGAGGCTCCCTGCTTCTGAATTGGGTGGAGGTTCAGCTTCAATCCCTGTCTGCTGAAAACATCAGCGGGACATCTGATGGTCAGGCCGATTGGTTGAGTTGGCAACCTGTGAAACCAGGAGAGTGGATGCTTCATCTGAAGATCTTCCTTCAGCATCAGCATTGCTTCAGGAGGCTCCTGGCATTCAGAGACAATCACCAGCTCAAGACATTCTTCTCGAGATTCCACCCCCCCCAAGGCAGAAGGTCTGAATGCTTTCACCACATCTTGGCCTAGGGGACTGCTTTATGCTTTTTCTCCAATACCCATCCTACCACGGGTCCTATGAAAGATCAGAGAGGAAAGGGCTTGAGTGATCTTGATAGATTGACACCCCTGACTGTCAGAGATTCTGGCTCTGGCACCATCTCCTCCATGGCACCTTCCACATCTTCTGGACATAATCTCCCAGGGCCCTCTACTTCACCCGGACCCAGCCTGACTCCAGCTGACAGCCTGGGTATTGAACAGAGATGCCTGAGAAAGGTTAGTCTTAACTCTGAGGTCATTGAAACTATCTTGGCCTCCAGATACCCATCTACTGTTCGCATTTATGCCTTAGCATTGAAAGCATTTGACTCATGGTGCTCCTCCAAGCAACTGTATGCTTGCAAGGCAAACATTTCTCATATTCTGGCCTTTCTACAGGACGGCCTTAAGAAGGGCCTTAGACCTAACACCATGAAGAGATAAGCTGCAACAGTTTCTTTGCTTATTTCAGATCCGGTGTCTGCACCTCTAGCTGCCCATCCACTCCTGAAATGTTTTCTACAGGGGACAACCTTAAAGTGTCCACCTACTATGCATGTATTTTCCTCCTGTGATTTGCATCAGGTCCTGTGTGCTTTGCAGAAGCTCCCTTTTGAACCCTTATCTACAATCCCACTGAGGCTGCTGTCTTTGAAAGCCATTTGCCTTGTGGCCATAACATCTGCCCACAGAGTTTCTGAACTGAATGCCCTTTCAGTGGCCAAACACCTTTGCATTTTTAATAAAGATAGGGCTGTTCTCTGAACAGATCCTTCCTTTATACCTAAAGTGTTGACAAAATTTTACAGACAGCAAAAGCTAATTCTGCCTTAGAACATGCTTGGCATTCTTTGGATGTCAGATGGGCATTGAAGGTCTGTATTGCCAGGACTAAGGACATTAGGCTAACTGACACACTTTTGGTATCCTTCCACCCAGCCTCACTGGGACGGAGAGTAACCTCTTCCACTCTCTTGAAATGGATTAGAGTGTGCATAGTTCTCGCCTGTGAGGCTCTAAGACTTCCAGTCAATAGAATCGCAGCCAACTCTATGAGAGCAGTGGCCACCTTGGCAACTCTCTCAACTAATGCTTCCATAGGTGAAATTTGCAGGGCAGCAACATAGGCAACCCCAAGTTCCTTTACCAGGCACTATAAAATTAATACTTATACCTAGCTAAGGCAGACTTTGGCAGGAGGGTGCTCCAGTAGGCTGTTCTTAACTGGGGGGCAGCCTTATTTACTTCCCACCCTACATGGGAAGCTTTAGAAAATCCCAATCTGATGAGTTTCTTCCAGCAACACAAGAACCATTGGTTCCCTACCTCAATGGTAGTTCTGTGTTACCGGAAAGAAACTCATCAGGCCACACCCTAGTAACAGCTGCTCTCTTCACTATACTGACAGTCTACAATTTTTACATAAGGGGTTTCTTCATATCTACTCACTAATAAGGAAGTAGGCCTTTTGTGTATAGCTGTTATTTCTCCTTTAACCTGTTTGATATTGGCGAAGATGCAAACTGGAAGAGTGCATTATGGGAGTTGCCTACTTTCTTCAAAGTAGGAAATCTTTCCTGCCTGCCACCACAAGGTGGCACTGAAATCCAATCTGATGGGTTTATTTCCAGCAACACAAAACTACCACTCAGATAGGGAACCAAGGGTTTTTTCAGCCAGTGTCCTGAAGGCATTAGAACAGGAATGGGGAACCTCAGGCCTGGAGGCTGGATGTGGCCCTCCATGCTTCTGTATCTGGCCCTTGAAACTCAACCCAGGTCACACACACCCAGGCCATGTCCGTCTCTGGCCCTACTTTGTGTCTTTTTTTTTCTTTTCTTTTTTTCTGGCTGGAATTTGTCCTTATAATATCTCTTGCTTGCCAAGATGGAGAGTGGTGTGTGTCTGGCCACATCCACCTGCCACACCCACCACTAGTATGTGGCCCTTGGAAGGTTGCCCATGAGGGAATGTGGCTCTCAGACTGAAAAAGATTCCCCACTATGTTAGACCATGCCTGCCTAACTTAGAGGCCTGACTCACCACACAGTTGCAGCCCATGCGTTGATTATTCCCTCACTTGATTTTGCTACCTGGTTGGGACTGCAAAACTAGGGCAGTTGTCAAGCACCTGGTAAGCATAATACACAAGCTGTACAGGTCTGCATTAAACTATATTGGATTAACACAGTGCATGCAAGTTTCATTGCAATTATCTGTTTGTTTTGCATAGGAATAGGTGGGATATTGTGAAAACATATTTTTATGGCAAAGTACAAATCTTAACATTTGCTTAAATTAGTGTCCCTGTATATTCTCCAGATAGCTGTCAACTCAAGATATGCATGGCCTACTGTTAGAAAGTATGGATTTAAGATTGAGGACAATGGATTCATGTATATTATTGAAACTCCTACAAATATTAGAATCCAGTGGTTTCACACCACTGGCATGATGGTAATAGAACTCAACACAACCAATGATCCAAAAGCAATGGGACTGTGTGGTAAGGAAACTTTAGTATGATTGTGATGTTATATCTGGTAAATGAGGGGAATGCACCACATTTGCTTGTTGATAAATAATATGAGAGCATGTACAGTAAAGCTAAATAGATTCAGCCGTCACAAAATAACATGTTTCTGAAGCTGGCACTGTATTAATTGTTGAAATGATGAAGATGATTCAGGAAAAGAAGAAAAAATGCTGAGTTTGCCAATCAAATGATCTGCAGTCCAAATTTTAATCCCTATGAGATCATATTTCAGATAGTCATGGATAAAGGAAGATTTGCTTTCAGATTTAGAACATTTGAAATACAGGCATAAATGCTGAAATAACGTGGAAACAAATAGGACAGGAATCAAGAGAAAATCTATCTTATTAAGCTTTCATAAAGTCAAATAAGATCATTTAAAGATTGGTTGCCTACTTTATGCTAACATAGAACTTACTAAAATGAACGTAATATAATGGTCTAAATGTTAATAATGGGTGGAATTACAATTAAATGTCATATTCCTCCCACTGCAATGCCCACACGTTTATAGTGAAGAGGAAAAACTAATGGAGATCAGCACTGCTCTTACTACTGAGAATAGAGTAAAAATGTGAATGCAGTAGATAAATTTTGATTTGATTTAACATTTGTATCCTACTTTTCCAGCAACCAAGTTGAGCTCAAAGTGGCTCACAAAAACAATAAATCATTAACAAATAAAAACAGTACTTCCTAATACAGAAAGAAATATCCAATGGAGATCCAAGATGTACAATAAATAGATCAGTACAATAAATGTGCAACAAAGACAGTAAATGAATCAAAACAGTATAAATAAAAAATATGAATCAATCATATGTCTGGCATGTCAACCAACCCTTATCATTGTTTGGTGGCTCAGGATGGTATTTGCGTGTTTTCAGTAAACATTTCTCCAGCTCTCTGCAGCCTCCTTGGCTGTCCACAATTCGTGGTGAAAGCAGCAATCCCCTCTGGGTGCATTGTGCCCCAGCGTACGGTGCTGTCTTTATCTGCCTCAGTACCTCTCAGGCTCAGTGTGAATGGGTCTGCAGGTTGCGCAGTGGGTCACAGGTGGTTCTCTTCCCTCTTGTAATGACTAGGGAGCTGGCATCCGTGGCAGCTCAGAGTCCAGGCGCTTCTCTGGGGAGGGGGAATCGGTGACATGGAGTCCCTCTCACTGTCCTTGCAGGCCCTGGCTTAATTACTTAACTGCTTTTTTATACCACCCTTCTTCTGCCCTTCTTCAAAGTTGAGCTCAGAGCAGCGTACAACCAAATTAAAACGGCAATATGCACTCATCCCATAAAATGCATAATTACTTAAAAACAAAAGTAAAAACAATGCTGTGAAAACAAAGATATCCACCCTTCAAATGCTTGGATAAACAAATGAATGCTCAATTGAAGCTTGAATATCAAAAGTGAGGAAGGCAAACACACTTCCAAGGGGAGGGAGTTCCATAGTCTGAGTGCCACAATACAGAAGGCCCTGCCTTATTTTAGATATGGTGCTGAGTACTGGCTGGAAGCAAAAATAGAAATGGAGAATGCACAGAATTCTGCCACCTATATTACAAAATCTGCATTTCCAACTGAAACTGGAGGAGAACCAACTGGATTTTGGAATCCTGGATCAATTACAGAACATTCTGTTCATCCCTATCCTTTTTCTACCCCTGAGAAATTTCACTAACCTTGTTGCAATTCTTTTAGTTGTTGCACAAACACCTAACATGCTTGGTAAGACAGTGATATCTCCTTTTCTTTACTTGACCTGCAGAGGAGGGTGCCCATCCCTCAGTTGAAGCAAGAGTTTCTTTTTCTGATAGCGATCTCACCTTATGGTCAGTTTAGTCCAATATTCACCTGGCAGTGTATTTTACAAAAAAACAAAACAAAATCAATCCGTTACCTGAAATATTTTCCACTAGATATGCATGTGATTGAAGCTTGCACAGATGCAAAGTAAGTGCACTGCTGCTGAGCTACAACCACCTTCCTCCCTTGCAAGCATTCTTGGAGCAGAGTGGAGGGTAATCCTACCCCACTGTAGAACTTGGAAACTGTACATATCCTCAGTGTTCATTATATTTAATCATGATTCATATATTTTCTTGGAGTGACAGTTGCTCACTTAGAATCTTGCAGTTGCAGTATTAGTTCAGATTCAAGGTTATAAAAAAAGGCTAAGTTGGAATTGCTGTTGAGCCTGTTTGGTATGTGCACATGACTTCATCCTTTCTGGAAGTTCTAACCTTGGATGAGAGGCCAGGTATATGGCTTTTGGAAGCATAACATGTATTGATATAAATCTTTACTTTGACACTTGAATTATCATTGCTTGAAGGCTTGGATATGAAGTCCACCATTACAGTTGCTAGCTTGCCAAGTTTCATAAAGGGCACATATGTGTAACCACAGTATAAAATGTCAGTGATACTTATTCATATTTCAGCACTTGCAACAGTTATGTTCCTACAGAGAGAGCTTCTGGAAGTTCGAAATAGCATGTTTATTATGAAAACTTTATCTTGTGCTTCTCTGTGCTTCCACTTTTTGCTGTGTCTGTTAGTGTTTCCCCAAAGCAGTCTTTTTTCCTGGATGCTTGGTCCTATTCATTATAAGAGAGACGGTTGCTAGTAAGGGAAAGTTGGCCAAATGGCGGGGAAAACAATTAATGTTGCCGAACTGGGCATGTGATAGGGAAAGGTGGTAGCTCACTGATAAACCACATGCTTTGCATGCAAACAGTTCCAGGTTCAGTCCCTGGCAAGTCCAAGTAGAGCTGAGAAAGACATCTGTCTAAAACTCTGGGGAACTCCTGCCAGTCAGTCTAGACCAGCCTTTCCCAACTGGTGTGCCTCCAGATGTTGTTGGACCACAACTCCCATCAGCCTCAGCCATTGGCAATGCTGGCTGAGGCTGATGTGAGTTGTGGTCCAACAACATCTGGAGGCACACTGGTTGGGAAAGGCTGGTTTAGACAGTACTAAACTAGATGGACTAATGAAATGGAAATGGACTGCCTTCAAGTCGATCCCAACTTATGGCGACCCTACGAATAGGGTTTTCATGGTAAGCAGTATTCAGAGGGGGTTTACCATTGCCTCCCTCTGTGGCTGAGAGACATTGACTGGCCCAGGGTCACCCAGAGAGCTTCATGACTGTGTGGGGATTCGAACCCTGGTCTCCCAGGTCGTAGTCCAACACCTTAACCACTACACCACACTGGCTCTCAGATGGACTAATAGCCTGACTCAATATAAGGCAGCTTGCTATGTCCCAAAATAGAAAATGAGAAAAAAGGTACCTATTTTATATTGTTGGCACATATAGTATTTTCCAGCAAGGTGACAATTGTTTTCTCATGAGAATGAAATATTCCATAATGAACTTTCAGACTAATTAACCCAATTGCTTAGATCCTTCATTGTACTCTTATCATTTGCTTATATATTTATTACATTGGTATATACCCATATAACAAGTTCTCTGGACAGTGTATAGAGACATTTAAAGATATAAGAACAGACACAATAAAGCACTAAAGCCAATTATAAAAACCACAACAGCAAAAAATCATACAAAACTGGCATAAGCACAACTGCTAAAACAATGTAAAAACAGTATGAAACCAGTAAAGGGAAAACTTGATACAAATATTTAATTTAACAAATATATGTTCCAATTAAAAGACCAGGGACAACAAAAGGTCTTCATCTGGCACCTTAAAGACCATAACTTTGGGGCCAAGCAAAAATACCTGGAAAGGGCATTCTGTAAGTGCAGCACCACCGCTGAAAAGGTGTTGTTAACATTCTCTTCCCTTGTTCTTTGTCCTTCTCCCAGGACTTGAATGGTTTCCTACTATTTGTTTAAACTAGAACAAAATATGGTGAATCCTTCTAGGAAATGAATGCAGGAAAGACTGATTTTGTTTCACATGAATGAAAAGACTGGGTGGCAAATGTATTTCGATATGCAGGGTATTAAGGCAATAGTGTCTTAATCTGGAGCACAAAAATAGCTTCTTGATGGGATACTATATATGGTTTTATATAAGGCCAGCTGCTGATATCTTGGAAACTGCAGGAGGGGAGAGTGCTCCTGTGCTCAAGTCCTGCTTGTGGGCTTCCCATCAACATCTGGTTTGCCACTGCGTGAACAGGATGCTGGACAAGACGGGCCACTGGCCTGATCCAGAAGGCTGTTCTTATGTTCAGTGCTTATTCTAGGATGATTTTAACTCTCATCGCTGATGTGTAAAGTTTTCTTGTTTCAACAGAATAATTCTTAGAGTTTTCAAAAATGCATTGAGCCAAGTTCAGAGTTCTAGTTGTGTACAAAGTCCTATGCAGCTTGGGACCAGGATACCTGAAAAGATCTTCTTATTCCTTATATACCAAGTTGATCACTGTGCTCTGTAGGTGAGGGCCTCCTGCAGATACCATCTTATCAGGAGGAGGTTCGCTCCGGACAACATAGGATGCTGACCTTTAGTGTTTTGCCACCTACACTGTGGAATTCCCTCTCCTTAAATTTTAGACAGGCACCATCTCTGTTATCTTTTTGGTGCCTACTAAAGACCTTCCTCTTTCAACAAGCCTTTTAAGTAGAGGCCTTATCCCAGTCTGTGTCTGTGCTGGAGTTGCTTTAAAATATATTTTTAAAGTCATTTTTTTAAATATATTAAGAGGTTTCTTTTAATATGTATTTAAAGATGTTTTGTTTTAATATGTTTTAAAGTCTTTTGTTTTTAAGATGTTTTAAAGTGCTTTTAGTGTTTTTGTTTGCTGCTCTGGGAGGAAGGGCAGGATATAAATTTAATAAATAAAATACATGAATAAATAAATGAAACTGTTGCAAAACACAATGAAGCTTTGTTCATCACTAATAGTCACCGTGAAAAGACACCATACCTGGGGAGCCAGAAATAATTATAGCTAATTTGTTAATTAGTCTCCTGGCTCCCACCCAAAACACAACATCAGGTGCACTGACTTGTAAGTATCCAAGCAGGTTAATGATACAGACTCAGAGGCATGGAAAAGCTAGATATGGTCTAAGAGCTCATACAAGTTAAAGGTTTAGCAACCATATGCCCGGTCCGGGGGCAAGGGCCGGGTTCAAAAGGCCAAAATCAGTATAAAGAATTTCAAGGCTGCATGAGAGCTGTAAAGTTGTTCCAACAAGTTTCCTCACCTACCAGCCAAGCTTTTAAACAGAGGCAAAGATGAGCAGCTACTCACAAGAATCCTTGCTCCTGGAAGAGTTCAAAGCCTGAAGGGAAGTGCTTTGTCTAGAGGGTCATGTCCTCTTTTCTGTTGGTAAGCTGCCGCTCCCTGAAAGATAACGCCAGGCCCAGTCACATCACACCACGGCTCAGAGCCCTCCCCATCCCTACTGCGGATGCTAATAATAGGCAATAGATTGTATTTATTTTTATTTATAAAAATATTTGTTTTCAGCCAACTCATATAAGATATCAAGGCAGTGTACAGTAAAGTCCCATATAGCTTGGGTCCAGGATACCTGAAAGATTGTCCCATACCTTATGTACCCAGTCATTCACTACATTCTGCAAGTGAGGGCCTCCTGCAGATACCATCTTATCAGGAAGTCCTTTCTGCACAACATAGGAAGCAGACCTTTAGCATTGTGGCACCTACCCCTTGGAATTCTCTCCCCTTAAACACTGCCATCTCTGTTATCTTTTCAGCACCTACTGAAGACTTTCCTCTTTCAACAAGCCTTTTAAGTAGAGACATTATTCCAGTCTGTATCTGTATTGGAATTGTTTTGTAAGATGCTTTTAAAAATATATTTGTAGTAAGAATGTAGCGAGGAGGCCATATGTTGCCCATCAGTACTTTTTAAATATATTACTAATTTTTCAAATGAATACAAACCAAAGATTTTGGCATCAGTGTATTAGCCTATGGATAGAATTGGTAGGCCTGATGCTCTTCTACAGCAGCATGTACATAACCTCTTCCAGGGTTGCATAAGGACACAAAGGAAATAAAGAAAATGCATGATAGCTTGCCTAGTAAAGCTATTGTATTCAGATGGCAAAAGACATGATGGTAGTCATGCCATTTTCTAACTGCTAATTAGTGCAGCAGCTGTCTAAAGTAGCTTCCTTGCCGTTTCTAGGAAAAAGTATGGTTCACCTCTCAGAGTGTACTTTGTGATCTTGTGGAATTATTATTTTAAGTATAAAAGTAGTATAGTAACTATTAGGGCTGGTCTGCATACACTTAAAATGCCTCCATGCATAGGTTTACCTATGCCATTCCCAAAATATACTAAGCCAGTCACCACACTGTATTTTGCCAGCATCAGGTGGGAGACCATCACACTGTGCTGCATGGAGATTTCTGTTAGTGACTGGTGCTATTAGAGTGGAGATTCTTCACATGAATTGGAAGTATAATCTCAACACTATATGGCAGTTGTGGGGTTAAGTCATTATTCATTAAGTGATGAGCATAACACTGATGCCAGTCCTAATATCCTACAGTAAATTGTACACAGAGATAACTTAATTAATGTATTGTTCTCCTGTGCAGGATTCTGCGATGGAATCTCAGCAAATGAACTCATGCTACCCAGCAGGACTGTTGTAAGCACTGTGGGTGCTTCGGTTGTTTTTACAGACAGCTGGCAGGTGCCAAACACACTGAAGTATATTGGAGAACAGAGAAGCCATGAAACTAACTGTTCAGTCACAGACTGTTCACTTTGTTTAAATATGTTACTGAACCAAACCTTCAGCAGCTGCCATCCTTATGTATGTTCTCTTTTGATTCTCTGTTTGAATTATATTTATTGATGATCATCTGTTTTTATTGATATTTTAGAGGGGGAGGGGTGAGGATGGGGCAGCATCAGCATGGTGGAAATATAGTAGCAGAGCCAATCCAGTATTCCTGTTGGTGCGTTTGCACCATGCCAACCACCCTGCCACTCTTCCCCTCCTTCTCTACCTTCCTGTAAGCAGCAGCGATGTGACTGACCAGAGGTCAGGTGAGCAGCGGTGCCCTACCACACTGTCTGCTAGTAATATTTTCTGTCTGCAGCTAGTAATTATTTTCTGGGTTTGATATTAACACATTTAATGAGGTTTAGCAACATTTCAAAGAAGGCCCAACCCCGAGCACTAACTGTAGGATTACTAACTGTAATCCAGTGCCATCTTGGAGGTGCTTCTTCCATTGCCAGAGAAATTGTCCAAAATTTGCCATACCTAATTGCATCTCAGCTTTGCCTGTTGAAGCAGAGACTTCAGTGCGCTCTTTTACAAAGTGGCCATTTGGAGATCACAAAATGTTTTTGTTTTAATGATGACATTTTGGATCCAATAAATTATGTTTTTGAATATCCAGAAGTTCCACTCCTCTTACACCAGCCATGCATGTTGTGTCACTGTTACCCTTCATACTGCAGATGAGGGCTGAGAATGGGAGAGAGACACTTGCCTAAGGCTATCCAGTGAATTCACGGGAGATGCAATATTATTGCAATCTAGGGACTTGCTGAATTGTGGCAGCTCAGTCTTTTACCCATTAAACGACACCAATTCTTGTTTGGCATTGAATGCCTAATGATGAACTTTGCTGTCTTCAGTTTATCCACCAGTAATCCAAATAATACATTTCATTTTTGTGTTAAGGTTTCTCCAGATTCCTTTTGTGATTTGTGGGTTCAAGACAAAGAATACATTCAAAATCCATGTATAGCACTGGCTGCTTATGTTGCAATGTGTAACAAATTTAATATCTGTATAGAATGGAGGAGTTCTGATTATTGCTGTAAGTACTTTTTATCAAAGATAACATTTTTGCTGTTGATTCTAATAAATATATGTCACTGCAAGATGAAAAGGCAGTGCACTTTATGGGACAAAGAATTGAACTTGAGCCCAAGAGTCCTGGATTCATGTCCAAGCATCTTAATAGACTTGGTGTGTAACTGTAATATAAGGAAATGTTAGCTGATGCTTAGGCAAAAAAGTCTTATAAGTTTAGATATGTATTGCAATGTTTTCTTTGTTGTTGTTGTTGTTATGTGCCTCCAAGTCGACTACGACTTATGGCGACCCTATGAATCAGTGACCTCCAAGAGAATCGATGTTTTCTTTAGCACAATACAATAAGAGTAGGAGTAGCAATAACTCTTTTCACTTTCCTTTCAAAAAAGGGGGCAATCCAGTTAATACATGGAAATTTGCATGTACAATTCTGTGTACATATGCACAGGTCTGTGCATACAGGACACAAGTCAGAAAGGAAGGGAGGAAATTCTATGCACAGGTAATAAGAGCAGGAAGGGAAAGGAATAATGCAGCAAGTAGACTATCACCATGCTCCATTGTTTGCCACTTTATCAGGTTTTTAACTTCCAGGCCAAAACTTCACATAGTCAGATTTGGCACAGGCATTATTGTTGTTGTTATCCAGAGAAACATACTAACTTAAAACATCAATAAAATTCTGAACATAATTTATAGCATAAATGAGATTAAGTTCCAGAGACTTAATAGGCACAGCAAAAATCATACAGGAATAGATCTCTACAAAATACAGTATAAAGTGTTGCTGTTATTCTTACTGTTATAACAGCATAAATAATCAACTATGAGTTCCCAAACTAGCATACTGAGATGGTGGCATCACATCATTATTTTTCTTATTTACATACATTACAAAATCAACCATTCTGATCTAGAACTATTCCTCTTGTTAGCCAACTTTTTTGGTCAACTTTTTTGCAGGCTACTTTTTATCTAGAAGTTGCCTAATATAGAAGATTCTATAGGGAATCTGTAGATTGTTCCATAATACATTGGAAAAGTCATTGCTTTAAGGTTACACAAGATGGTTTTTGTGGCAATAGGCTACCATGGCTATCCTTCTGAAAACTGTAGTACGTTTGGTACCTTGAACCACAGATTTGGAAGGTAGTTGTCATTCAGGCCTCCTGAAACCTTCAAAAATGACACTTCACTCTCATTCCTCAAAAACAACTATTCATATCCTCAGAGAAAAATAATTATACTAATACTAAGCATGTTCCAAAAAACTGCTGTAAACTGCCCAGAGAGCTTCGGCTATGGGGCAGTATATAAATGTAATAAATAAATAAATAATGCATAAAGTGCCTATGCTGTCTTTTCTAATGGCTATAATGCTTCAATATTAACGACTTTTTATTTCTGTGAGAAGACAAAACAGAAGCTCGGATGAGATATTGTAGGTAGACTTGCTGGTCTCTTGCATTTTTACATTTAGACAAATAATGTTTTGAGAGCTGTAGAGTAGAAAGAAATATGTTTAAAATCTCAGGCCTACTACATAGGGTAAGCAAAAGCAGCACTGGAAAGGGTAATTTTGACAGGGAAAGCAGCTTGGGGGAGAAGGTTCTTAACTCTTAATTGGTCCACTGCTTTTCAACCAATGACAGTTCTTATATGCAAGATAAAACATTATGTCTGGAATAATTGGGGTAGGGGTGGGGACTGTGGATAAAGGGGAGATTAATGGGGAAAGTGGTGAGCATGTTAAATTTAAACACTTTGTTTATTACCTTGGTAGCCTTTCCCTGTCCAGAAGATTTCTCCTATAAGGCCTGTATATCTGCCTGTGATACACCAAGCACTTGTCAAAATATGGAGCCAGTACGTCAGGATTCAGACTCTTGTTTAATATTGACTGAGGGGTGTGTCTGTGCAGAAGGGACCATCCTTCACCGCATTCACTCTGCTCTCTGCATCCCAGAAGAGAAGTGTGGTAGGTATCAATATACTATTACTTTTTGCCACTTGGCAAGTAATGACCAATTATTCTGATCTCACCCAGCATGTGCATGAATGGAAGCAGACTTCTATGCCTACATCACCATTAGGATGGGTACACTACCCAGGGAACTTATTGTTAACAGGTGGTATAAAAATGAGATAATAAATATGGTCTTGTGAATACAGAAGGATGCTACTATGTGGGGAGAAAGCCCTATGTCCAGAACCTGAGGTAGCACATGCAGGGCTACTGCACTATGTACACACCAATAAACAACTGGTTGGAGGGAGGAGGGACTAATTCCAGCAACACCCTTCCTTCTTCCCTCCCCCCCCATAGGTCACTAGCATTGCCATTTATTACAGTGCCATACATTTGTGTAGTGAGGAAGACTCGCATGCACAGCATTCTGTGTGCTATTGCATTTGTACTTTTTTAGACAGGGTCTTAGCTGGCAGAAATTCCTTATTCATTCAATAATTTGTGTCCCACTCTTCTAATGCATTTGTATGCAGGGTATCTTACAAAAATCAAAATATCACAATCTCATCATGAGACAACAGTATAAAACAAAACAATAGAAAACAAAGACAGGTCCAGCAGATAAAACCAAAATTTGCCCCATAAAAAAAGTTCAGGATAGAAAAATCTTCATCAGATAGCAGGAGATAGCAAAGGGGGGATAACAAGGAAATCATTTATATGAGTGGTTGGATGCCATGAAAATTTCCATATTAACTGATAGTCTATATTGGTTCTCCAACTAATATTCTTTTTTTAAATGATATTTTAATGTGTGTGTTTTTTAAAAAGAAAAGAAATAATGATGTAGATAACGCTAGAGTGCAGGTAGCATATATCTCAGTCTGAACCTGACCAAACATGGGTGAGGTCACATTACTGCACCTATCATGTGGTGGTGCCGGTGGTAAAGAAAACTTCTTTGCCACCATTGTGTCTGCAAGTTACTGGCCAGCCGACCTTTTTGAGTGGTGAATGAGCTTTTGTCATCTAGCCAAGAGAGCATTGCTTTGACACCTATAGCAGCCTCACGTTACAATTTTGTGGGGCACTTTATGTCAAAACAGCTCAGATTCAGAGTGGGGTGCCACAGATCAAGTCCAGTAGAGTCATCCAGTGCACTGTCTCTTCCATCTGTACTGGATCAGGCTACATTATTGTGGCCTGAGGATGAAGACCAGCTGCTTGAAGTACAGTTGACCACCTATTGCTTCATTGGAGGCAGGGAGGTACCATCTACCTTTAAGGAAGTGGTGGTATATTCCCTCCTTAAGAGGATCTTCCTGGACCTTTCACATATATGCTCATAGGGTCTGAATAAATGTTTGTGTCAGTATGTACATATAGTACATTCAATTAACAAAAAACCCTTTTGATTTATTTATTTATTATTTATTTAATTTCATTTATAAACCGCCCATAGCCAATGGCTCCCTGGGCGGTGTACAACATACAATAATACAATAAATGAACAAAATCACAGATAAAAATACAAATTCATAATAACACTAAATGATATTAGCATAGCTAAAACATTAAAACAGTAAAATACATAGAAATATATTAAAATGCCTTAACGTGTTAAGGGTTTTCCATATTCGCTCATGCTTTAAAAAGCCAGGAAATTGCAGCTGCTAAGGGCCACACCTTTAGTAGACATGTTTAGGTGATATGATATGGTGTCCTATGTTGCGGTTAGATCAAGCTTCACCATTACCTTAGAGCTGGATGGCTGTCAGTGGCAGAGAGGTAGATCCACGTACTGGATTTCAGTGGTCACTAGAATAGAAACATGGAGTTCATGCAAATAAAGCTACCATGCATCTGAAACTACCATTCCATGTTACAAATACCCATCTCACAAGAACCCAAATCAGTCCATTTAATCACCTTCTAATTATGAGCCCTAGAGCCTACTCCTCCCAATTTCTCATTATAATGGCAGAATGTGATTCAGCTGACTCGCCCTTATTAACATAGGGCCACAGTGGCCCTATAGTAAATGCATACATACATATATACATACATTGTATATCTGTCACACACACACACAGAGTCCCTTTTTGTCACTCAGGCAACCAGAATTCTCTGCCTGACACTTACTCCACCCAACATTCCATTTAACACCGAACCCTCCGCTTACTTTTCTCTCACATTAGGTTCATGCTGAGCATGTGTAGAGACACCCTTATGAGATCTCATTGAATAACACTGGCCTCAAAAATGCCTGTTCAATAAGAACTACAGCATGTTCCACAGCTCATGAGTAATGGCTCTTCCTAGATGTGAAAAAGAGAGAGAGACCTCAATGGTTGATTGAAGACACTCTTAAAATGGTTAAAGAGAGAAGGAAAGCAAAAGCAAAAGGAGATAGAAACATGGTCAGAACCCTAAATGCAATAATACAACGACTAGTACGTAGGGACAAAGAACTATTACAATAGTTATTGTATAGAAATAGAAAAGGACAACAAAAAGGTAAAACAAGAGCCCTATTCCAAAAGATTAGAGAAATGAAAGGGAAATTTAAACCAAGAGTAGGGATGTTGAATAATCAACAGGGAAACACACTGACTGACAGAGATGAAATAAAAGGAAGATGGAAGCAATACACCGAAGAACTCTATAAAAGAGATGCCAGGATGACAGATTCATTCATAGAGAAAACCGTATGATGAAGAACCAGAAATTTTAGAATGTGAGGTGAAAGCTGCTCTTAAAATATTTGGAAGAAACAAATCACCAGGAATAGATGGCATACCGATAGAGTTGCTACAAGCTACTGAGACTGAATTTGTCCAAATTTTAACAAACGTCTGTCAAGAAATATGAAAAACTAAACAATGGCCCACAGACTGGAAGCGTTCCATATACATCCCAATTCCAAAGAAGGGGGATCCCAGGGAATGCAGTAATTATCAAACTATTGCCTTAATATCCCATGCAAGTAAAATAATGCTCAAGATTCTACAACAAAGGCTGTTACCATATATGGAGCGAGAAATACCAGACGTCCAAGCTGGATTTAGAAAGGGAAGAGGCACCAGATATATTGCAAGCATACATTGGATAATGGAATGGACCAAGGAATTTCAGAAGGAAATCACCCTGTACTTTATAGATTACAGCAAAGCCTTTGATTGTGTGGATCATGAAAAACTATGGAATGCTTTAAAAGAAATGGGGGTGCCACAGCATCTGATTGTCCTGATGTGCAGCCTATACTCTGGACAAGAGGCTACTGTTAGGACAGTATATGGAGAAACCGATTGGTTCCCCATTGGAAAGGGTGTGAGATGGTGTATTTTATCACCCTATTTATTTAATCTGTACACGGAACATATAAAACGAAAAACGGGATTGGACCAAGATGAAGGAGGTGTGAAAACTGGAGGGAGAAATATCAATAATTTAAGATATGCCGATGATACCATACTACTAGCAGAAACCAGTAATGATTTGAAACGAATGCTGATGAAAGTTCAAAAGGAAAGCACAAAAGCAGGACTACAGCTGATAATCAAGAAGACTAAAATAGTGACAACAGAAGCTTTATATAACTTTAAAGTTGACAACGAGGACATTGAACTTGTCAAGGATTATCAATACCTTGGCACAGTCCTTAACCAAAATGGAGACAATCAAGAAATCAAAAGAAGGCTAGGACTGGGGAGGGCAGCTGTGAGAGAACTAGAAAAGGTCCTCAAATGCAAAGATGTATCACTGAACACTAAAGTCAGGATCATTCAGGCCATGGTTTTCCTGATCTCTATGTATGGATGTGAAAGTTGGACAGTGAAAAAAGTAGAAAAGAGAAAAATCAACTCATTTGAAATATGGTGTTGGAGGAGCACTTTGAGCATACCATGGACTGTGAAAAAGACCAATAATTGGGTGTTAGAACAAATTAAACGAGAATTATCGCTAGAAGCTAAAATGATGAAACTGAGGGTATCATACTTTGGACACATAATGAGAAGACATGATTCACTAGAAAAGATAATAATGCTGGGAAAAATAGAAGAGAGTAGAAAAAGAGGAAGGCCAAAGAAGAAATGGATTGATTCCATAAAGGAAGCCACAGACCTGAACTTACAAGATCTGAACAGGATGGTTCATGACAGATGCTCTTGGAGGTCACTGATTCATAGGGTCGCCAAAAGTCGTAATCAACTTGAAGGCACATAACAACAACAAATATGTTCCCCTGACCTAACACACCAATCTGTTTCCCAAAACGCACAGTACAAATGGAGAAATTCCTACCCTCACCCCAAATCTAACAGGTCTATGGAAGAAAAATGCACACCAGTGGTCAACTTGCCAAAGTCTTATTTCAAACATTTAACTCATTCAAAATAAGCAATTTCTCTCCCTTTTACCAAATATGACACTGGCCATCCTCAAACGTGCCTTTCTTACCAAGTTTCAAAGCAGTCAGTTGAACGTTTTTATAACTATAAGCTCCCCCTCTGATTACTCATTATAATGGAGGAAGGTGATTCAGCCAACTCAGCCTTAATATGGGGCCACAGTGGCCCCATAATATGACTAGCTGCTAACAGACCCAAGAACGGCAGCACTGATTTCAGAGTGCTGCAATTCAGGGATCTATCTAAAAGCTATTTGTCTGTATTGTTCACAGATGACAATTTTGTGTGCATGCAGATTTTAAAGAGAGCTAAAGGAAGCTACCCTGTCTGGAAAATGTAGATTGAAAGATTGTGTGAATCAGAAGTGCTTGAGTAACAGCGCTTTTGCATCCCCTGACAAGTAGCATGAATTGGGAACCTGGGTTCTATCATGCTCAGATATTATTTAAGCCTGTAGCTGTAATCATGACATAGAACATAGACAATTTTGTTTGTTTTTTTAAAGTATGGAAATGTTTTCCTCCTCCATTTTTTGTTGTTGCAACAATTCAGCCTGTACAGACATCTCTGGAGTGCCACATGCACTGGGTGAGACTTGGAAAACCTCCCATAGTGGATGCTGCATGCACAAATGTGTTGACAATGAAACCATTGTTCCTGTGGAGTACAACTGCTCAGTAAATAATGACTTAGAATGCCATCGTTTTGGGGAAGTAGCTTTAATTGCACCAGATGATCAATCCTGTTGTCAACAGAAAGTCTGTAGTAAGTATACTTAATATATATTTCCTTTCTGACACATCTCAGTATCTTATAAACTACAGACAAGTTTTCTTTATTAAAAATATGCAAACTAACACAAAACGACTTAATTTGCAAATGTTTTAAAGCATTATGCTAGTTTCACAAGCTATAATGTTTTAGCAAATATGAAGGCTATATTGGTCAAGAAGGAAGGCTGCTAGCCACAATGGATGCTAGCCACAATGGTTATGTTCTGCCCCCATAGTCAGAGGAGGTATGTTTCCAAATACCAGTTTCTGGAAAATGCAGGAGGAGAGAATGCTGTTGTGCTCAGGTCCTGCTTGCAGACTTTCCAAATGGTTGACCACTGTGAGGATGCTGAGCTAGGTGGGCCACTCCCTAATCCAGCAGGCTCTTATGTTCTTATGTTTGTTGATCCAGAGGGTAGATGAGCAAGAGCAGTGATTGGAGGCAGTTGAGATTATTTGTGTGGGAGGTTGTGGCAAACTGACAAGATATCTGTCAACCCATGAAAACCTTGCTGAATTCCCCACTAGAACTAGGGAACTAGAAATTTTTAAAAATAAAAGTTGCAGGACTGCTTCCTTGTCCTAGCACAGCTTGCATAATAACTGCTTTCTTCTTGGAAAGGGAAGGCATTTACCTAGCAAGAGAAACTCATGCATAGCTGCTTCATAGCTGCAGTGCTGCCATGCGAAGACTGCATACCAAGCCCTTGTGTCCTTTCTAACCTTAAAAATCAAAGTTTAAGACAGGAATGGAGAATGAGATCCACATATTAAGCCCTCATAGCACATAATATAATCAGAGCTTGGAAAAGTTATTTTTTGAACTACAACTCCCATCAGCCCAATCCAGTGGTCATGCTGGCTGGGGCTAATGGGAGTTGTAGTTCAAAAAAGTAACTTTTCCAAGCTCTGAATATAATGCAGCTTCCTATGTTCCTGAGTCAGACCTTTGGTCCATCTAGCTTAGTATTGTCTCTACACTGACTGGCAGTCTTTCCTAGCCCTGCCTGGAGATGCCTTTGGGGATTAAACCTGAGGCCTTCTGCTTACAAGGCAGATGCTCTATCACTGACCTATGGCCCTTCCCTCTGTACATGCAACTGCACACAGGGCTTTATCCTCACTTACTTGGTCACTTGAAGAAAAGAAATGTGGCACAGGTAACAAAGCAAACTGAAGTGTTTGTGGCTTTTTTTTTTTTTTTTAATCTGTGTAAATATCAGTCCTGGAAATTTTTACTGATGCACAACAAATGGAATCAATTTTATAACTCATTCAACCACGTTTTTCTCTTGTTTTTGCTTATGTGTCCATCTAAAAAGCTTGTAATCAAAGTCTCTGTGAAACATTTATTCCTGAGTGCAAAGGCCTAGAGAAACTGGCAGCTTATTACCGGGATGATTCCTGCTGTCCTAACTACAGCTGTGGTAGGTACTGAATGAAAAAATTAAATGTCTGGCAATTTAATACTGAAACATTTGAATTTCACCATTGTTATATTGGTTGAGATTAAGAGATCCTACAAGATCTCATTAGGTCAGAGTTTTCAGTGTAGTTCAATGGGTTGTCTTTGGCAGATAAAGCATCACTACAGTGAAGATTTTGTCAGTGAAAACTGAGTAGGGATACATGAGCATCTTTCTGTTCACCCTGAAGGGACTCAGTTCTTTGTGTATATTAAGGCATGCACAAAGGATTGATGTTTTGTGTGCTTTCCAAACAAATGGTGCAGTAAGAAGTAAGAGTTTGCTTATTCTGCAATTGTTATAATGAGGAGGATTGGGTGCTTATTGCTAAAGGGTGAAATAAAGAGATAACTTACAGTGATCTGAAAAAAATAATAGAATATTATTATTACACTGTTATCCAAGCATTCATTAATTTTATGAGAATATTCTGTTTGTTTTAGAATGCGATCCAGCTAAATGTGAGTCCATGGAACAGATTCCAAACTGCCGAGCAGACCAAACCCTGATTGCTGCCCATGTGGAAGGCACCTGCTGCATATCCTATATCTGTGGTATTTAAATATATTTCTTATTGACAGCCTGAAGATTAATATGTAAGCAAAGAAAACTATCTATGAATATATGTCATAATGTATAAGAGAACCTCTACTGTCTAGTCCAATATTCTATATCATAAATATCATGCTATGGACCTTTAGGAAAAGAACAAAATACATACAGAGAGGTCAGCTATTTACATAATATTCTAAGTTTGGGGACAGTTTGCATACTGTATTATAAAAATCAAACCTGTCCTTGCTCCAGAGATGATTAAAGATTATTACTGACATTAGTTTCAAGTGGACGCTCACATTCCCAGCAGATTATGTATAAGAAATATATACAGAAATGTAGCTGAGAGTTTATCAGCTAATTTGACAGAGGATTCCTGCCAGGTGCAGCTACATTGGATTTTAAAAACCCAATGGGAACAAATAACTGCATGTAACAGTGACTTGCATTCTGTGTTATCAGAGATTTCTTGGATGTGCAGAAATTAAGTGTCAAAGTTTCCATTACACTAAGTTATTATGAAGCTGTAGTGACAACTTGCAGTTTTATGCTAAATGTCCACTTTCTGCTCAGGCCTAGAATGTCTTGGGTTTTAGAAATTATTATCATGGCTCTGTGCCCTGCAAGTATATTGCCATGGCTTCTCTGAAAATTCAAGGAGGTGGTTCAAACTGGTGCCATAATAAAAGTGTTCTAGTCAGAATTTTACCTTGTGATTTCAATTTGTGGGTAGTGAATCAGAAATACAGTCCAGCAGTTCCATTGCATTTAGCTCCCTGAAACTTAATACATTCCAGGGCTTTGACCCTATGCCCAAATGAAGACATGAGCAATGTAAGAGTTTAACAGGGTCATTAGACATGAGTTTAACAGGGTCATAATTATATTATTACGATGTAACTATAATGGTAATAAACATTCCATATAGTTTGGGTTATGTGCCTTCAAGTCGACTACGACTTATGGAGATCCTATGAATCAGTGACCTCCAAGAGCATCTGTCATGAACCACCCTGTTCAGATCTTGTAAGTTCAGGTCTGTGGCTTCCTTTATGGAATCAATCCATCTCTTGTTTGGCCTTCCTCTTTACTACTCTCTTCTGTTTTTCCCAGCATTATTATCTTTTCTACTCAGTCATGTCTTCTCATGATGTGTCCAAAGTATGATCACCTCAGTTTCATCATTTTAGCTTCTAGCGATAACTCTCGTTTAATTTGTTCTAACACCCAATTATTGGTCTTTTTCACAGTCCATGGTATGCTCAAAGTGCTCCTCCAACACCATATTTCAAATGAGTTGATTTTTCTCTTATCCGCTTTTTTCACTGTCCAACTCTCACATCCATACATATTGGGAATACCATGGTCTGAATCATCCTGACTTTAGTGTTCAGTGATACATCTTTGCATTTGAGGACCTTTTCTAGTTCTCTCACAGCTGCCCTCCCCAGTCCTAACCTTCTTCTAATTTCTTGACTATTGTCTCCATTTTGGTTAATGACCGTGCTGAGGTATTGATAATCCCTGATAAGTTCAATGTCCTCATTGTCAATTTTAAAGTTACATAAATCTTCCGTTGTCATTACTTTAGTCTCTTTGACGTTCAGCTATAATCCTGCTTTTGTGCTTTCCTCTTTAACTTTCATCACCATTCGTTTCAAATCATTACTGGTTTCTGCTAGTAGTATGGTATTGTCTGCATATCTTAAATTATTGATATTTCTCCCTCCAATTTTCACACCTCCTACATCTTGGCCCAATCCCGCTTTCCGTATGATATGTACTGCGTACAGATTAAACAAATAGGGTGATAAAATACACCCCTGTCTCACACCCTTTCCGATAGGGAACCAATTGGTTTCTCCATAGTCTGTCCCTACAGTAGCTTCTTGTCCAGAGTATAGGCTGCACATCAGGACAATCAAATGCTGTGGCACCCCCATTTCTTTTAAAGCATTCCATAGTTTTTCATGATCTACACAGTCAAAGGCTTTGCTGTAATCTATAAAGCACAGGGTGATTTTTTTCTGAAATTCCTTGATCCATTCTGTTATCCAATGTATGTTTGTGATATGATCTCTGGTGCCTCTTCCCTTTCTAAATCCAGCTTGGACGTCTGGCATTTCTCGCTCCGTATATGGTAAGAGCCTTTGTTGTAGAATGTTGAGCATTACTTTACTTGCATGGGATATTAAGGTAATGGTTCGATAATTACTGCATTCCCTGGGATTCCCTTTCTTTGGAATAGTGTTACGCTGCAGCCAACTCAGAAGGGACAGGAGGGGGAGGTATGAATTTCAGGCGCCTCCGCAGTCAGAAGAAGCAGAGTTGGGGATTGTTGTGTCTGAGCAGGAGTGTGCGGGAGGGGGGCCACCTGCTCTTCAGCCATTTCCCACGAGTAATGCCCTTTCCGAGGAACCGAGCGCACTGCCCCCAGTTGATGCAGAAAACTTGTGGGAGGAAGTTTCAGAAGCAGTGCCAGCTCCTCCTTTCCCAAGCAGTTCCCAGGAGGATTTCAGTGAGGCACTGCCTCTTGACCTCGAGCCTGTTGTTCGGGAGCAGGTGTCTTCGGATGAGCAAGTGGAGCAACTGTCTCCTTGTTCCCGCCGCCGCGAGAAACGGACAGGGCAAAGACAGGAGTTACGAAGGAGTCAGAGATTACGTTCAAAAACATTTCCTATATAAGCCTGCTGCTCCCGGGGGGGGGTCGCTGAGTCAACTTCCTTCACACGCTGCAGAGCATTTCTAGAGTTTAGTTAGGGACTTTAGTGAGTTAGCATAGGGTTTCCTATGAAGCGCAATGCTTTTGATGTATCCATTACTCTAATAAAACGAGATTTACTTGCACACACGCTCCAGCCTCATTCTTTTGGCTCTGGGTGGGACAAATAGGGATGTATATGGAACACTTCCAGTCTGTGGGCCATTGTTTAGTTTTCCATATTTCTTGACAGATTTTTGTCAAAATTTGCTCAGATTCAATCTCAGTAGCTTGTAGCAACTCTGTTGGTATGCCATCTGTTCCTGGTGATTTGTTTCTTCCAAGTATTTTAAGAACAGCTTCCATCTCACTTTCTAAAATTTCTGGTTCTTCATCATACGGTTCCTCCGTGAATGAATCTGTCATCCTGGCATCTCTTTTATAGAGTTCTTCGGTGTATTGCTTCCATCTTCCTTTTATTTCATCTCTGTCAGTCAGTGTGTTCCCCTGCTGATTATTCAACATCCCTACTCTTGGTTTAAATTTCCCTTTCATTTCTCTAATTTTCTGGAACAGGGCTCTTATTCTTCCCTTTTTGTTGTTCTCTTCTATTTCTTTACAGTAACTATTGTAATAGTTCTCTTTGTCCCTACGTACTAGTCGTTGTATTGTTGCATTTAGGGTTCTGACTGTATTTCTATCTCCTTTTGCTTTCCTTCTCTCTTTAACTATTTCAAGAATTTCTTCAGTCATCTGTTGAGGTCTTTCTCTTTTTAACTAGAGGTATTGTCTTTTTGCATTCTTCCCTGATAACGTCTCTGACTTCATTCCATAGTTCTTCTGGTTCTCTGTCAACTAAGTTTAAAGCCTCAAACCGGTTCCTTATTTGATCTTTATATTCTTCTGGGATGTTATTTAAATTGTATTTTGGCATTATGAGTGCTTTAGCTTTACTCTGATTTTCGATACGACCAGTTCATGATCTGTACCGCAGTCTGCTCTTGGTGTTTTTTTTTGCAGAAAGTATGGAACTTCTCCATCTTCTGCTACCAATTATATAATCAATTTGATTCCTATATTGACCATTTGGTGATGTCCACGTGTACAGTCGTCCTTTTGGTTGTTCAAAAAATGTGTAGTGTGGGTACTGCTCTTAAAATGAAGTTAGGACGGCTATATCCTGTCATCATTCTTGTCAGGCAACCCCACCTTTACTCTTATCCTGACATCTGCTACTGCCTGGTTTGGCTATGAGGAGTATAGATCATTCAAGGAGCTGAGGTTGCTCCATGCAGCAGCATCAACATCAAGCCGACCATCCTTTTGAGGTCAACGAAGCTACCCATATCCTGGAGAGAGCCCATCCTGGTTTCTCCCGACTCACGGTGGGAAGCTATCCCTGCTTAAAATCCTGCACCCCACCCATCATCTTGGAAACCTCATTCCAACTCTTCCAAAATCAAATCAGAATCCTCCAATTACAGGTATACTCCTGACCTGGCAGAGCAAGGAATGTACAATGACAGTGTGAAATATAAATCAGCAGCCACTCCTGTGTTCCACAAGCCTTGGTTAACCTTGCACCTTGTTCTCTCTGTCTTCCTGGGATCCCTAGCCCCTCTTCACACTCTGTGCTAGATGAGGTCAGACTACGGTATGAAACATTCTCAAATTCTTGTCAGTTTCCTAATGATCTGGTGGCAAGGACAAGCTCAATTTTTGTTCCTGATCATTCTCATCATGGTGTATTACCAAGACTTGAACAAATAGGCCAGTTTCGGAGCAGGAAACACCTGTCCACATTTTTTGAATCAGTTGACTCTGGACAAATTGACTCCGTGCTGCTTACCGTTTTGTGCACCCCAAAATGATGGAATGACCACAGTTGAGCACCTGTACTGGCACCATCTGCTTGCCCACACATCTCTCAGAGAAGATACCTTGAAATGTACAATATAACCAGAACTGAACTGGCCCATATGTATCCTTCTGAATGCCACCACCCAGTCTTCTGAATTTCACTTGTTTCTAAGCCTGTCTGCAGTGGCCAGTGCAATTCTGAAAGAATGCTTTCCACATTCCTCTATCTGTAGGATGCAATGGGCATCCTTCAAGGTAACATCTAAAACTGGTTTTATGTAAAGGGGAGACCCATCCAATACCAATATACCATACGGTTAAGTGCATTCCACCCTCTGATGCTGAGAGATTTAAAGGGTCCCAGCAATGTACCTTGTGTTTGGGTTCCTTGGAATGAAAGTCACTGGAGGCTTATGGTGTTTCTGTGATACACAAGGTTTTATTTATATATAAATACAAGCTGGGGATAAGTTGGAAGGCTCATGGCTTTAGCACTCCAGCAGATCCTGCTCCCCCATTAGGATTCTAGAGAGACCACCAATGCCAGAGCACTGTTTTTTTCACAGAGAGCAAAGCCAGACCTCTGTGTGTCCTTCAGACCCAGTTTTAAAACAGCCAGTCTATTGTTCTCTTTCACACAGAGACATCTTGATGCCAACAGCTCCAGTCAGGGGAAGAGGGAAATAAGACATGCCCCCTCCAGCTATTTAGTTTCTGTGGCAACACCTCAACTGTACCTGGCCCCATTTTTTAGTTATGCAAAGGCCCTTTCTCCCAACAAATAAAAATAAGCTATGTTAAGTCAGGCTTATCCATAAACCTCTTTCTTTTTACAATAAAGTCACAAAGCCCATTTGGACCAACTCCAATCTCATCACAGTATTAAACCCCCTAATTACTTAGAAGCCTGAAACTTCTCTCTTCCAAAATGAAATTAGTTGCCCCTTTCCCTTTTGATTGTAGTTTCATCATTCCTTGTAAGAAAATATTATGCACTTACAGAAAGCTGAAAAAATGGCATGTTTTTGTGCTTTCTAATAGTTTATTTTTCTCTTTTTATTAGCATGTGGTATTTGTTCTGATCAAATCCCAGAGTGTCAGGAAGGAGAAGTCCTTACTGTGGAAGGCAATGCTACGGATAGATGCTGTCCTACTTACCAGTGCAGTGAGTTGACAATTTCTCTAGATATTTTCTTAATAGTTTGCAATTATTTTTTCAGTGCTGTAAATGATGAATGATACTGAATTTTAATTAACAGGAATACTCATTAAGTCTACTATAAACATTTTTAAGGCAGCCATGCAAGAAAAGGATATGAAATTATTAGTAAGAGATGCCATCTATGGTTCTTAAAAATGGACACCGATTGTTATATTGTTAAACCTGAAAACTTTAATTCAATTTTTAACCCTTTTTTCTTTTTTTGTTTGAATTACATATGATGAATGTGTAGTATGTGTTCTTGAACATTTTATTTTTGGTCATGAGTTTCAGAACTTTGCTCCCTGCTTGGACATTTTAATCCCATTTATTTCTTTCCTTGCATTTTAACTTACAGTTTGTGAAACCTATCGTTGTCCTGAATTTAAGTGTGTGTTAGGTATGTCCTTGGTAGAAGTGTGGAGTCCGGAAAAGTGCTGTCCATATCGAACTTGTGGTAATTACAGTTCTTTTCATTGCCCTTTAATTAGATTAGACCAGTTTATCTGACAACATAAACAGGCAATGCTGAACTGACAATGATCATTGCTAGCAAAATATTGAGGCATCAGTAATCTAAATAGGGTGCAGGCTAATTGAGATGTCTTTTCTAGAAGTTAATATTGTGGTAGGTTAATACTAAATCGTTTTTGAATTTATTGTTTTCTCAGCTCACAAACCTGGCACAAAGTGCCCCTTCATCTCTAAAGCATCTTTATTAAAATTATAATTGTGTTCCTGGTGAAATCATCATTAAAATATAATGATTTGCATCTGAAGAGCCCCTAATGTGAGCAAAAATCACTTTTGAGGAGGTTCTGGAGGGTTCCCCAGCTCTCAAGAATGGCTTCTCAGCAGGCACAAGGGGCTGCGGCAGGAAGGGAAAACAGGAAAGTTCTGTAACTCCTTCCATGGGAATCTTTCATATGAGGAAGCACATGTAGTTGGGGAGGTTGCAGAGTTCTAGACAAAAGTTAAATGGAAAGGGGGAAAGACACACACAGGCACACACTACCCATGGCCACCTTGCAATGATATAGTAACCTCAAGCCTACATCCACCAAAATTCTGAAGAAATTCAAGAGCTCCCCAAGAATGAAGAGAAAAATAGAAGCCTCTATCTGAGGGGAAGAAATCTTTTGAGAAACTGGAGGACACAGCACTAGATTCAATCCATCTATAATATGCCTTACAAATTCCTGTAGGCTTTAATACTATAATTGATAAATTAGCATAGTATAGCAAAGTTATGTGTTTTCACTGGTTATTGCTGTTCTGAATGATTATTGCACTTATTTGTACTTCTACATTTGAGCACAGTGTATACACATGTAACAAGCTGTATCTCTTGCATTTCATAGTCTTTCGGGCCAATTGACGATAATGCTTCCATTGGAAGAAGTGGGCTCTAGTCTATAAAGCATACACCACAATAAATCTGCTAGTTCTTAAGATGCCATAAGATTTGTTTTATGGAATGCCTGGTGAACGCTGAACAATATCATTTTAGGAAATAATTTTGCCTGGTGATTTATAGCATTCACAAAATGTTTTTGATAGCTTTCAGAACACTGATTCTGTCACTTCCCTTCTCTATTTCAGAGTGTGCATGTGAAACAATTCCTAAGCCCCAGTGTAAACTGGTAAGGAAGAAATCTTATTCAGATATGTTCTAAATGTCATTCTAATATAATGAACTATCTGCAAACTGTGTTATCCTTCCTCTTAGACTTTGAGCATATTTGACCTATATTGAATTCACTGCTATTGTTTACACACAAAAAGTCCTTGATGTTCAACATTTTTTTAAAGGAGCCCAGGATAGCAAACATGTCAATACTAAATTCAGTTCAACAAGTCTTTTAGGTAGAGACCTTATCCCAATCTGCATCTGTGTTGGAATTGCTTTTTAAGATATTTTTGAGTTTGTTTTTTTTAAAAAAGTTTTAAAGATGTTTTGTTTTAATATGTTTTAAAATTGTTTTTATTATTTATTATATTTGTACACCGCCCCATAGCTGAAGCTGTTTTGTTTTAACATATTTTAATGTCAGTTTTTATGAGGTTTTATAGTGTTTTTAGTGTTTTTGTTTGCCACCCTGGGCTCCTACTGGGAGGAAGGGCAGGATATAAATGTTGTTGTGGTTAATAATCATAATAATAAAAAAACAATATAGGCAGAGTGATCCTACCTTTGGGGATGGAGGAGATGTTGAGTGGCAGAGCAGCTGCTACATGCATGCCATCTCAGTACTGCTACATAGTCCTGCCATCTCACTGCAGCCAGGGTTGAAGCAAGTGTAGCTTTGATCCGATTTTGTGCACATGTTGGCTTTGGATCCTGTGTATCCCTAGAACATGCCCAGTTTTGCCAACATCACCGCAACTGGTGGGACACCACTGGTGGGACCTACATAAGTATTGCTTTCCATTCTTATACTGGGGGCCCTCCAAAGATTTAAGCAGAGTTGCACTTATACCACTCGCTAAGGCCCTTGAGTTAGCCTTTGACCACTTGAATGATTACAAGCTAAATGTGTAATTACTACAGATGGAAAGATCTGTCAATTTCAGTTCTCACAGTTTCTCATTTTTCCAATCTTAAATTCAGTTCTCCACATTTCTGCAGCAATCGGCTTTCTTTTTTAAATCTCTCATGAAAATTCGTCAGCATTTTAGTACGGATTTCTCCTACTAAACATGTTTTTAATGCAGTTTTGGTAATGTACAGATTTTTGCGAACAATTTCTCCTAATAATGCATTTTTGTAACTTATTTTCAGTAATATATTCATTTTTATACACATTTTCCCCAAATATATGCATTTTTGTAAACATTGTTTGGTTGGAGAACTGCATCACAAAATTTGGATGAGTTCAAATTTTGACAGATGTTTCAGTTCTCACATTGTTTCAAAAGTGTAAGCTTGATAAATGTAGCTTTAAATGTGAACCAAATCAAATTTCTCCTTATCTGTACCAATTATTAGTTACTTATATATTAAATATTACTTATTTAAATTATTTATTCAAATAAGTGCATACTGCAGATGAATGCAATTCCTTCGTTGGCATCCAGGAAACAGCAAGTTAATTACCAAGAACAGGCAGGGCTACTTGATGTTGTAGTGAATATCCAACTCCTGTGTCTCCTTCTTTGACTTGCCTGGGACAGCATTCCTATGCCTTAGTTTATTCTGTGTCTTTCCTTCAATGTTCCTTTCATTTTCTGCACAGTTGCCTATTGATCCTACGCCTTCTCCAGGTACTGGTCCCTTATTTCTTAGGTATAAACAGCCACTCATCCTGCTTTCATTCTGCCCTTTCACCCCTCGGAGCACACTGTCCTGCCCAGAGTGAGACTCACGAGACGGAGACGAGGCTGGAATTAATTCCTGTTTTATTAAAGTAACATCGAAAGCAATGCGTCTCATAGGCACGCTATGCTAACTCACTACAGTCCCTAACTAAGCTACTTAAGCATACTCTGCGGCGTGTAAAGAGAGTTGACTCAGCACCCAGATCAGGGGGGTGCAACCTTAAATAGGAAAGGTCTTCGCTCGTAATCTCTGACTACTTCGCAGACCCTCCCTCTGACTGAAGCACTTCTCCCCGCGTCTTGCACGGGGGAAAGGGGGCGTGCCTCCATTGGCTCATCTGACAACACAGTCTCAAAAGGTGCCGGCTCGGCTTCAGGAGGCAGGGAAACGCTTGCCGTGTCATGAGGGGGGCTCAGGGGGGGTGGAGTTGGCCGCGCGCCAAGACATCCCCCAAATGGTTCTGTTGGGGCATCTGAAAGTTGAGCGTAGTCTTCTTCGGTGGGAGAACTGACCGTGGGAATTGGCACAGTGTCAAACACACCTCCTCCCTCCTCATCCAGGAAAGTTTCAACACCCTCTGATTCTTCCCCCTGCCCTAACGGAAGGAAGCTCATCCAGCCCCCCTCCTTGATCCTCCTGAGGGCACTGGGGCTCAACACAGACATGGCATAAATTAGATTTCAGGAAGGCCCAAAATGTTTCCCTTCATAGGATGGAATTATTTCATAAATCTCACTCACTTTTTGTCTCCTTTCACCTACCTTCTCTCTCTGTCTCCATGTATGTATGTGTGAATTAACAGGTCCACAATGGTTATGTGCTCATCAAGGCATGTGAAGTCCAGTGTCTTTCATCACCATTAAATATCTCGGGTCTCTCTATGAGGGCAGTGACAACCTCTGTAGCCTTCTCTACAGCCTTCTCCCCTTAGGACATAAAGGTATCCACCTGTCAGGCCTTCCCTCCCTAATTTGGGCCCATCCCTCTATTTTCTGAGTAGCTCCTGAACACCAGCTGCTGGGAATAGAACACTGGTTACTTACCATAAACGTCCCCTCAGAGGGGTGTGCAGGAGGCATCCAGCTGCACCCCCTTTTTCAGCTTGATGAACTTTGGGAATACATCCTACCTCTTATTTGTGCTATGCTAGTTGTTGGAGGGTGCTATGCATTTTTCTCCTAGATATTTTCTTTCCTTTGTGTTTTTACCAGTGCTCTGTTCCTACTTTAGCTCTGGCATGGGTATGGTCAGAATGGGGACGGGGAGAGACACAGGAACTATATATTCATTGCATCTCTGAATCATGTGATCCTGCCAGTTCTGGGGGTGGGTTAACCCTGCATTTTCTCCATGCCTCCCTGGAAGGAACACTTAGAGTAAGTAACCAACATTTTTGATCCAGCAGCTGCTTCTATTAATGAGACCTCCCTATCCTCATCCATGTGCTCACAGAGCTCTGCATTAGAAACTATGGGTAAGATCCAACATCACATCAACAGACCTGATAGAACTTTCCTAACCCTGCGGAGCAGATTTTGGGGGATGTTGGGGGAGGAGAGGAAGGGGAAGTCCTATTTACACAAGCAGAAGTATGTTGCACAGTTGGATATCACCTATTGCTTTAGCAAATATTGACAAAGAAATTGCCTTTTAATCTGCAGTGAATTGGGTGTATGTTTTCTGTTGACTAAGACTACAGTCCTGTGTGCATTTGGGAGTAAATCCTGTTGAATCCAGTGAGACTTCTTAGTGAACATGATATGACTTGGCTGTTTGGTTATTTTTGTGTATATAAAGGCAAACAGCCCCAAGGGAGAAATATTGTATTGATTTTACAATTGTGTATTGTGTTACACTACTTGAACATCTATATCATAAAGTAGCCACTAGGCAGAGGTTCAGCTCCATTTTATTTGTGATCTACCCTTTCCATTCCATATTTCCAAACATTAATACAAAACTAGATTACTCCCTCTGAGATGTAAGCAAATGCAGCTTAGGTTAGACTTTCTAAGGTACTTTAGGTCTGAGCAACAAAAATAATTGCCATTGGAATAGAATTTTTTAGATTTTTTAAAAAGTCATGCTTCTTAATGCTGATATTGAAATGCAACATCAATGGCATAACGTTGGTACTTTTCTTCTTCTGTGGACAGGGAGAGAAACTAATTATAGATGAACAATTCCAGAACAGCACAGAAAATGTTTGTCACTGCACTAACTACAAGTGTTGTAAGTAAACAAGATAATTAAAAAAACACATAATTTACACTAGTCTATTTTGAGTCTCTTTTTCTACTGGAACCTAAAAACTCAAGGCTATGGCCACATTTACACATCATGCTGAACCATTGTTTAAGAAAGATTCTTCTCCTCCTCTCAGGAGTTTGGAAGTTTTTACTTCCACTTTTACTTAAACACAGTTTGTTGTTTCATCCAAACTAACACACAGTGGCTAACATTAACTATGGTTTGCTTGAAACAAGACAACTGGGTGTCAGGCTGGCTTGTTTCAAATCAGCCATATTTACTATTAACCAGTGAGACAGTTTGGATGAAACAATAAACGATGGTTAAGCAAATTCAGAAGTCAAACTAGTCTCATATGCTGTTGCTGCGTTCCTAAGCAAGTATTATGTGGCTTGAAAGTAGCAGGAAAGCAAGGAAGGAAGAACCCCAAAACACTCAATCCAAAAAGAGGGGGACAGTCAAGGTGCCACGCCAGCAAACAGCAGGAGGTTAAAAATAGGAAAAATTATTTATTGAAGCCCAATGCATTTCAGGTGATAACAAAAGCACTGATCTTAAACCTTCACTAAAACCAATGAAAAAAGGACATGCCATTTTTACAGCCATTTTTTCACTGTCAACTTCAGTTAGTGCTGTCTATAGGGATCATTTGTATTTACTCTCAAGAAGTAGTCATTCCCATTGAAATTAGCACTGTATTCCTTTTAGAATCCAGAAACATCTTACTTTCAGTAAGTGGCTACACCTACATGAGTAGTTGTGCTCTTTAGTTTACATCTTTTAAGAGCCAGATGCTCTTTTGAATTCAGTTTGCTACACTTAGGAGAAAACCAGTTTGATACTTGTACAAGGTATTCTGAGTCATCTATTTTAAGCATTTTTTATCTTCTGTTTTATATGTTATTGTTTACCCTACCTGAGTTAATCGTCCTCTTTAAATTTTGTTTAGCTTATGTGCAACCAGTTTTAGCTTTTGCAAGGTTTTCTGTGTTTATGTTTAAATCATGTTTCATTTTGGTTGTCCCTTCCTTACTAATTTTAACATTTGCATTATGTAGAGTGTTGTTATGTTATAAATTATTTATATTTACTTTGAGCAGATAGATGTATCAAGCTTTTTGTATATTTTAGCATTCACTCTGTAACTGATTTTGATGTAGTTTATATATATCTTTGCAGATTGCCCTTGACGAAGGGTCATGTTATCACCTGAAATGCATTGGGCTTCAATAAATAATTTTTCCTCTTTTTAACCTCTTGCTATTTGCTGGTGTGGCACCTTGCAGGCTTGAAAATAGCCTTTAAAAAAGCAAATAGTGCCAGCATAATAGCTATATATTATTCAAAATAATTCCTCTCCATTCTAAGGGAAATAATTCGTAAGAAAATATCTTGCATCCAAGCATATTTTAAAAATTTCCAAGAAAAGCTGAACAGATATGTTTAGTGGACATGTTCTTTGGTTGTAAGAGACAACCAATATGAGCCAACATAAAGTCCCTGATAGATAATCAATAAATTTACTTGATTCACTTTCATTTAACGACAGCCACATGGTTCTTGTGAAGGTTTGAAGGTATTGCTATGTTCTCACTTCCTTTTCTTTATTTGAAATGTCAGTTGTCATAAATTTTGATTCTTTCAGTTAATCTTACCCAATGTATTTTATGTTTTTGGAAATCTGTTCCAGCAAGAGACAAAGTGTGTCTAAGCAATGAGAGAGGCATTCTGCTTCCAGGACAGTCCATTGTTGAACACTCGCCTGATGGTGTTTGCCACACTTCCTATTGCACAAACATAATTGATCCTGTTACCAAGTACTATCGGATAAATATCTCCACTATAGATTGTGCGGCAAGGTGCAAATCTGTAAGAACAATAGAATTAAACTATGAGCTTTCTCTGGTAAATTATAATAGATAGGAATAAGAACAGTAAATAATTTTATTATTAATTTAGGAAATTTGTGCAGTTGCACTATTTTTCCCACCCAAAATCTCTGTGATGTCTTCTAAAAAGAGGTCTTATTTGAGAACTGGGGTTCATGTTGACCCATGGATAGTGTTCCCTTATAAAAGTTGCAAGGATCATAGCAAGCTGCAGAAATGTAGAGTATATTTAGTTAAGCATTACGTTAGTTACATTAGTTAAGCAATGGATACACTGTATTTTGTTCTTGGCAAAAATATTATTGTTTCCCTATACAGTGAATCAAGTTGTGTCTATTTGTTTGAATGTGGCTTCCATATAACAAACAATCCGAGCATCAACATCACTATTCTACTGTAGGAAATGTACCCTTTCTATGGTGACAGAATATCATGCTACTGGTGCTGGATAAAGGCTTGTTGGAATATTGCACGTATTTGCAAATATGAAATACAGAATGCCATTTTATGTATGATTACTAGTGTATGCATGATTGTGCATGCACTACACAGAAATATACATTTTTGTAACTGCCTTAAGTAAACAGAAATCAAACCATAGCATGAATTACTTAATGGACATTTATTTCTACTCAGAATTTAAGAAGCTGTTGTTCCAAACTTTACTAGAAATTAGACAGATTATCCTGGTTGTTTTCTATTGCAACTTCTTGGCAACAGAAGATACCTATCTTGGGCTCAATTAATGAGTAACAATTGTACATTTATCACACTAAAAACATGTGGGAAAGGCCCACTATCAGTTTCAAGGTGACTGAGCAGCCCTTTGAACACAGGCATCCAAAATCAAAGACCCACTGAAGTATACTGGTCTCCTAGTGATGCAATTGTACATTTAGGATAGTACTAATAAATGCTAAAATTATAATGATTTTCTAATCCAATAAAATGTCATGATATAAAAACACACAACTGTAATTTTCATTCTTAATTTGAACTATATTTGAAATGATAATCCTTGATTTTTCCAGAACCAAGTGTATGAACCTCCAAAAGATTTAATAACTTGCTGTGGAAAATGCAAGAATGTGTCTTGTGTTTATTCTTTCAACAATGGAACAGTTTCACATTTTAAGGTAAATCAATTTTTCTTGATGGAGGGAGGAGGGCTCTAACTGGTTAACTAAGTTGCAAGTGCTGAATTAAGTTTGAACTTCCAGCCCCAAACCCCTGCAGTGGAAGTCTTTAGTCTTATCTTGGCAATGAATCTTATTAAAACAACATCAGTAATATGAATCCAGGAAATTGCTCTAGCAATGGCAGTAGCGGACCTACCTCAACACTCCCTGATCTCTCAACAGCTGAGCCTCTGCTGGTTACTGAGGAGAGGGGGCGGGGAGGTCAGCACATTGCAAATGCACCAGCAGGAGTGCTAGATTGGCTTAGCCAGTGCATTGCATTGAACTGACCTCCCTGCCCTTTTCCTTTCCTGCAAGCAGTTGCAACTGAGCTGGCGAAAGTTCAGGTGAATGCCACCGCCCCATCAAGCCATCTGCTACTGTATCTGGTGCTGGTTGCAGCTGTGGTACAACCTATTACAAAGGCAGCTCTTGTGCATATTTTCTATGCTCCAGACAGCCTAGTGAGAACATTGATCATATGCAGCTCATAGGATGTGGAGGAGTGCCGATTCTACTGGCTGAATACAGTTCCTGACCATTTTTTCCCTATCATTTCCTGGTATTGAAAATCTTGAGAGGGGGAAAATGAACAGTATAAGATTAACATGAAAAACTATAGCTATCCAAGTATAATAAATGCTCTGGGATATTACAGTTCTTTAATAGCAAGTAGGCTTTGGGTTCTCTTCACAAGAGAGAGGACAAGGGGAGAAACAACACTACTTTCACTACTCATTTATACTCCCTGTAGATCTATATAACCTTGCAGAAATCCTATTTAATTCTGTTGGTTTGTGGCAGGACTATGCAGGAATAAGTAATAAGATAACTGCAAGTAGCTACAGTGCAAAACTGCATCACTTCAAGGATGCATCTGTAAGTCTTGTTTCTGAGAGAGGCACAGTATCTATTGCATCAGACGTTAGGGATGTCAATGGCAACAGTGCAAATAAGTGCAAAGAAGTGAGCTCATTTTGACCTTTAGCACAGTTTTTTAAAAAACTTTCTGCAAATTGTGTTGGCTTTTGATGTGCTGTATTTCTGATGGTTATTTTAAATACTTAAATAGCCTGGCACCAGTTGGATTTCAAACTGTGTCAGATATGACTGCACAAACACACCATTTGGACCTGTTCTAATTACATCGTCCATCAGCTGTCCGCCCTTTAATGAAACAGAATGTGTGAAGGTCAGTGCTTCATCCATTTTCCATGTGATTTAAAAGCTTTCAGTTTGCTTCCTCTGGGGACTTTCATTTATTGCAACAAGAAGCAACACAAGGTGGTTAAAGCTAAAGGGCCAGAACGCAGGTTAGACTTTCCAGTGGGAATAAGGTGCTGTTGAATCAATTTTGCCTCTGATGAGTGATCCTTCTCTTAGCTGTAACATTCAGAGCTACTTGACCTATAGATCAACACACCATCACACTGTAAGCTTCTATGTGTCCACCACATTCCTGCTATGTGACTGTTTACTTATTTGTTGCAATAATTGTTGCAATAATTATTTGTTGCAATAAAATCAATGAATGAGAGCAACATTGTGCCACTCCCATTCACTTCAGATGGGTTTGTGCAGGCAAAGTGCATGGATGTTTATACTTTACATTCCTCTCAAGTAGACTTTCAAGAGCAGTCTTATTATAGTGCTTGCACTTTTTTTGATCAGAGTTTTGTTTAGAGTGAAAATTATGTTGAATTGATTCTGCTTTATGAATTCACATTTTGTTTCTGTTAAAATAAGCATTGTATTAAATTGCTCTCTAGATTTTAGTTTACTTATTGTTTAAGTTCCTTAACAGAGCAGTTAAGCTCTGCTCCAATAGTTCATACTTATAGCACTGGGATCTGTGAATTAGTACTAAAAATGATTTCTTAGTGGAACTGACTTTTTTTAAATACATATTCAGGTTGGAGGATATATTGTACCATTCCTGGAAGGATGCTGTAAAACATGTAAGTACTGAAACATCAGTATTTGTGTACATATGAGAGGCCTCTGGGTACTGGTTTCCTTCTTAAATTATCTAAAGAATAAGCAGTGATGCTAATACCAATGAGAAGACCAAATGGTTATAATAGAAGTAACATTCTGATCCTAACCTCATTTATAGATAATGATGTTTTATTTAAATCAATGAAATTTACCTAAGTTTGTTTAGAATCAACACATGCCTTTTGTGAGATTGTGAATGACTGAAATAAACAGGCAACAGAATTGTCTACTATTTCTACTACAACTGCATGTAGATTCAAACTTGGTTAAGACAATACATACTAAAACTAGAATGACACCACTTGTTTTTGGTGGTAGGGACTGAATCTATGGCTATATTTATGCAAATAGCAGTGATCCATTCAGTCACTGTTTACAATCAAATCACACCAAACTTCCAGATGGAGTGGATCAAGAGCTGGGAAATTGCTAATCAATTCATTCACTATGATTTGAAATATTAGTTTGGTTTCACAGTCATTTAATTTATTTAAATGAACTCTGCTGTTTATTTCCTTTAGCATAAGATTTTACTATTTAAAACATTCATACATAACACATTTGTGTAGGACCAAGCATAATAAACAAATTAGTATTTATGGGATAAATAAGAAATGAAAAGGAAAGCTATAATGTTGTTATATGGGGCACAATTCATCAGGAACTTCTGCAGCTGAAATCCCATTAAAATGAATGGGTTATTTACAAAAGCTGTTGAGGGCTGCTGTGGGTGTGAAATGGTGTCCCTCATGGTTTCAGTTTATTCCATGCCAAAAAATAAATAATCATAAAATAGAGGTATATATGCCTATGATATGAGTTATACTTTTTATTCCAAGTTATTTAATTTACATTTAACAGGAACATTTTCAAAATATAATTTGATAGGTAGAACTGAGGTTCATAAAAATCTGACTCCTTGTTTTCTGACATTAGCTTTCTTTGTTATTTTCTTAAAATAAAGCCAATGTATTACAGGAGCAGAGATACTGTTAATAGGAGAAACTATTACTAATATTGTGTTTAACCACACTGGATTAACCATGGAAACATGAGCTTTGTTTTAAGGTACAAAGGAGATGGCCAGTTCTTCATTTCATAATTCCTCAGATATTCACATTTTTACTAAGCCCAGAATTCCATGGGTATATCATTATGTCAAATTTTCAGCTTGCCTCTTAGGCTACAGTCCTAAGCACACTTACTTTAGAGTAAATTCCACTGAAGTCAATGGGGTTTACTTCCAAGTAGACACTCACAGGATTGTATTGGACATTTATTTATTTATCATTTAATTTGTATCCCGCCCTTCCTCCCAGCAGGAGCCCTGGGTGGCAAACAAAGCGCTAAAAGCACTTTAAAACATCATAAAATCAGATCTTAAAATACATTAAGACAAAACAGCATTAAAAACATTTGAAACAAAAAACTTTATTTATTTATTTATTTATTATTTCAATTTATATACTGCCCTTAGCGAAATAGCTCTCAGGGCGGTGAACAAACAAAATAAAATACAATATATCATAATAAAAATACAAAACATATACAAACAAAACAAAAAACTTTTAAAAAGGGTTAAAAACATTATTAAAAAACATATTAAGCAATTCTAAGACAGACGCAGAGTGAGATAGGTCTCAACCTAAAAGGCTTGTTGAAAGAGGAAAGTCTTCAAAAGGTGCCGAAAAGATAGCAGAGATGGCGCCTGCCTAATATTCAAAGGGAGGGAATTCTACAGGGTAGGTGCCACCACACTAAAGGTCCGTTTCCTATATTGTGCGGAACGAACCTCCTGATAAGATAGTATCTGCAGGAGGCCCTCACCTGCAGAGCGCAGTGATCGACTAGGTATATAAGGAGTAAGACGGCCTTTCAGGTATCCTGGTCCCGAGCTGTATAGGGCTTTGTACACCAAAACTAGAACCTTGAACTTGGCCCGGTAGCAAATGGGCAGCGAGTGCAATTCTTTCAGCAGCGGGGTGACATGTTGGCAATACCCTGCCCCAGTGAGCAGTCTCACCATCACATTTTACACCAGCTGCAGCTTCCGGACCAACCTCAAGGGCAGCCCCACATAGAGAGCATTACAGTAATGCAGCCTGGAGGTTACCAGTGCGTGGACAACAGTGGTCAGGCTATCCCAATCCAGAAACAGCTGCAGCTGTCTCAGCAGTCGAAGCTGGTAAAAGGCACTCCTAGCCACTGAGGTCACCTGGGCCTCTAGCGACAAAGATGGATCCAGGAGCACCCCGAGGCTACGGACTTGCTCTTTCAGAGGGAGTACGACTCCATCCAAGGCAGGCAACTGACCCAATTATCCGAACTTGGGAACCACCAACCCACAGTGCCTCTGTCTTGCTAAGATTCAGACTCAGTTCAATCAATCAATTTTATTGCTTTTAGCCAGTGGCCATCGCAAATACAAATACAGATGAGGTACACAAAGTGATAAAAAAGTTAAAAATCCAGGTTAATGGCCAACAAATTAGGTATGACAATTGTCATTTAAATATTGAAAATGGGCAGCGTGTAATTTCTTCGCTGCCAGGGCATACTTGGCGACTAAAGTAGTCACATGATTGCAATTATCGATTAAAAGCTCCACCACTAGCTCCTGGGGACATTTGGGAGAGGTGGAATTAATAAATTGTGCCAGAAATTTCTGTCTGGGACCATTGTATAGTGGGCAGTGTAACAAGTAGTGGATAATATCTTCGACGGTGTTACACCCTGCAATGCATTTCTGCTCTTCAGTAGGAATACCTTGATACCTCCCTGCTAAATAGGCAGAGGGCATCAGTTGGAATCTCAGTTCGAAAAATGCTCTGCGAAGAGAGGGATGTGTAAAAAGGTCCAAGTACCCTGATCTAGCATGATTTAGTTTAATTTGAGGGTACCAGATGGAAAAGGTGGCTAGTACGATAGATACCTGATCTTGGCCTATTGTGTGGTCAAAGACCCGACTCCTGAGGGCTTGTGGGCTAAAGTTCGAGAGCTCGCCCAATGAGATGTTGTATTGGGCCAACAATTCCTGGCTAGTACAGACCCAAGACTCAGTTTATTGGCCCTCATCCAGCCCACCACCAAGTCCAGGCAGCGGTCCAGGGCTTGCACGGCCTCTCCCGATTGAGATGTTACAGAGAAACAGAGCTGGATATCATCAGCATACTGCTGACACCTTGCCCCAAAGCTCCTGATAACTGCTCCCAAGGGCTTCATATAGATGTTAAACAGCACGGGGGACAAGATGGTATCCTGCGGCACCCCACAGCACAGCTGCCAGGGGGCCAAAAGACAGTCACCCAATGCTATTCTCTGAGAACGACCCTGGAGATAGAATCGGAACCGCTGTAAAACAGTGCCTCCAATACCCAGCTCATCAAGTCTGCCTAGAAGGATACCATGGTCAATGGTATCAAAAGCCACTGAGAGATCAAGTAAGAATAACAGGGTTGCACTCCCCCTGTCCTTCTCCCGATAAAGGTCATCCATCAGGGTGACCAAGGCCGATTCAGTCCCATAACCAGGCCTGAACCCAGACTGGAATGGGTCAAGATAATCTGTTTCATCCAAGAGTACTTGCAGTTGCTGTGCCACAACCCTCTCAATCACCTTCCCTAAGAAGGAGGTATTTGCAACCGGTTGGTAGTTGTCAAACCAATGGGTCCGGGGTGGGCTTTTTCAGGAGTGGTCGGATCACCGCCTCTTTTAGGGTGGCTGAAACCACTCCCTCCTGCAATGATGCATTGACCGCACCCTGGATCCACTTGGTCAGACCCCCTCGGCAAGCTTTAATAAGCCAAGAAGGGCAAGGGTTGAGAGGACACGTTGCAGGCCGCATCATCGCAAGCACCTCATGCAGTTCTACATCTGGACCAACATGCACAAACTAACAGTGCATATTTAATGCTGGACTGTGGCCATTGTGAAGGACGTAGAGTGTTAGACTTTACTTGGGGAGATCTGGGTTCAAATCCTTGTGCAGTCATGAGGCATCTTGGGTAGCAGTGGACCACCTTCTCTCAGCCTAACATACTGCATAGATTTGTTTGTGTGTTATGATGTACATGTCAATATAATATAAGTAATATGTATATGTCAATGCATAATAACAATAACAATAATAGTAATAGTAATAATGTCATTCTGAAAATGAGGCACAAACATGAAAAAATAAATAACACAATACTTTATGTAATGTATGGAGAAAGAACTTGTTTAGCAACTTGTACATATAGAGAAAGTTACAGCCACAAGAGCAAGAACCTGTTATAAATATAAAACGAGAAAATATTACCTACATTTAAAATTGTATTGGGTACAACTTAAAGAGGGGGTGGTGCGTTCACTTCTTTAAAAGCACACACTGGACCTAATGGAGTGTAACAACTATAGACCAATCACCAACACCCCAAGGGTGGTGGAGAAGATGGTTGTAGAGCAATTGCAGGTATTCCGGGATGAGACTGATTATCTAAATCCATCACAATCTGGATTCAGACCTGGTTTCAGAACAAAATCAGCCTTGGTTGCCCTGATGGATAACCTTTATTGTGAGAGAGACAGGGGGAGCGTGACCCTGTTACTTCTGTTTGATTTCTCAGAGTCATTTGATACCATTGACTATGGTATCCTCCTGGAACGATTCAGTGGGATGGGTATTGGAGGCACTGTGTTATGGTGGTTCTGCTCTTACCTTCAGGGTTGTGCCCAGAGAGTAACACTGGGTGAGTGTTCCTCGGCCCCCTGGCACTTGTGCTACAGGGTTTCACAAGGTACTGTTCTCTACCCAGTGCTATTCAATATCTATATGAAGCCGTTGGGAGCCGTCTTGAGGAGTTTTGGAGCAAGGTGTCAGCAATATGCTGATGACATGCAGCTCTATTTCACCATAACATCTGAATCGGGAGAGGCTGTGAACACTCTGAATCAGTGTCTGAATGTTGTAGTGGACTGGATGAGAGCCAATAAACTGTACCTGAATCATGGGAAGATGGAGGATCTTTGGGTAGGTGGTTCCCATGTCCGGGCAATAGGCAAATTATCTGTTCTGGATTGGGTCGCACACTCTCTAAAGAATATAGCCTAGGGCTACTCCTGGATTCATCTTTGTCACTAGAGGCCCAAGTATCCTCTGTGGCTAGGAGTGCCTTTTACCAGCTTTGTCTGGTCTGTCAGCTGTGGCTGTTCCTGGACAGGGATTGCCTGACCTCTGTAGTCCATGCTTTGGTAACCTCAAGGCTGGATTACTGCAATGCATTCTATGTTGGGCTGCCCTTTGCCCTGGTTCGGCCAGATTGCAGCTAGATTGCTGTTGGGAGCACTTGGCTGACCACATGTGACATCACTTTAAAAACATCTGCACTGGCTGCCCATCCACTACTGAGCCAGGTTCAAGGTCTTTGTATTAATTTGCAAAGCCCCGAACAACTTAGGTCCAGAATATTTTAGGGACCACCTGAACCCTTATATCCCAGCTTGATCACTGAGATCATCTGCAGGAGCGGCTTTGTTCATCCCCTGAGTTGGCAAGGCTCATTTAACATCAACATGAAATCAAGCCTTCACTGTCATTGGCCTAGTTCTCTGGAATGCTCTCCCAACAGAGATTCTGCAGGCACCTTCTGTTTTAACTTTTAAGTGCCTCCTGAAAACCTTTCTGTTCCACCAAGCTTATGCAGGCAATTAAGAAGATGCCTTTTTTTTTTTTTGCAACAGTTGACCTTTTTTTGGGAGTGGGTATTTTTAATGTTTTTTATTCTATGGTTGTTGTTTTTAACGTGTTATCAACCACTTTGATATTTTTAACTAAATAGCGATATACAAATATTTTTAAAAATTAATAAATAACTTTTTTAAAATGACTAGAATTTTTAATATCTCCAGTTTATTTATTTAATTATTTATTTGTATACCGCTTTTCATCACCAAGTGACCTCAAAGGGGCTTCCATAGCAAGAACAAAATAATACAATAAAAACAATTCAGAAATAATAAAAACTACAACAGTATCAATAAATAATACCACAAGATATCATAAAACAGGCTGAAATATCAACTCAGTCTAGTCTGCAAAATCTAGAAATGTATATATGTGGAGAGAGAGAGTTGTTGAACTAAGATGAAACAAAACCTGAAAGAGTAAAACTTGAACAACCACCTCATTAACACATTTATTTCAGTTGTGGTCCTTTTGTGTTTCTTAATGTTTCCAAAAATATGGTTATTACATATTGAAAATAGGCCTGAGATTGTTTATCCGTTATGGAATTTGCCTGATTATGGGTGGGGGACAGGTATTGTTTCACATTCCAAAATGGGGCTAAAAGAGCTCAGGAATGTGCAGTACAAAGCAATTTGCACCCTTTCTGCAGGAGGTGAGTAGGAGGCTTACCATGCCCCCCTCTTTTATTTACAGTTTAAAAGCCACTGGCTCTGCTGGCAGCTTCAGTGGCGTGGCAGCGGGAGTAGAGGTCTGGCTACCCCCACCCTTCCCAGTGTGTGGTGTTTTATACTGTAGCTTATGGTTCCCAAGGAACATAGTAACTCTGCTCACATACACTGTGGATTTCTTTTTCACAAGACAAATCAACTATATTGAATCTGTGCAAGAGCATGGCCCAGGAGCCCCTGGCTGGTGAATTAGTTGGTCATCAAAAGTTGAATACTGATGTTTGGGCACTTGCGTATCATGTATAATGTGTTCAATTTGTAATATTCTTATCAGGTTCTGGACTATCACTGTTGCTCCCATTCCCTGTTAGCCCAGTCAGTCCTATACCTAGTGCTAACTGTAACACAGGTACATATTCTTGGAAATCAGTAGGAACAAGCCAGCCAGAACCATTGTTGATTTCCAACAATGTACTCCCTCATAGGAGTGTCAGGCCCTTGGGTCACAAAATCTGGTTGAAAGAAGCTGCATTGTAGTACTGCTCACTGTTAAGATCTGCTCATCTTTCATTTTGCACTGTATGGGCAGTGCATTGTTGTTAGCCAACAATGTACTGTTGGTAGCAAGTATTTGCATAGTGTTTTAGTTTGCTGCATGACTATTTTGTTTGCTATTTTCAGTCATTTCCATAGTGCTGTAGAACATAGAGACTAATTGCTTTGCTTGTTAAAGCCTGCTGTTAAAACAACACTTTTGCAAATAGTATGGCATATATGTACATCTCTGTCTTCCATGGTATATGCTGAATGAATGGCTAAATATTCTCATCTGTTATAATGTGGTGATGGCTTAGGAGAAATATTGCAAACCAGAAACATTGAAATGTATAGAACTAGGATCCCTTCTTTGGGAACTGGGGTGGTGGTGGCGGCGGTGGCATCCATCACACAGTTCTTTTCCATACAATTGGCACCCTCTCTTCTGGCAGACAGAATCACACAAATTGTCTCTATGCATGTGATTTGCTTGTTTGTTTTACTTAAAATATTTATGCACCACCTTTCCAACCACATTCTCAAGGCAACTGATTGCGGTGTGATGTGCAGCTTCTGGTCATGTAGGACTGCACTACAAGGAAATAGCTTCACGGCAGCTGCATGTGAAAGTGGTCTCATTGATGGGCCATTCTCAGCTAAAAGGCTTGTAGATTAAACTAAGAGGATAATAACAGTTAAACACCCCCGTTTGTGATGGTTTTAGTTAGTAGTTTGTGCCAATGTAAGAACAGTGATGTCCTGTACATGGCGAATAAAGCCTAGCCTGTTACGCAACTTGCCTGTTGTTCATTTGTAATTCCTGTGTAAAATAGTTGGGCTAGTGTTGGAGGCTTGGGGTAGGGTACATTTTAGAATCATGCATAGATAAGTTGTCTCCAGTTGCACTGTTTCCATATCTCCTCTATGTAGTTGTGGTTATACAGTTTGGCACTGGTGACTGTTGCCTTTGTGGCTTTGTGTTGATTTGGGATATCAGGCCATAATGTACAATGGTCATATGAAACCATTAAAGTACAATCCTCATACTGCTTACCCCAAATATTATTGTGTAATTCATGCAAAATTGGCACTATAAATGTTGCAATATATATGCCATATTTTTATATGTGCGTGTAACACCAGTTTAGTTATACAGTATTGGATTCAATTGAATTAAATTATTTTAAGTGCTTTCAGAAATTCCAGCTTCTGTGACAGAATATGGTTGCAAGTTAGTTTCACTTTGAGAACTTACTTCCACTTTGAGTAGACCCATTCACATTTATGAGGTTACTTTGCAGTAAGTGGCTTGAAGACTGGGGCCTTAGATTGAAGTCCTGAACTGTTACTTGAAAATAATTAATATTACTAAGACTTTAAAATAAATATATTTGGAATTAAGTTTTTGGTCAATTTAAAAAGTTAATTTTAAGCTTCTGTTTCCCAGCCATTTAACTGGAACAAACTCCATTCATTTCAGTAGCAACTATACTGAAACAGTCCTTTGAAGATCTTTGATTTTTAGATACAAAACATTTTTTAAAAGTCAGAAATTTTAATGACATTAACTGTTGCCACTTGATTTATCTAGACTTCTATTATTTTCTCTGGTATATGCTTACAGGGACAGAAGTATTGAGCTGGGGAGTTGATGGTTTTCAATCAATTCACTCTTTGCAGGCAAGGAAGATGGAAAATTCTGTAAAAAGGTGACTGTTAGGATGACAATACGCAAGAATGATTGTCGAAGCAACACACCAGTAAGTAAAGGACTAGCAGTGCCCTGCTACCATTTGCATTCTCTTACCATGAAAGTTTAGTACGCTTGTTGGTTAGAAGCCATCCCTTTATTTAGCCAGTTTTATTTACCTATTAAGTTTTTTTCTGCTTATTTCCAGGTAAACATTGTTTCCTGTGATGGAAAATGCCCTTCTGCGAGCATATATAACTATAACATAAATACATATGCAAGATTTTGCAAATGCTGCAGGGAACTTGGGCTACACAGACGAAATGTGCAATTATATTGCAGTGGCAACTCAACCTGGGTCAGCTACACTATTCAAGAACCCACAGATTGTTCTTGCCAGTGGTCATGAAACAATACTAAAAGAAGTCAGAATGTTCAACAGCTTTGGGGAAAATTAATTTTATTCCCAGAATTATAACAAAGAGAGGTGATCATGCAGTTGCTTACAGTTATGAAAAGAATCACCATTTAAATAAACTCCATTGTTTTCTGAGCTCTCTGCTTAACAGATGAATTTTCAGGACTGATGTTAAAATTTAAGTACACAATCCCACAAAAACATGTGCCTTATTGGAACATTCAGTATTCTGAGGGTTGGTTCATAGCATAAAATTGGTTGATCGCTTATTTAACAGATTGTGTGAGTGGTCTACTTATGTGAGCAGTGTAATGTGTAAAGAAACGACTCATAGTGCCATGATACCAATGGATATGAAGAGAGAAATACACATTTTCAAACTCTGCTGTTTGTGGAAATTATTGCCATACTATTCTGCAAACTACTGATTCATGTTACATTGTTCTTACAAGTTCCTATCCACATTCATGTAAGCTGTTAAATCTGTGCATTGTTTGTTGATTGGGATATATGAATCTTCCCTTAGTATGACTAAAAGAATGGTCCTGATCCAGCTCTAGTTGCAATAAAACAGTTGTGTGTAACTGTTGAAGGGCCAGGGTGGGGATGTGTGTTCCCCTATATACCCAGCTAGTTCAGCTGGGGTAGACGGGCATGTGCATCCATTAACTATACATGGAATAGTGCTACACACAGCACTCATTTACTGGTTTGGGGCAAAAGGGGCTCCTTTCAGTCAATAATGTTTTTATAGCTAGATTTCTATTACTAGACCTTCACAATAAAAACAAAAACAAAAAATCTGGAGTTTTTTAGGATTGTGGTCTTTTTGTTAATTTCTTTTCATGTACATGCCAACTTTCAAAAGAAAAGGGATTGCCTCTGAAAGAGGACATGAAACAGGTAGTACTGATTTTTGTGGAAGTCTGATGAATTCTATGTCAACTACAGTACCACGTTTTACAGCAGGGGTAACCAACATGGTGCTCTCCCAATGTTTTGGGCTGTAGCTATCATCATCCCCTAGATGGGAATAATGGGAGTTGTAGTCCAAAACTTCTGAAGGGAACAACATCAAGAGGGAGGGATGGACCCATTAAAGTCCAGTTTGTCCCAGTTCTCGGTGGGGATGGGGCTAGCTCTGTCCCATTTCTCAGTGGATTTTGTTTGTTTAAAAAAAGCTTAAAAATCCACCTGGAATCACACTTTTAAAAATAAAAATACAAGGTGATCCAAGGGTTGGGAACTACCTCTAATCTCCCACTTCCTTTTAAATTTCTAAAACAGAACGCCGAGCTGACCACAGCCTGAGAGGCTAGGACACAGCACTCCATACTACCACATACTTTAAATCAACATATAGGAAAGTCCCCTGGGAGTGACAGGACTTGATATAAACACTGGAGTCATCCATGTTTTTACTGACAGTGATGGAATGTTACCCGGTCCTGGTGACAAGGTGCCCCACCTGCTAGCTACTCATGTTCTGGACACCCAGATGCCCTGTTTAAGAAGTTTAATAAGAAAAGGAAAATTGGGGGAGGGAAATGAAAGTAATCCTCAGACTGCCTCATAAAGAAATCCACTGTGATTTTGGAAATGGAACTGCACACATACCTACCCCTCTCTTTCTCCCTTACACACACATAGATGTCTCCATCTCTGTCGGAGTGCACCTCTCCCACCCAGGCGACACATATACATACCACCTTTTCTCTCACATGCACACAGGCAACATATAGATCTGTCCATCCCTCCATCACATACAACACAAATGCATCTCTCCCTCTTTCACACAAATCACACATCCCCCCCTCTCACAGAGAGAGAGAGAGAAAGAGAGAGAGAGCTTAGCCCAGCACCTGTTTGGAAGGTTTAGCAAGTGGATAGGTATGGGCAAAAACCTGTTGCCCAGAGTGAAAACATGATTTAAATAGGCTATTGGAATTCTTGTTTCAGTGACTGTGCTTTTCACTTCAGCTCACTAACTCTTCTAATGTAACTGCACGATCATGTTCAAACACAAAGCTTAGGCTGCAATTCTAGATATACTTATTTGAGAGATAGACCCCCTGAACTCAATGGGGATAGTTTCTGACTGGGTTGCCATGTATAGGATTGTCCTATTAGTGGTTTACAGAGTCCAGGGATACAATGGTACCAGGTTAGGCTGCTTAAATCCAGTATTGTAGTTGCTATACTTACCAGACTTCATCCACCTTTTGTTGTACTTGAGCAACCCCCCTTTTAGAAAAGCATCTCCCTGGAGCAAAGGACGGACCTCCCACTGGCTCCCACCTTGCTGGCAGACAACATCAGCCTTGATCATGTAGGGATATCCACTGCACTATCCTTCCTGCTGCTAGCTGGCTGGCTGGCTGGCAGGCAGCATGGCAGCCTGAGCCTGCAGTAATATCTCTGCTGCTCCCACCTCCCCTTCACTCTACTCTCCCCTCCCTCCAGCTAGCGCCAGCACAGTTTTTTTTTAAAGTAAGCCCAGGCCACAGAGCAAAGGAAGCAGAGATCACAGTTTGGGAATCTCTGCCTAAACAATTAAATACCTGTAAACTTCTCTCTCACACCGGCAGCAGCAGGTGCCCACTTAAAAGGTTGGGGAGAGAGAATCACCCTCCTCACGACTCTTCTTGTCCTCGTGACTCTCTCTTCTCAACAACAACAGACATTGGAAGCCAATCAGCATGAAAAGGGATTCATGCTGATTGGCAGTAGCACTGAAGACATAAAGACCTGGTGCCCCCCCAAAAGTAAGGGGACATTGGCCTGGAGCAACAAGGCAGCACTACACTACTGATGATACACCTTGATTGAATCAGGTGAGTCTTCTTTTGAATCAGAGTTGGTGGGTTCCTTCCTTGTCCTTACATGTTGGGTCTCCCTGTTTTTTAAAAAAATCTCATCTTCAAATGGTGTACAGTGCAATCCTATGCATGTCTACTCAGACGTATGCTGCATTAAGTTCAGTGTGACTGATTCCCAAGTAAGTGTATAGGATTGTAGCTGTAATACCAGGGAAATATTGCATTATGAATATATATACATTAGACAGTTGTTCAAGTAAATTGTAAGAAAGTCATTCAAGGAGATTCAGTATAAATCACACTGATAATGCAAAAGAAGGCAAATGATATAGGTTTGTATATCAGGAAAATATTTTCAATATTGATAACTATATATATGCACATGTTCCCTGGTATAAAATATATTTTAAATATTTTATGGTGTTATGTAAAAGCATATTTTCTAGGAAATATAGATCTACCATTTAACATTATCCATATTAGCAATAGATATATTTTTTAAAATAGTATGTCAAACTAAAATCCACCAGTTTATCAACATTTTAAACATGTTTACCTTTCCTATCATTTAAACACACTTTATATGAAAAATAAATATTTTGCCTTCTATAGCATATCATAAGGTATGTGAGACTTTTGTACATTTCTTAATAATAGCCACAATCCAGATAAATATTCAACTAGCTCTATATGAATAGGTAGTTTTGGGAGTGATTGTTTTTCCATAAATGGTAATCTCCCTTCATTGCCTTTCAAGCTACTTTTGAAAATCAGGAAAATTTCAGAAGCAGTTTATGACGTATTATGGAAGTTGGCTTTTTTGTGTGTGTGCTGGTTGTGGGTCATCCTTTCTTTTTTTTTTTTTAATTTAACGTTTTAATGTATTGTTTTCATCTTGTACGTCACCCAGAGTGGCTGGACAACCAGCCAGATGGGCGACTAATAAATTTAATAAATAAATAAATAAATAAATAAATAAATAAAACAATATGCAAATGAAAAAAACTGCTTATATGCCCAAGCCCTTAGGAACACCAAATAGCTTTAGACTGTGATGACTGTGATACACAGATTATTGTAAAAACGGGAGAGACAAGATTCTGTTTGATCAAATATATAATTTGCTGACTTGTTTGATCAAGGCATTATTTGATCAAATATATTTTGTAAAAGCAAGGCAAACAAAATTATATACAACAACTTTCTTTATCTAAGTAGCATATTTGTATAGCCACCTGGCAAATCTCAAGATTTCAAAAGAAAGTGTTTCTGAACTTTTTCCAGAGGGGGTACTCGGGAGCAGATGGCACAGTGAAGTGGTTCTGCAGAGCGACGCTCTCAACACTGACATTTCTGCCGATTACCAGGTGGGGGTGAGGCAGGGGGCAGCGAGGTTGGGGCTGCATAGGCACACCAGTGGAGCAAATCCAGTGTTCCTGCTGGTGCACCTACACCATCCTGCCCTTGCCACTGACCTGCCCCATCCCCACACCATCCTATAAGCAGCAATGCCAGTGTTGGGGGCAGCTCAGCTGGTCACTCCTAGATATAGTCATGTTAGTCTATTGCAGAAAAAATAACAAAACAGCTTGTGATGCATTAAGGATTGACAGACTGACTGACTAGACAGAACAATCTACTCCTATAAAGCATTCATGTAATTTAATCCTTCCTTTGAGAATCTCGGATGCTAAAATTTGCTTCTTGCAAGCAATTTAATAATAATAATTAACTAAGGCAAAAGTCATATCAGTTTGCTATTAATTTTTACATACTCTGCATGCTATTGACTTATCTCATAAACAGGGCCTATTTTTACATAGTTTTTCTATTAGTACTTTCAAGAGGTAACAATATTACACTGCTGGTTGTGGTTTATTTATTTTTTTAAAGTAAAAGGGTGGTGTTATTGTTTTTTATTCTAAGCCATCCATCTGAATTGTTCCTACCAAAATTTGCAACATAAATGATCTTATTTTACACACTGGATAATGAAAATGAAACACATCCTTGCATTTCAAAGATATGGTATTTCTATCAACTAAAATTTATAAACAGTGGCTCTTTAAGATAGTATTCATTTTCAAGGGCCTGTATCAGTGTGACATGAGAGGGGGGAGCCTTGCTGGATCAGACCAAAAGTACACCTCATCTACCATTCTGTTGTCTCAGTGGCTAACCAGTTGACAGTGCATCATTAAACTATGGAATTTGCTCCCACAATAAGCTGTGATGGCCACTAACTTGGATGGCTTTAAAAGAGGATTAGACAAACTCATGGAGAATAAGACAATGAGTGTCTACTAGACATGATGGCTAGGCTCTTCCTTCATAGTCGGAGACGGTATGCTTCCAAATACCAGTTGCTGGGAACCGCAGGAAGGGAGACTACTCTTGCACTCAGGTCCTGCTTGTGGGCTTCCCATGAGCCACTGTGAAAACAGGATGCTGGACTAGATGAGACATTGGCCTGATCCAGCAGGCTCTTAAGTTCTTATAACATGAGCATAATAGCTCTCCAGGCTAACATTCCCCAGCAACGGGCCTTCAGAGGCATACTGCCTGATAATGGAAGTGGTACATAGCAATCTTGATTAGTAGCCATTGATAACCTTATTCTCAACGTATAACACAGAGAGCTAATAGAGAGAAGCTTTTGGTGGCTGAGCACTAGTTCTCAAACTATTTCTCTTGTAGTTGCCAAAGCACAATTAACCCTGAATGACACATGTTACAGTTACGGGAGGTATTCAAATACATTCTTGCATTAACGCAAGGATTAATGCTAGCTCAACAGGATTCCCCACTCTCCTCCCCCTATGCGCACCATGCACCATCCCCAATTTTGCTCTGGAGGGTTGGAGGAAACCCCAGAACAGATTTAGGGGATGTGTGGGGATAGGCAAAGGCGAGGAATGTTCTGTTGTGGAACATTCACCTTAGCACTATGTTGAATACAACCCACAATTTTTCACTTACATTTAGAAAATGGTGAAAGACGCATGGGATCCTTCTGGCATGTGAACATGAGAGGTACTTCCTGGAGAGCACTTAGACTCTTTACTGCAGCTCATGTATCAGATACTCGCACATGTCTGTTCTGACAGTATAATGATGTACGCCTGTGACAATTTCCAGAACCACACAGTCAACAAGGAAATATGAGTCAGAAATAAATTTCATGGCATTCACAACAGGGGTGGGTCACCAATCTTTTTAGGCCAATGGCCACATTTAGAATATTAAAGTATTGTGAGTGCTAGTCACAAAATTGCTGCTTTGGGGATGTGGCATAACACAATGGCTGCCACATCTAATGCATAAAAAGAGACAGGACCACAAAATGGTGCAGGCGTCCCTGCTTCCCATCAATGGAGGAAAAGGCACCTACATTAGCCAGTGCCATGCCACTCCCTCACTAACTCACAGGGAGAAGCTCTTACACCTCTCTGTTCAGAATAGATGGGAGAGTGGTTGTCCAGTCTTGGCATCCAAAGAAATGCGGGCGCATTCAAGGAAGCATGTTCAGTGTAGAAGAGCTTGAGCCAATGTAAACAGGAGCTGAGTAGGAAGAGTCTTTTCTGCATTGTGGAGTTTTAAACTGATATCTATGGAGACATTTTGCAGATGCTATCATCATCATCATCATGGGGGTATTTGTATGTCACCTTTCCATAGTAACCTATGCTCAAGGCAGCTCACAACATGAAAAAGTTTACATAATTTGCTGTATAATACATGAATATAGAGTTTTTTTTAGTCACCTTGCACTTTGGAAAGGTAGCACAGAAATGTTTACAATAAATAAACATTATACATGACAGTTTCTACTCTCCAAATAGGGAGGACTCCTTTTGTACCAGTAAGCACACCAATTTGAACTTGTTTTCACTAATGTGGATGTTGGAAGGTAAATTGTTCAGGTCTTAGTCACTGTAAGCAATCACTGGATAATCAGGTTTGTTTGATACAAGCATGCTCAATGTTGAGAATGAATGTTAAGTGTATATGTAGGGCCAATGCCCCTTTGTGATTCTTCCATCATTATCTTCCTGTTAGGAGAGACTGAAATACAAATATATTTAACTATTTTATAAATTTGATCTTCCAAAATGCAATTTGTCCTACATTTCATGTTTTAATTACAACAGAAGCTTAGGAACACTCTTGCTCTTGATTTCTCCTTCCTAATCCCCCAGCTGTGTTATCTAAGCCCTATTCCCTCTTGGCAGCTGTATTGTTGACTTCTTGCTTCCTATGTTCCTAAAGAGGACAGAAGACAGACAAGTTCTATTTTGAAATGAGCATTTTGATCAGGCCCTAATAGGCCTGGTCTGTAGTCTATGTGTATGTGTGCAGGGTCATGACCTTGGATATTTGTCCTTCCATAGGGGTTCTGAGATTTAACTGGAGTTGGCCTCTGCAGTATATCCCTCTATTTAGAGGCCACATCTTTAGAAATATATGATTCTTAACTATCCTGTTAAAAAGTATTTGAACAAGAGTGGCTTAATCAGGGAACTAGTCTATCTTGCATTCTCCTCGCCTGATTTTCAGTATTAGTAAATAAAGATGGCATAAGATACAGGCAGCTATGTTGGTCAAATGGAAAAAAATTGACCACAACAATAGCATAATACCTTTATCAGAACCAATTTTGTTGGCTTTGGAAAAATACCTAATTTTACTGTGCAAAAATACTAGGATGGGAGAAAAATGATTTACCGTGGAATGATGGGATTTTGCCTATGCTGGAAACATCATGACATTCATCCACTATATAGCACTACCAGTGTGGTTTCTATTTACTGTATATTGAGAGTTTCAGGGTATGATCTGAAGGCAGATGAGGTCATCACTTAACTGAAGCTAAGTAGGTGTTGATCTGATTATTGTCTGGATGGAACACTGCCTGAAAACCATATGTACACCACCTTGGGATCCATGGTGAAAGAAAGGTGGGATATAAATGCAGGAAAGAAAAATACATACATACATCTCCATCCAATTAATTTTAAAAAAACGACACAGGTGGGCTTTTATCATGCCAACATCATCTCCCACTCCATCCCTTTTTTTTTTCATTTATCATCTAGCCTTGTGAGTTCACAAGCGATCCCTTTTTTTGGTGACATTTTAGTCAGTCATAATAAAGATATGCTACTCTTGCAATTTAGTTATTTTTTAAAAATTGACACCGCAGTTGGCTAGTAATTTTGAAACCACTGTAGTAGAATCAGGGCAACATGAGTTACATAGATTACACAAGGAGAAATATTAGCATTATTTTTACATAATGGATTATTTTCAGTCTTAAAGCAGGGTGGCTATCCTTTGGCCCTCCAGATACTGGATGCCAGTTTCCGTCATCCCTGACTACTGGCCATAGTAGCTGGGGCCGTTGGGAGCTGGAGTCCAACATTATGCGGACGGCCACAGGTTCCCCACCCCTGACTCAAACAAGAATTGTTAATACTAAGGCTGTAAACAGGCTGTGCTACCCAGCATAATGAGCGTCCCTCTCTGTTGATTACAAAATATTGATTACAAAATATTGCTTTTCTGCTTCCCATTTTGAACTCCCTGATTCTATTAAACTGGAAGCAGACTGGTACCATTTTCAATACCTGAGCTAGATAATGTGCCAGTCTTTTCTCTACAGAGATGTGTGACTACAAGATAAAATGGGCTTGGAGATTACCACTGGCAGTAGCTTCTAGGCTCCTGAATTTACATATAGCAAAGATATTACACTGCTTCCCTCTAGACTAAAATCCTTTTCAGCAAGGAGCTGAAAAGTAAACCACCTAGATACAGCAACCTATCCTTTCTGACAACACTGCTTCCTAAGTGATCCCAGCATGGAATGCATGTCATTAAAACATTTGTTTCTCAGCTTTCTTCTCCTTGACGGGAAAAAAACCCGCAAGGGAATGGTGACATTTCTCGATTTTTGGCCCAGCTGTATTGTAACACTTCTAAATCCTCTGTCAACAGTGGCATGGTGTTGTGTTCATGTTTTTTTAAAGACTCTTTCTAGGATCCATCTGTTATATAAATAAAAATAATGCAGCCCTATATTTTTATGGTACGCTAATCCACCTTGGCTATGGTGTAATTATCAAATGATTTCATGCTACCCTGGTGGCAGGCCACATCCAGGCCCCTGAACACTTGCTGCCGAGCTCTTTATAAATCCTCTTTGCACAGTTTCATTCATAAATTTGCCATGGCTTTTACAGCAACATAGTTTAAAGCTTATACAGTGATATCAAATAAGTGCATTTATAATTCTACAATGCAGCAACTCTCCACTCCCCCCCAAAAAACTCCACACATTACTTTATGCTTGCCATCTCCAGCTAAATAGAGGAACATGAGAGATGATGAACCAATCATTTACAAGAACAGGCACATTGGATCTGAGGTGCCTTAGATAAGGGGCATACAGTTCTGATGAGCTCAGGTGACATAGCTTCTGACCCCATGGTTATGACTCTAGAGCAAAGCAACATAATGAAAACCTAAGACCCAAATCACTACTGTGATCACTAACCAAGTTATTACTAAGGGATTTTCACAGCAATTGGGGTGTGCTTCTCTTAAACTGGCTGGCTGTGCAACAGTATAGAATCAATGTGGAATCAGGCTGCAATATAAATTATTGCATAGATCATTTGTGTACTAGAATGTGATTAACGTTGAACAGATTGGTGCCCACACAAATGCAACATAAAAGTATATGGGAAGGAATTTTAAAAAATATTAGCTGTGATTCATAATGCTTTGCACGTCCCCCTTCTGGTGAGCAGTCCACCTGTCCCCCTAAAACCCAACTGTGAAGGTCTGGGCACTCCCACCAGTGGAATCTATCAGGTATGACGGGTTACATCTGTAAGGGAAAAATCAACAATTCTCCCATGTGCTTGCAGAAGCACTTTGCCTGTATCATTCTTGGACAATTTCATTTTTTATTGCAATATTTATATCTATCTTTTGGGTGTCAAGGCATACTGAAGAGGGCATAACGAAAAAGATACGATAGAATAAAATCAAATTCTGTTCTTAAATTTGTTTTTGATGTTTTATTGTATTGTTTGTACATATTTTTGACAGTTTTAAAAAGGTTTAAATATGTTTTTATTTTATTTATTTTTTTTTTCAATAATTTTTATTCAGATTTTCATAAAACATACAAGACGAAATCATAAAACATTCAAAGACAAAAAACAAAATCAAAAATAGTTAAACAAAAAAAAAAAAGAAAAAAAAAACAAAAATAAAAAATAAAGAGTAAAATATTGACTTCCCATTTGTCAAAGATCAAATCAGTTATAAGTCTATAATATATAACAATCCTGTCTCTTAAGTCATATTATAAAATCACTTTCCTCCAGTAGTTATCTTACTTAATCATCAAATCTCATAAACATTACTTTATTCTTTCCACAAAAAGTCAAAGAGAGGTTTCAATTCTTTAAGAAATATATCTATCAATTTTTTTTCCAGATAAGCATATCGATTAATCCATCTCATTACTAATTATGATAATCTTATTGTCATAACCATAGTCAAAATAAACATTTCAATTAATCCATCACATCAGAATCTGTTAGGTTCAGTAATTTCAGTAGCCATTGTTCTATTATCCCTATTAGTTCCATTTTCCATCTTCCATCTTCAGTAGTCTTGTTAAGTCCAGTAATTTCAATATCCAATCTTCCATTATCAGTATTCCATAATAATCTTGCTGTCAAAGCCATAGTCATATAGTAAGAGTCTGATGGGAATTACCTCTATCCCAAATATTTTCTTGCCATCCATTCTGAATAGGTTGCTGAAATACTGCTGTAAAATCATATCTCTGTTCTTTTTTTCAAAATACACTGGGTCATCTCTTAAAAGTTTTTCCATTGTCACATGGCTGCAGTTAATTCCATAGATTTTCTCTATATTGGGCTCCATCACATCATTCCAGTCCAGAAGATTATCCATGCCATTGATAACTTTATCTCTAGAATCTTCATTAATTTCTTCAGAGATAACATTGAGTTCCAAACAATAGATTTTATTTCTAAAGTCCATAGACTCCAAATCTTGTTCCTGTTCCACGTTTGTTCCAATCTCCGGGATCTCCTCTCTCACAGGGACCCCTGTTCCAGTCTCCAGGGTCTCCTCTCTCACAGGGACCCCTGTTCCAGTCTCCAGGGTCTCCTCTCTCACAAGGACCCCTATGTCTTTAATCTCCTGTGTCTCCAAACAATAGATTTTGTTTCTAAAGTCCATAGACTCCAAATCTTTTTCCTGTTCCACATTTGTTCCAATCTCCGGGGTCTCCTCTCTCACAGGGACCCCTTCCAGGGTCACCTCTCTCACAGGGACCCCTATATCTTTAATCTCCTGCTTCATTTTACTCAATTCAATTTTCAGCTCCTTACAACCCTGTCGCAGGTTTTGTTTCGTTATCTCAATCTCATCCATTATTTTCTGAAACATAGTTATTTCCAGATTCTCAGCCACTTTCTTAATTGCCATTTTAAAAGAAAAATATAGGAAAACCACTTCTTATTTCAGCAACAATTGGGTTAATACTCCAAACTTGGTGACATCACAGTATAAACAGAGCAGACAGCCTTATCTCTCCATGCTTAAGTAAACAAAATGCAGTTCCCAGGATCGAAACAATTAATGGCGGTCGTCAGGAAACAGATTCGTCAAAATAAAATAGACCAAAAAGAGAGTAGTCTCAGACAATATAATATTCTTCAAAATAAAAATCTGGAATAGAAATCCCTCTTCTGTGTATATCTTTAGAATGCAAATCCAGGACAGCTTTTTGCAACAAAAACAGAGATAAGCTATTAATTAGTGAGTAGCAGAGAGAAGTTATGGCTCCCCAGTGAGATGTCAAAAACCGATCAATCTGGCAAATCTCTTTTAAACAGCAACAATTTAAGTCAAGTAAAAGAAAAATATAGAAAGAAGGGTGCTTGCCTGTTAGTGCGTTCTCTCTTAGAAGATAAGATGAACGTTCGCTTTATCAGATAGAGCTTGTTGTTGAAAATCCGTCCCACCTTCGTCGGCTGGACCTCGTCCCATAAATTAATGAGATCTGGTCGTCCCAACAAAAATAGGCTTTGAGGTTAATCTCTTCGTTTCTCCCTACCCGGGAGAAGTTTAATCAGTCAAAAAAAAAAAAAACCTGACTGATATATCTGAATAAGCTTCTTTTGAGGCAGGAGCCCGTCTCAAAAGCAGGCACAGGCTAAGTCACCCTTCCCGGAAGTCCGTTTTTATTTTATTTTTAATTGTATTTTTATTACAGAAATGTTTGCTGCCCTGGGCTCCTTTGGAAGAAAGAGTGGGATATAAGCTAACTAACTATATAAATAATAAAATCTCAAACAGCAACAGCAGTAAAACAGTGCTATAAAACAGTCCAGGAGACAGCACAGAAAACAACTTGGTGGTTCTGACTAAAGAGAGGCTATTTCATGCTTTAGGTGCAGCAGTGGAAAAGGTCCACTCTCATCTCCATCAACCATACTTAGATTACATGGAAGATCGCCTCAGGCAAAGATCTCAAGTAGTTTCATTTCATGATCAAATGTGAAATAGCATCATACAACCTCAGCCTATAAAACCACTTCAGTTACCATGGTTTGCATCACAGCAATTTCTGAAGTACACTAATCTTCAAGCCACAATTGCCATGACAAATCTATTGCTTTCAAAAAAAAAACCCACAAGATCAGCTTTAAAACAAAGCAAGGTTAAAATTTACTTCCAACTAATGTGTTTCTCAGGCTGCTCATAAGGGCCTTATGATGCCATATGGTGGGTCCTCTGATGGCCCTGCTCCATTCTCAAACCATGGAAGCATTTGAATGTTGCAGATGTGGTAGTGGCAAAACACCAGCACACAAGAATGTTGTTGACTACATTCTGGTGTTGAGCTGGAATCATTAAACCACTGCAAGTTTCTATTCCCTGTGGCTTCTGTTACTAGCCTGCCATTGATATAATTTATCTCAGTGGGCCATTTTTTAATAAAGGTATTAAACCTGCCCCTAAATGACATTTGGGCTGCAGTCCCATGCACACTTATTTGTGCAAGAAATCCTTTCTTGTATTAACTGTAAGTGCGCAGAAACAGTGCTAAAAAGATATCAAGAGAACAAATTTGAAATCAAACATGCATTCTAGCAAGTATATAGGCTTTATGTTTGCAATATAAACACAAGAAATATAAATATAGGATAATACCCTATTATTTAGAATGGTTTTTCCCCCAGAGGGCAAACTTTATCCAGAAACTAATAAAATAGTTTTAGGAGTTATTTTGTATGTCCATCAAAATATATCTTTGTCATAGCTGGGAAATGCACCCTTGAGCCAGCTGAAAAGCAACTTTTCATGGGCTTTCCATGCATACCACATTGCTAGATGTTAAGACTGCATACAGCTATATTTTGATAGATAACACATTTTGTACTTTATAAGCTGAAAGTCTGAGCACTTTTCCAGAAGAACAAAAACGTAGAGATCAAAAGAAACGTAATACAAAAGTCAAGAGTATATTCATATACATCCATGGATCTCATACTATGAGGACAACACATCCATTATAGGAAAAGCCCCTTTGGCAAACATTTCCCTTAAGTTTCATTAAGACAAAGTGGTTTGGGGCTTTAGATTAGAGGTAAGATCTTTATTGAGTTCAGAATGGGCTTACACACCAGTTTGCTTGAAATAAGCTGCACAGAGGTGGAGCCCTCTCCCTGACTTTTCTGTCTCAGCACTTCCTGTTTCCTTTCTAGGTCCTGAGTCTCTCCACTTGTGTCTGTTAAACATGATCCACCTTACTCCTCAGCTTCTCTTGGCCGGTGCCACTTCAGAAGCATTCCATTGACCTAACAGGCCGGCATCAATTCAAGTTCGTTCTTTGTTTGCTGTCTGCTGCTTTTACCAATCCGTTTTCTTCTCCCCCCCCCCAAAGTGGATATTAATATTGAAAAAGAAATATCAATAAATTAAAGGAAATATTGATATAATTATTGTTCTTAATATTTTAGAGGCAGGTTTTTTTTAAGAGAGCCAGTGTGGTGTAGTGGTTAAGGTGTTGGACTATGACCTGGGAGACCAGGGTTTGAATCCCCACACAGCCATGAAGCTCACTGGGTGACTTTGGGCCAGTCACTACCTCTCAGACTCATGAAAACCCTATTCAGAGGATCACCATAAGTCGGAATCGACTTGAAGGCAGTACATTTACATTTTTTTTAAAAAAAGATCTTTTTGATAATAGCAGCAGAAAATCACTATATAAAAATCCCATCCACAACAATAGAGAATAAGCAAATTAATGGAAAATTTGATACCAAATCCAAATTGGGCAGAATTCTAGTACATCCCTGCTAATGATTAGGGATGGGGGAGAAATTTGATTCAGCTTACATTTCAAGCCGAATCTATCAAATTTGCACATTTCAAAACAATATGAGCTGAAACACACCCAACCTTAAAAATTCGCACTTATTTGAATTTTGCAATACAGTTTGCCAACCATTCAGTATTTACAAAAATGCATATATTAGGGGAAAGTGTGCATAAATGAATATATGAGTGAAAACAACATACAAAATCAGATGCTGAGAAATTGCTTGCAAAAATGTGTACATAAATCAAAACGGCCTACAAAAATGTTTATTAGGAGAAATTCTCACTAGAATGCTGGAGACTTTTCATGAAGATTTTTTTAAAAAAAAAAATAGCAAATTGCTGCAGAACTGCGGAGAACTGAATTTAAGATTAGGGAAATGAGAAACTGAGAGAACCGAAATTGACAGATATTTCCCTCACTATTCATGATATAACTTCTCTCTGTCTTTTTTTATAATAAGCTCTTAGAAACACTACTTAATTATATATTTACAGGCCATCTCACTCAAGGCCAAACGTTACAAGCACATGACCTTGATACAACTCACATAGATTCAGCTACATAGTTGTTGAGGTATACTAGTTTCTTTAAAAGGTGGCCTACTCTGGACATCTTTGGTTCTTTCCCTTTGTCCTTTTCATCTAGATCTGACCCCTGGGTTTCATCTAATTCTTGGCATTTGGACTCTGTGGGAATTTCAGATTCTGGTATTTGCTGTGACATATCCTGGTGTAACTTTTCTATCTGCTTGTAAAAGCAGAGATGTCTGCAATTATGATGTAGTACTCTGTCTTCTGGAGTAGTGACCTTACAAAATCCTGGAACTACTGCTTTTGTCACACTCCAGGTGTGACATTTTCTGTGTCATTCCACAGACTTTATCCACACTGAAAAATCTTCTACTAGGACTTGAAGGTCTCTGGCTGAATGGATGTAGAACCTCACTTGTTTCCTTTGATTGGAAGCCATCTCCTTTCTGTGATTTTCTGCTAGTTCAGGAACTAGCAGATCTCTACACATTGGAAGCAAAGTCTTGGTTCTGTGCCCCATCACAGCCTGTGCTGGATTTGTCTGCATCTCTATGATGGGGTATTTTGGTGGGCCAGGAGAGACAAGTAAGGGTCAGACTCTGAGGTGACAGCTTTATGCAGCAGCTTCTTTGCTGTTTTAACTGCTGGCTCCACTTTTCCATTGCTCTTTGTATATACTGGGGAAGAGGAAAGCTGGTCAAATTCCCAATGCTGTGAGAATAGTCTGAATTCTTCCCATGACTGTTTAAAATGGAATGATAGTGGAATAAATGTATGGTGTGAATGTGGCCTTGATTGGGAGGTAGTGCATCATGTTGACTGACTCAGTGTCCTGATTTCCCTGTACAGCTTCTCCCGTGCTTGGTAGGTAGGCATGTCAATGTGTCTATCGACACTGGAGCTTTTCCAGGACAATATCTGGTCTCTGCCTGGTATTTCTGTAGGCACATCAACATGCACTGCAACAGTTTAGGTACACTGAGAAGAGGTCTTATCGTAATTGTTTCTAGAGATTTGTGATCAGAAAGCGCTATGACTGAGCGCCTGTCAATGTATTGGTGAAAAGACTCTATTCCAAACACTACCACCAGTAGCTCCCTCTCTAGTTGTGCATATCCTTCTTGTGTTTTTGACAGGGATTTGCTTGCATATTCAGTTGGTTGCTCCTGTAAAAGAACTGCCCCCAGTCCCTTCTTAGATGAATCACACTGCAGAGTCAGCTGCTCTCCTGGCTGTTAATATCGGAGGATGGGCATCTGTAATTAATTCCTTTAAGGTGCAATCCAACTCGCATTTACACTGGGCTGAGGAGAGTTGGATGAGGCGGATCTCCAGCTCAGCTGGGCTACACCAGTTGAACTTCCTCATCCCAGCTCAACCAGGGCCCAGCCGGCTGAGCCAAAACTACCGCAAGTAGAGCCGGTGTAAGGCCTGAAGAAGGGGCATGTCAGAGGAGGGACTGAGGTGAGGGGACTTAGGCCACATCCAACTCATGTTTGGAGTGCTTCTGAATGTCCAATTCAGGCAAAAGTTAGTCCAGGGAAAAGGTCAGTCTAAGAAAATAAATACAAAAGAAGCTGATGGAGAGGGCTTACTCCCCAGTAGGGGTATTTGGGAGAGCAGGCTTTTACTTTCTGGTCCCTGGGTGAGCTCCCGGCTGAGCCAGTGTTCAGCCAACCCTGAGGCTCCTGAACAGCAACTGGATACAGAGGAACTTTGTGCCGGTTTCTCTTGCTCCAGCCAGTGGCGTCACTAGGGTTGGTGTCACCCGGTGCGGTAACTCCTTGGCGAGCCCCCAAATGTCCTGCTGAGCACGCGTGTGTGCGCGCACAAGGCCAGCCACCCATGCCCCTGGGAGGGCGCGCACCGGAGGGGCACCCAGCCGGAGAAGCAGGCCTGGGAATGCTGGCGTGCCTCCCTCGCCCCGCCGACGCTGCTCCCAGTCTCGCCCGCCCACCCGCCTGCCCGCCTGCCTCTGAGGAGGAGTTGGCTGCTCCAACGCCAACCCGGAGCGCTTCTCGGCTCCTTTGCCGGGCAATGGCACGGGCACCCTGCCCCGTGACGGAGCAGCTCTGGGTGTCACCCCCCTCATGGTGTCACCCGGGTGTGGTCTGTGCACCCCGCTAGTGATGTCACTGGCTCCAGCACTGCTTACGCCGTTCTCTGCCCATCTTTTAAATAATGGAATGATCTTTCTGACGAGGTGTGCCTGGCGCCAACACTGTTATCTTTTCAGCACCAGGTCAAGACTTTCCTCTTCTCCCAGGGATTTTAGCATGTATTTTTAAATTATTTTTAAAAATTTAAAAATTGTGTTTTTAAATTGTTTTTGTGTTTTAAAATTTGTATATTTTTGTTTTTAATGTTATTAATTGCTGTAAACCGCCCAGAAAGCTTTGGTTATGGGGCGGTATATAAATGTAATAAATAAATAAATAAATGCTTGTTCCTGTGGCTACTCAGCAGGGCTGGTTCCAAAGGGTGGCCAGGTGGGGCACTGGCCAGGGCTCCCCTTCCATGATTTGCTGCAGGATCGCAGCTGCAGATTGCACCGCGAGAAGTTCAGGGCTCAGCCATTCCTTGGCTTTACCTACCTTGTTCTGCGGTTGCGAATGCAGCACTGCCCTTAACAAAGATGGCAGCTGAGGTTTCCCTAAGGAGCTGAAGCCTCTGCCACCAACTTGGCTGATGGCATGCATGCGTGCTGTGCACACGCATCCCTGCCATGAGCCAAGATGGCGGCAGAGGCTTCAGCCCCTTAGGGAAACTTCAGCCACCATCTTTGTTAAGGGCAGCACTGTGTGTGCAACTGCAAAATAGCTGAGAAAGGTAGGTTAAGCAAGGGAATGGCGGGGCATGCAATCCGCGGCAGCGATCTTGCCACGAATCATGGAAGGGGAGCACCAGGTCCTGGGGCAGGCTTCTGCTCAAGGGCCCTGGCATGTCTGGGGCTGGCCCTGCTACTCAGCTACTCAGTTTCAGTCTATGGTGGGTGTTGTTAGCTGACATACGGCCTCAGCTTCAGTTGTGGGCAGAATTTAACCAGGAAGTTTATTATTCCCATGAAGTGCTGCATGCAAGGCATGGCCACTAGTGGTGGCAGTCTTCTCAATTGCCTCTACTTTGTGGGGACCTGGCCTCAGTCCTTCCACGGACAGCACATGCCCTATGTAGGTCACCTGCTGCTATCTGAATGTCATTTTATCCAGAATTAGTTTGATGTTTCTCTCCCTACAACACTGAATGACTGTAGCTTGTAATCATGGTCTTTCCCCCTCCTCTGGATCATTTGCCCCTTCTCCTGTAATCAGAATGTCACCTGCAAGTATCTTCACACCAGGCAAGCTTCCTGTGTCCAGCAGGTCCGCTCCTAGGCCAAGCTCTTATCTGCCAAATCTACATCCCCAGTCCCTTTGCCATGTTTGCTTGTTGTGAAAACTCCTCCAGAGATTTTTAAAGAATCACTGGCGCCAGGCTTCATTAAGATAAAGTACTTGCAGGCTATAGATTAGATGTAAGATCTTTCTTGAGTTCAGAGAGGGCTCATACACCAGTCTGCCCTAAACAAGCTGCAGAGAAAATGGGTGGGGCCCACTTCGTGGCCTGGCACTTTCTGTTTCCTTTCTGGGTCCTGAGTCTCTCTACGTAGTTCTATTACTCATGATATTCCTCACCTTCAAATGTAGAGATTTGCTTCCCATAAAAGCCCCTCTCCTGTTTCAGGAGAGCCTTGAGCATGTTGGTGTTCCAAGTGAAAAACTGTAAGTCCATTCTTCCTCTCCTTGGACTTCCTGGCGCTGGCAGCTCATCCTCACCCACTCTCTTGGGTGGGTTCATGTCCTCTCTGTCTGCCTGGCCCCCAAATCCTAATAGGCTGCTGATTTTCAACCAACTGTCCACCACCTAATCTCTGAGTGCCACTGGGATCCATAGCCTGTTATCTTGATCTTCCTTGATACTCTGTGTAGCATACACCAAAGAAAATCTGGGGCTGCTGCTTCATTCGAAGTGCTATCTCCTAAATAAAATAATTTAGCTCCCTTAGGCTGTGTTACTAAATATATGGTATGCACAGCACTCCAGGCGTGAAACCTTAGATCCTTCCCAATGAATATTTAGACATTTTGTAACAGCATCTAAACATTTAGATTCACTGTATATCTTCCATGACAGCATCGCCTGAGATAAACATCAGTTCTGTTAATCCAACTGTAGATTAATCTAATTTAAAAAATTAATTGGCCCACGACTATTCTCTATGTCAGCCTTTCCAAACCGGATGCCCTCCACATGTTTTGGACTACGATTTCCCTCAGCCCCAGCCAGGCCCTCTCACAGGTCCACAAAAGCCTGGGCCACGTCAAGCTTTTGAGGCCCCTAGAAGACATGTCCATCACGGTCTTCTGTTATCAGAACTGATACAATTTTATGAATATTTATGAACATTTAAAACTTTTTGACAAACTCTATACCGGTTAACAAAAAAAATACGTCTTTTACAAAGGCACATCTCTTATTTGTGTAAATTTGCAGCTCTAAACTGAGAGTGTCACAATTTGGTCTGATGCACATGAAACAAGTTGCAAACTTATCAAATGCCCCAAACCCCACAAGTGTCTAACTCTGAGGCCCCCTTTGAGCATGGGGCCCAGGCCAACAGCCCTCCTGTCTCCAACCCTGACTGGCCCTGCCCTCAGCCAGCATGGCCAATAGTGAGGAATGGTGGGAATTATAGTGGGGAGCACTAGGGTGGAAAAACTGCTCTAAGCCTATGTCTTTGAAAAGGCAAACTGATAAAAGTATATTCACAAATATTCTTGAGAAGTGTAAATATTATAAAAATGGTATTTGTAGAAGTGTTTGCCTAATGAGAAATCTTCATTCTAAGGTTTGTCTAGTTCTACTAACCTGATGCATCAATCCAAGGTCATCTTCCTACCAATACATGGATAAATCCAAGACATTTTTTCAAGTAGCTATTTTAATCAATGGGTCATTGAGGTCTCATCTCCTGTTACACTTTTGCAAAGTCCTTCTCCCCTTCTCTGAAACTATTAAATTATGATCTAGATAGTTGCACTGAACTGAAAGCCAAGCCGAGGTACATGTTTACAAAGCAGTCTGAGACTTACTGATTGCTCATCCAGTCTATTTTGGTGAATATGTCATTTGAAGTTCAAATTAAAGTCTTGCAAACGTTTGCAGTGTAATGTTTGGTGCAAGATGCGGTTTAAGAAAATCCTCCTTCCAAACATTTACGATGAGCTTTTAATATGAGGAGTTAGCGTAAATCTTGCCCAGATTATTATTTTAGCAAGAGGTGCCTATCAAGACTGGAAGAGTTACCAGGTGCCTATCTAGTGCCAAAGCCCATTTACAATATATATTTGCTTTAAAACACAGCTTCATGGACTCTCTCCTTTCTGATCAAGTGCCAAACCAATTTATAGAGTATCAAGCAGAGATTTAAACATAAAACAAACCCTCTTGTGGTTATTCGTACACACATATGTACACGTCTTCAAAAGCCAAGAAATCTGTTGCCTGGTGGACATTTGAAATATTACACTTTGAACTGAAATATCAAAAACTATTTCTTTTCCAAGATTCACTTAGTTCTAGGCTTCATTTAGTTCATCTAGGCTTCATTTCTTTCTAGGATTGTCCGGGGATTCTACAGATTGATCTGAAAATGTCAGCAGAGCCAATGAGAGATGGGTTGTTCAGTAATCACTAGGAGATCCATCTCCTATCTCTTCCATATCACCTACCCTCTCTGACCTACCTCCTTGGTAACACATCCGTAAGCAAGTGGAGCTGTGGAACGTACATGCCATTCCTCCTGTCTCCGTGACCATCTACTGTACTGACACACGGGCACAATGATTTCATTAGGGAAATTGCCCCTTGCTTTTGTAGTTGATTTAATCTGTCCCAGAAACACCAGGCCCTAAGAGTGTCCCTTAGGAACACACTACTTGCCTTATGTAGGCTATAAAGAAATGGTTGTGGCAGAGCCAGTTTGGCCATGCAGGCAGATGAAGTCCAAGGTGGGAGCAAACATCTAGTGGGATAGTGCTGGAAACAGAATTCTGGACTAGATGGTCACTTGGTCTGAACTAGCAAGGTCATTCTTATATTCCCATGTGAAATAAAATACTAGTTTAGAAAAGCAATGAAATCTTACAATATTGGGCCCTGATCTGGGGGTAAAATCCCAGCAAAGAATGCTTCTGCATTCAGATGTAGATATTATACAGTGTTCTGAAATGATTGCTTTTCATCTGAGTTTATTCACTAGATAAGTTTATAAGCTAGAATTTAGGAAAATATGATAGGCAGAACGAGCTTGGTCAAAAAATTTCTTTTTCAGTTGGAGAATTTCAGGGTCCCCATGGAGGACATTTTTGCCAGATATCTCTATCTAATTTCATTATCCCCAAATAGGATGGAGAATTTCAGGTGCAATTTTTGATCCACTTTTACTCTTGTTTAGTGTTATTTTAATATTGCTAAAAGAATGGGGTTAGTGCCCTCCTCTTTCCAGCAGTTCTCTCTTAATCCATTACTTCTTTCATCCACCCATCTAAAATAACAATAGTTTCATTATTAACTGAGCTGGAATTTATCAAAAAATAATGTTTGGAAAATGTGATTTTTCATGCTCCCTTCAAGCTGTTGAAGAATTCCATCTCTCTCCTGGAGAATATTCTGCAAAATGTCTCTCCCTCAACCACCACCCCACACACATTAGAGTAGGGAAACTTAAGGAGGCCATTTTCATTCCTCCAAATGAAGTAATTTTGATGTCCCACACCTTTGGAAATATATGTGTTTGTGATGTTGATATAAGCTGTACCTTGGTCTTTTTGTGCATTGTAGAAATTTAAAAAATGCAACACTTGTCAAGAAAAAAAATACCTTACTATAGATATGTATTTTCTCAGATGACAAGCAATGATATTTTCCAAATGGCCAAATCTCTTGTCTACAATTTTAATGTATTTTACATAACGTGAGAGGTTTTTAGCACCAGAAAAATTCCATTTTCCTCAGTGAAGTTTTAGGTTCCTAACCTGATTTTCTGGGCTTAATCCTCTTCCTGTTGAAATCAATAACTACATTGTAATATAATGATTCACGTTCAAGGTTCAACCATAGAAAATTCAAGCTACATGCTGATTTTACTGCCATTGTTGAAAGATGATCCCTTAAAGTGCGTAAAAGCACAATAAACCTTTAACTCTTTCAGTACTGCTCAGCTTCCTCATGAAGCCTTATCTGAATGTCTATTTTGTTTTATCTGTAAACAGTAGGCGGAGCTTGTACATGAATTAGTCAAGTCTCAAAACAGACACTTTAATAGCTTTGAAGTTAATCTGTAAATCCTATGGATTTTCGATAGCTTGTTGAAGGCATGTAGAGCTAGGGGGTTAAGATGGAAAGAGAATAGCCTAAGGACCAGAAACTTAAGTTCTTTCAAATTTCTGATATTGCATGAAGCCTGGGAAATTCCATCATACCAGAATGCATTGTACCAATATTATTCCTATTCATGACAAATATAATGGCATTGATTTTTATGTTACCACAAACATCCTGGGGGCATTGCAAAATTCCTATAAAAATGTTATTTAAAAACTAGCAAACAAACAAAAAATATCCTGGGGACCAGAGATGTTGGGTGAAATAGATGGTTCTTCAGTCAATTATATTTTCTCCAAATGACATTGAAGGCAATATTGCTACATGTCTCTTGTATCCTAGCTAAGAGCTGATGAATGTACTCTGCATCAGGTTCACAGCTGGAGTAAAAGATCCTGTACTCTTCTACTTCTGCTGTGTAAAAGAAATTTGTACTAGATAATTCCTTTCAGGGTAGCTTCTTATAATAACCTTTTGTCACTCTTGGCTCATTGAAGCAGATCAGCATTTATCTCCTTTGGACCACAACTGAGCGGATTTTTGACATGAAAATGGCAGGCCGGGGTAGGCTTAAAGTCCCCCCCCAGGTGCCCTGCATGTTCTTTTTCTGAAAAAAAGTGATCCATTCTAAGTATGCTTTTAAAAATGTGTGCTTAATGTAATTTATAAGTTGTCCCAGAAAGATGTGATCCCTCCCCCAGTGCAAGCACAATGTGCAGATTTTGCCATATTGTAGTCTTTTTCCCTCCAAGAATTAAATGGCTTAAGATCAGTCAGTGTCCGCAGAAATATTTTTTAGGGGAGCAAAGTCTATGAATTGTTACTAAAGGTTATTGGCAACCCACTCCGCCCACCATTACAGTTAGAGGGTTTTTTGGGGGGAGGAGCCCCCTTTGCCCTCCTGCAGACATCCTTGAGATCAATCTCTCTAATGTAGATGTTCAGAGATGAGTTTGTGTTGTTATGTAACCAAAACAGCACCTTCTATCCAAGGAAGGAGGTTTCAGCAGGACTGTAGGAACCCCAAGCTGTGAAGGATTACAAATATTCTTGTATGTATCCATACTCAAAAGGGTAGGAACTCCTAAAATGGCACAATGAAGACCAAGCATGCTCACTGGCTATGGAATGATGACCAACTGATAGGAGGAGGGAAACAGAAAACCAGGTGGGAAGGAGAATAAAATTAAGTACTGTATCCTGGAGAAGGGCATGGCTGACTGCCTGGAACACTGACAGGAGCACATAATAGTGCAACATTTTGTCGCAAGACTTACTTGTGATACACTATTACCCTTGCCTTGAGGTCCCTGCTGGGTCCCTACTGAGACATTGCAAGCAACTTGTGCAAAGCATAAATGTCTTGGTCTAGTAATATGATTTCTAGCCACTACGCTTTTTTGCCTCCTGGAAAAATAAAATCACCCTACCAGTGCTTCACTGGAATATATTTTCTTTTCACCTTGTCACTTGTCACTGGACTGAAGGTTACACCAGGTATGATCACACACTTCAAACAACATATTATTATAATTGGTAAGATTTAGCCCTTCTTTAACTCTTCCTATTTCTTCCAATTAGGTTTGAGGCAGGAAGATGAAAACAGATAGTGGCAACAAAGAAGATACAAAACAAGTATCCAATCAAAATATTTGATAACAACACAGTTGCATGCTTTTCCTCATTAGGATCCAACCTGGCAATGTTGCCACTGACTGCTAAGGAACCTCCAGCACTCCTCCTCATTTCATCAGCCCTCTCCTGTCCAAACCCCCAGTCTTGCAGCATATGATAAGAAGTCAAGAACACAAATTGCTGCTGCACGATCACAGCAAATGTACATTTTTAGGTTTGAGCTATCAGTTCTTTTTCTGCATGTTGACCCTGGGCTGCGTACACACCATGCATAAAGAATCCTGGGAACTGCAGTTTGTTAAGAGTGCCAGGAATTGAAGCTCCGTGAGGGGTAAACTACAGTTCCCAATATTCTTTGGGGGAAGTCATGTGCTTTAAATGAATTGTGTGTATGCACCCCTGTACTACTTGATTGAATCATTACTTTAGACCTCTACCTAGTTCAGCTGATAATTTGTTCTATGGCTGCATGCCAATGGGCATGGCTGGCACTGGCTGTCAGTGGAACTAACCACAAAAAATTCTCACACTTTTTGATAGGCAAGCTGGAAGGAGCATGGACTGCACTGGGAGGAGGATGCATAGAGATGACTCTCCCTGTATGCTTCCTTCCCCATCACTATTGCTGCAGTATTTGGTGGTGTGGGAATTTGGTAGAGGAACCATTGTGGGCCATACGCATTAGGGCTGGAAGGATGGAGATCACTGAGACCAATACTAGGAGCCAGAACCAATGGGAGGCAGATCCAAATCTAGTTCTGTCCCCATCCTCCTCCTTTGTGAGTTCTACAAGCGGCACACCTTGAGACTAAGGAAGAGCAGCTTACAACTTCTTGGACTGGTTGTAAGTACAAAGACAGGTAGGTGGGGGCTGGCTGAGGGCAGACCAATGGTGGTGGGGCAGTGCCCTATCCAAGGCCAGTCCTGGGCATGCCAGGACCCTTGGGCATCAGCTTTCCCTGGGCCCTGGTGTGTGTCTGTGTGTATACGCACATGTGCGGCCTGCACATGCCCCCCCACCTACCTGTCACCTGTCTTTTAGCATTGCCATTAACCAAGATGGCAGCCACTGTTTCCCATAGGGGATGAAGCCTCTGCCGCCATCTTGGTTGACGGCATGCGTGCATATCTCTGCCATCAACCAAGATGGTGGCAGGGGCTTCAGCACCTTAGGGACACCTCAGCCACCATCTTCTTTTAGGGCAGTGCTAAAAGGCAGGAGACAGGTAGTGGGACAAGGGAATGGCGGGCAGGTGGAAGCTCCTGCCCTGCAATCCGCGGCTGCCTACGCAGATCATGGAAGGTGAGCAGAAATGCCCCTCAGGGGCCCCTGTAGCTCCCTTGGGCCAGTGCCCCACCTGGCCACCCTTTAGAACTGGCCCTGGCTCTGCCCCAGTGGGCAATCCTCCACTGTTTGAACATATTCCAGTTTGTCAGCCATCTTGTCATCGTAAAGATGTAGAGGCTTCTGGAGACCAAGTTCTATGAGGAAAGGTTGAAAGAGCTGGAAAAATTTACCCTGGTAAGAGATTAGGTAGGACTGAATCAGTGGGTTTAATGACTAGAACAAGAATTTAGGCTAATCATTAGGAAGAACTATCAAGCTGTTCAACCATGGAACAGACTGCCCCAGAGGAGGGTGGTCTCTCCTTTTTTAAAGCACCAGCTTTAAAACACCAGCCACCTCTTAGGAATGCTGTGGTACTGGAGGCGGAGGGAAGGTTGACTCGCTGACCTTTGAAGTCTCTTCCAGCTCTGTGATTCTGTAAAAGTGATGAGAGGTAAAAGAGGAGGAGGAGAGTCACTGTCAGAGCAAGGAGAACCTCGTTCAAATAATAAGTTAACAAAATAATTTGTCTCCGGTTTTCAGTTATGAAATGTCCCTGGTAAAGAAAAGGGTTAATAACCATGTTTATGGTAAGAAAAGCCCCACTTTCTTAGATACACATACTTCACTGTACCCGGCTAATCCCTGAAGCAAGGAGGTTTAAGGTAATTTGTGGTGCAGCTGTCCTTTCCTGGAACACAAGCAAAGTTTTCTGCCCATGGTCAGCTGCAAGAACAAATGTCTATAGCAAATGAAAAAACAAGATGTTCAACCGCGGCCTTCAGCTCAAGCAGGAAAGGCACGTGAGCCTGGCTGTTGGCATTGTCTGAATCAAACTATACAGCACGAAAGGGTTTACTGTATGGCTTATGGCCAAGTAGAAGCAACAGGTCGGTGGTAAGGAAAGAATGCTGGTGACAGAAACCCAACTGATTGACATGTAGAAGCTATAAAGTCACAGTCAATCTATTGTTTCGCTAGAAGGAAATAGGGTTAAAGAATGTATAATCATTACAGCCCCAGCACTATAAAGCACCAAAGTGACAGTTGCTCGGTCAGTGCTGAACATGCTCTTCACAGTCCTTCAGCCTATACTAGGACAAAACTCACACTGGTTGTTGTTCTTGAGTGTTGCAATCTTGCCTCATGAACATTCCACTGAGTCAATCCTGACTGGCTAAACGCACCAACAGCTCTAAAGCAATAATTTTTGAAGAGACAACTTCTTTCTTAAAGCTATGTGTTCTTGTCTTGAAGCGGGATGATAAATTAAAAGCTCTTAAAATCCAAGTCCCTTCACATTGAGCAAACAGTTACCAAAACTAAAGAGTCATGATGGACATCTTGAGATTACCATCTGGTTCTAGTCAATGAAACATTCCAATTCTTCAATAGAAGTTCACTTTCTTCTGAAGTCATTAACTTAGTACAAATAACAACCAAATTCACAAAAGTGTAAGCACTAAGAACCTTATACCTTTCTACTAAAAACTAAGGGTCTTTGAATTCAGTGGGGCTTACCATCTGGGAATGCAGCCTAAGTGCTTAGAGTATTGACTCAAGAACATAGGAAACTGCCTTCTACTAAATCAGACCATTGGTCCATCCAGCTCAGTTTTGTCAACACTGACTAGCTGCAGCTCTCCAGGGTTTTAGGCAGGAGCCTTTTTCTAGCCCTACTTGAGTCCGTGCTGAGGACTGAACCTGGGACCTTTTGCAAATAAAGCATGTGGGCTACACTGTTCCACTTTTACTAATACAGTGTAAGCTCTGATACCTGCTGAACATAGTTTATTGTTTGTGTCAGGGCAGAGACCTCTGTTTAAAAATCCAACCACTCCAGTGCTTTCTTTGCTCTTGATCCACACTTTGTTATATGGTGCTTTAAAGCTGTGATGTAATAATTTTGCTTAAACTGTCACCAGGTGGTGCCATAACACTTTTCTCATACTACAGGATTAGCTCACAATAATCAGGGAAATTTCCACTGGAAAAGCCTTAGACTGTAGTCCTATATACACTTAGGGAAAAAATGGACTGCCTTCAAGTCGATCCCGACTTATGGCAACCCTATGAATAGGTTTTCATGGTAAGCAGTATTCAGAGGTGGTTTACCACTGCCTTCCTCTGAGGCTGAGAGGCAGTAACTGGCCCAAGGTCACCCAGTGAGCTTCATGGCTGTGCGGGGATTCAAACCCTGGTCTCCCCGGTCGTATTCCAACACCTTAACCACTACACCACACTGGCTCTCTATATGCTTACCTGGCAGTTAATACTACTGAACCCCATCAGGCTTACCTGTGAACAGACATACGTAGGAGTGTGTTATTACACTTTCTCTGTGGTAAGGAAGCAGAAGCTCTCCTATTTCCATGAGGCTATGGTGCACTCATTTCATTTTTCACAAACCAGTCACTCTGCCTATGTTCTGCCTCTACTGTTAAAAGCAGTATGTCTTTGAATTCCAGTTGCTGGGAATCACAGGCAGGGAGAGTGCTGTTGCACTGAGGTTCTACTACCACGCTTCCCTTCGGAGTATCTGGTTGCCCACTGTGACAACAGGATCCTGGACTAGATGGACCTTTGGCCTAATGCAGCAGGACTCTTCTTATGTATGATCTCTTCTTTTCCATATTATATTGGAATAATGTATAGTATTTCTACATTTCACATACAGATCAAGTTTAACCTTTGAAGAGGAAAATGTAAAGGAAGGATATAATTTCTCTTAACTGCACACTAACTTTCAATTTAATAAACAAAAGCTACACTCAGAAGGAAAGAACTTGGTTGTCTTAATTTTCACCCATTTAGGAATTTTAAATAAAAAATGCTTTGCTATAGTAAGATACTAGAACTAAAGTGGTTTGAAAAATGACCCCCCCATGGTCAAATATTCAGATATTTGAGCACTGCCGGCTTTAGCTGATTATTTGCTAGAAAGAACACTATAGATTATCGAACTCTGCGGAACTTACTTCTCTGTAGACATGTATACGACTGGAATGTTAATATCTATTAACCACATTTGCCAAAAGGGGAGGGAACAATATTTTCTTTTCCCATTAAAAAAATTATATTTAAAAGATGACACCAGCACTAAAACTGAACAATGTTTAGCCAAGAGGTTCTAAAACGTAAATTCTTGTATTTATGCATATGGTCATCTCAGTTAACTGTTTTTTCCACTTATTGATTGATAGTTTGCGGAGGTTTAAATGAACAGGACTATAATTGGTTGAAAGGGAATTGTTCAGGGTCTTTTGTCTTTAAAAGTTCTGTTAAAATTAAATGCATTTTAATTAAAACTATGTTATGTGATGGCACTGAATTTATGTAAAATGTCTGGAGCACCAACTGCATTCTATTGTCTTTAATTTCATAAAACTCTGAGCTTTGTGTGATAGGGGAAGGGCACTTTGTTGTATGCTAAGATTTCTTCTCACTGATTGAGAATGCTTACCTGTGATTTTTAAAAATTCTCTGTCCTACCTAGGTGACATATGGTGGATGCCAAAAATGATTAGGATATCATGTGATAGTTGGAACTGATACATGATTTTTTAAAAAAGATTTTATGAATTCTCTCCCTACAACAATTAATGTGTGGAAATGCAATTAGTTTAATTTTTTTGGTATCTGTTTTAACAAGAAACACACACACACACACACACACACACACGTTAATTCTCATTATATTCCTTAATGTATTCTAACAGCAAAAAACATTAAAGTGCTTCATACTGCCATTTTTAAGGCTCAATATTAGATTAAGCTCTTTATTATTGGGGTTCTGTTAATATATTTATACCTAGATTTAAATTTCTAAGCAACAAAGTTTATGCAAAGATTCCTGCTTGTAGGAAATTAGACCTGAGTTATCCTGCAGCTCAGGTTTACCAAACTTAAATTGGCAAAGGAATTAAGGTTTAGTAAAAACCATCACTTCTGATACAAGCTCAGGTTTTGTAGGGCATGCAGTACAATCCTATAAATATTTACTCAGAACTAAGGATGCAATCCTAATCCCATTAACCTAGGAGTGATCTCCATTGAATCCAATTGCATTTACTTCTGAGTTGCGATGGTTAGGCTTGTTCTGTAAATGCTACTGATTTCAATGGGATTTACTCAAGTTCTAAGAAATCACAGGATTTCAGCCTGACATTAAAAAATTTTGGGAGCTGAGATTTTGCACTATGCTTTGCTTGATGATCATTTAAATGTATGTATTCATTGTATTTTCAGCTTGGGATTCATACAAATCCAATGCACAACCCTAGTGTTAGTATAATTCAGCCACACTGGTTACATCCAAAATAACAGGCATTAATCCACAAACATATGTTCACACCATAATTACTTCTCCATTTCATGTGGAGACCTTGACCCTCTGGATGCATGGGGTCAAGAAGTGGGGAGAAATACAAGCTAGGGTTTGGCACATACCAGTTATGGTAGTTAAGTTAGCAGGCCTTAGCAGAGGCTCTATGTTTCTGTCCAGTATTGTTAGCTATGGTAGAACTATACATCATCAGGAGCAGGGCCGGCCCCAGGCATGCCGGGGCCCTTGGGCATCAGCTTCCCCCGGGCCCTGGTATGTGTGTGTGTGAGCACACGCACGCATGCAGCCCCCACACCCCCACCTACCTGTTGCCTGTCTTTTAGGATTGCCATTAACCAAGATGGTGGCCACGGTTTCCCTAAGGGGATGAAGCCACCGCCGCCATCTTGGTTGATGGCACGCATCCGTGCTACACGCATACATCTCTGCCATCAACAAAGATGGCAGCAGGGGCTTCAGCACCAAAGGAAACATCGGCCACCATCTTCATTACCATGGGGGCAGACCATGTCAACGGAGAGGAACAAGGGATAGATACATAATATCCATCCCTTGTTCCAGGTCTGTCCAGAACCAGAAGGAAGCTGGGGGACACAGGATTCCTACTGACCTTCTACTGCTGATGTGTAATGCCAGGTCTGTAGCACAAAAAACATCTATCATTCATGATTTGATCTTGGATGAATGTGCAGACCTGGCATGTATTACGGAGATCTGGTTGGACGAAGCCTCAGCTTCTATTCTTGAGACTGTGTGCCCACCAGGCTTCCGTTACGCACAGCAGCCGAGGGTCGGAAGGCGGGGTGGGGGAGTGGCAGTTATTTATCGAGAGTCGTTGTTCTTTGCCAGACCTCCCCTTCGTGGGACTAGCTTTGTTGATTGTATGTACTGGAGGTTGGGCTCGAAGGGCAGTTTAGGGATCCTACTTGTGTACCGCCCGCCCCGCTGCACGGCAGACTCCCTGGCCGAGGTGCTCGAGGTGATCTCAGACGTGCGAATGTTGTCCCCGGAGCTGTTAGTTCTGGGTGACTTTAACATACACGCTGAGACCACTCTCACTGGAGCTCCTCGGGATTTCCTGGAAACCATGGCTTCCTGGGAACTGCACCTTAGTAATACTGAGCCCACCCATGTAGCCGGTCATACTCTTGACCTTGTATTTGTCCCGGGAGGGGAGGGTAGTATGCTGAAGTTAGGGGCTAATTCTTTTACCCCTGTGTCATGGTCAGACCACTATCTGGTAAAGATGGATCTCTCAATGCCGCATGCCCACCGCAGGGGTAAAGGTCTTATTAGAATGGTCCGCCCCAGGCGCCTGATGGATCCAGATGGTTTCCTGACAGCGCTTGGGGAATTGGAACCTGCTGAAGGTCGCCCGGTCGATGCCCTGGTGATGGAGTGGAATGAGAGGATCGCTGGGGCGTTAGACCGAGTGGCTCCGAAACGTCCTCTCCCCCTGAATAGGACTCAAGTAGCACCATGGTACACACCATGGTTGCGTACTTTGAGACAGGAGGTGAGACCACTAGAGCGCCGGTGGCAGAAGTCGCACTCCGAAGATGCTCGGACACAGGTTAGAGCAGCAATAGCTGCCTACCAAGTGGCGGTAAGGGCAGCAAAGAGGGAATTCTTTGCTGCCTCTATTGCATCAGCTGAGTGCTGTCCCAGGAGGTTGTTCCAGGTGATCCGAAGCCTGGTCGGTCCAGTTGCTCAGGAACCCTTGGAACAGTCTAAGGCCTCCTGTGACAAATTGGCAAAGCACTTTGCTGATAAAATCGAACACCTGAGGAGCTCGATTCCGTGCGCCGTGGATACAGTGAGTGAGCTAGAGTTAACCAGTTGCAAACCGGTCAAATGGGATCGATTCCGGCCTCTTCCTGCTGAGGATGTGGACAAGGTGCTCTCATCTGTAAAGCCTACCACTTGTCTAAATGACCCTTGCCCATCGTGGCTCCTTATGAGCTGCAAAGAGAGATTGGGTGAGGGGATCAAGGCAATGGTTAATGCATCCTTGCAAGAGGGTGTTATGCCACTAGCCCTCAAGGAGGCTATTATTAAACCCATCTTAAAGAAGTCCTCCTTGGATCCCCAGATTTTAAACAACTTCCGCCCAATTTCAAACTTACCATTCTTGGGCAAGGTCATTGAGAGTGGTGGCAAATCAGTTGCAGACACACTTGGATGAAACGGATTATCTAGATCCATACCAATCGGGTTTCAGGACTGGACATGGAACTGAAACAGCCTTGGTCGCTCTGGTTGATGATATGAGGAGGGCACTGGATAGGGGAGAATTCACCTTCCTTGTCCTCCTGGATCTCTCAGCGGCTTTGGATACTGTCGACCACGGTATCCTTTTAGATCGCCTGGAGAGTTTGGGATTGGGAGGCACGGTTTTACAGTGGTTCCAGTCCTTTCTCTCTGATAGGTGCCAACAGGTAGCATTGGGTGATGAGATTTCAGACCCTTGGCCTCTCAATTGTGGTGTGCCACAGGGTTCTATCCTCTCTCCCATGCTATTTAACATCTATGTAAAGCCGCTGGGAGAGATCATCAGGAGATTTGGGCTGCAGTGTCACCAATATGCGGATGACACTCAGCTCTATCTCTCATTTAAATCTTCACCAGAGAGGGCTGTGGAGACCATGTCCAAGTGCCTGGAATCCGTGAGTGGATGGATGGGCAGGAACAGGTTGAAGTTGAACCCTGATAAGACCGAGGTACTACTTGTGGGAGACAAGGGAGGGTTAGGAGTTGTTGACCTGATGTTTGGTGGGGTGAAGTTGCCCCTACAGGACCAGGTCCACAGCCTCAGGGTTGTTCTTGATTCCAAGCTGTCCATGGAGGCTCAGATTTCGGCTGTGAGCCAGGCAGCTTGGTATCAATTACACCTTATACGTAGGCTGCAACCCTACCTCCCTGTTCAACAACTCCCGCTCGTGGTGCATGCCCTGGTCACCTCTCGATTGGACTACTGTAATGCGCTCTACATGGGGTTACCCTTGAAAACGACCCAGAAATTACAGCTTATACAGAATGCGGCGGCGCACTTACTTACCAACAGCCGCCGACGGGATCACATCACGCCAGTGTTGTTTGACCTACACTGGCTGCCGGTTGTTTTCCGGGCCCGATTCAAGGTGTTGGTTTTAACCTTTAAAACCCTGTATGGTTTCGGCCCAGCTTACCTGAAAGACCGCCTCCACTGCCACCAATTATGCCGCCCAACTAGATCAGCCACACAAGGCCTTCTCTCAATCCCTCCAACCAAAACAGCTAGGTTGGTGGGTACTAGGGAGAAGGCCTTTTCTGTGGTGGCCCCCACTCTCTGGAACTCCCTCCCATATGATCTTCGACATGCCCCTTCCCTAGATGTATTCCGCAAGGCCCTGAAGACGTGGCTATTCCAGCAAGCCTTTGAGGTCATTGGGTAAATCACCATGATTCTGTCATTTATCGTATGTTGTTAATATAATTGCTTTTATATGTATTGATGACTGTCCAGTATTTTACCTATTGTTATTAATGTGATTACATCTGTTATTATTGTATTTTATCTCTTTTAATGTACGTCGCCTAGAGTGGCTAATTGCCAGATAGGCGACAAACAAATTAAATATTATTATTATTATTATTATTCATTAAGGGCAATGCTAAAAGGCAGGAGACAGGTAGGTGGGGCAAGGGAATGGTGGGCAGGCAGAAGCTCCTGCCCTGTGAACCACGGGTGCTGCTGCGGATCATGGAAGGTGAGCAGAAGGGCCCCTCAGGGGCCCCTGTAGCTCTAGGGGCCCTCGGGCCAGTGCCCCACATGGCCACCCATTAGAACTGGCCCTGATCAGGGGGATTCCAGGCTGGTGTTTTAAACAACATTCTCATTTTGACTTCTTGTAATAACACTAATTGATTGTGCATGTGAGACATCATCAGTGGGGTGGGGAAATGCAAAACATAATTACATGATGCTACATACAAAAATTAAAATGATAAAATGATGAAACGGGGGTTATCATTCTTTGGACACATAATGAGAAGACATGATTCACTAGAAAAGACAATAATGCTAGGAAAAAAGAAGGGAGTAGGAAAAGAATAAGACCAAACAAGAGATGGATTGATTCCTTAAAGGAAACCACAGACCTGAACTTACAAGATCTGAAAAGGGTGGTTTATAACAGATGCTATTGGAGGTCACTGATTCATAGAGTTTCCATAAATTGAAATCGACTAGGAGGCATGTAACAACAACATACATAAATGTTACTACGTATTACACAGGATTAGCACAAAGAACAGAGCTTGGAAGATTACTTTTAAAAAGTAATAATTTTCAGTTACAATTACATGGCCCAAAAAAGTAGTAATTACTGTTACAATTACAATTGCTATGAAAGTAACTGATTACTTCACTTTTTCTCAAACGTAATCACCACAGTTACATTTCAGTTACTCTAAAGAGCCTAAAACAACATTAAAAATAAACACACACATACAGAGGTAGTAGAATAATTCTTTTTATCCATGAGATAGCAATGATGGTCTCTCCGCTGGTAAAGGAGTTGGGGAGGGAGGCAGAGGCCACTACTCAGATCTTTGCACGTCAAATCAAGTGCAACCCCCTCAACTCAGCCAGCCAGCATAATCTCTCTCACTTAACCACCTCCCGGACCCTGCCCTGCCACCAACTAAAGGACACTCACCCAAGCAAACATTTTCCCCTGAGATGCAAAAAAGTTAAAATACTGCAAATGCGGCACAGTAGCCAGAGAGGGTGGTGGAGGCCACTTTGTGTGCCAAGTGCAAACACAGTATTCATTCAGACACACACACACATGTTGTCATCTTTCACCTCCACAGTCCTTTATCTCCATTCTGCTGTTGCCTCCTTCTCCTCCTTTATCCATGTTCTTGCCCTCCGGCTCCTTTCCCCCTCCACTCCATTTTTTTAAACAATTGTTTTCTCCACTTCACCCTGTCTCACTCTCCACCTCCTCCCTCGTTGTCTCCTACCCACCCACAGACCATGATGATAATGACAGTTAAAGAGAAAAGCACAAAAGCAGGACTACAGCTGAACATCAAGGAGACTAAAATAATGACAACAGAAGATTTATGTAACTTTAAAGTTGACAGTGAGGACATTGAATTTGTCAAGAATTATCAATACCTCAGCATAGTCATTAACCAAAATGGAGACAACAGTCAAGAAATCAGAAGAAGCCTAGGATTGGGGAGGGCAGCTATGAGAGAACTAGAAGTCCTCAAACACAAAGATGTATCACTGAACACTAAAGTCAGGACTATGTTATTCCCAATCTCTATGTATGGATGTGAGAGTTGGACAGTGAAAAAAGCTGATACGAGAAAAATCAACGCATTTGAAATGTGGTGTTGGAGAAGAGCTTTGCGGATATCATGGACTGCGAAAAAGACAACCATTATAACCAAGTGACTTTCTGGAGCTATTATCATAAATAAATAGTCTGAATGCCAGCACTCCTGCTAGGTTCCTAGATCTGAGGCTTTGATTTGTAAGTTTGACAGTTTGATTTAACATCAGTTCACAAAAGCACCAAACATCCAGAAAAAAGTTGGCTGCAGGATCCCCAGTTCCAGTCTCACTTAATGGTCCTCGATAAGTCATTTGAAATCTGCTATATTAATGAAGCATTATTGCCGGATAGCCCAATATCACCACACACATACACTTTTTCATATGCAAACCCAACTCCAGATACATAGCCCAACCACCTCTCTCAGAGTCCGTCCACTACCTCAACACTTTCAGGAAGCTAAGAGTCTCCAGATAGAGAGCTCATATCTCAGTAGCAGAGGATGTGTTTTACATGCGCTGGGGTCCTAAGTTCAATCCCTGACAGTTAAGAGGATCTCAGATGACAAAGCTAGCAAAAGCCCCTGGCCTGAGCAGCTGCCAGTCAGAGGCAGTAATACTGGGCTAGATGAGCCACTACTCTGGTTCAGTATAAAGCAGCCTTGTATGTTCACAAAACATGTTCAACTCGAGGCATCTCCTTTCAAATCCACAGAACTTTCCAAACATGATACACATGCTCTCCCCTATGAAGAATTCAATACCTGACATAACTTTCTGGGTTTTTAGGACACAACCAAAACATCCATAATTCTGTCATGGCCCCTTCAGAGGACTTGGAGGACGAGGAAGAGGTGGCAGACCCAGGAGAAGGAACTAGTGGAACCCCTGAGGACACAACTTTGGCTCTTCCCCAGCTGGAGAATGTCCAGGACCTGGCTGAAGCCCCTCAATCGGATTCTGGGCATGAACAGGAGGCTCCCCTCCCCCCTGCAGAAAGGAGACGCCAGCGAGTAGCACAGCAACGAAGGAAGAGGCCGGGTCGTTCAAGAACAAGCAGCTCTGAGCAGCTGGGAGACTAATCAAGGAGAACCTGGCTTAGGGAGTCTGTTATAAAAGGCAGTTCATGGCTGCAGTAGACTGCTGACTACAACATCGGTTGTGACCCCTCACGTGTAACACCGTTGCTAGCCTCTAGACCTTCGGGGAGTCCAGAGTTCTATAACAAGAGCATTAAGTTCAATTGGACTTGCTTCCAAACAAGCGTACTTATGATTCCAGTCACCATGCAACCCAATCCTATGTATGTTTAGCGAGATCAATGCAACTTAGTCCCCTGAGTGTGTTTAGGTCTGTGTACTAAGTACTACGAACCAATCCTATGCATTCTATTTTTTTTACGCTCAGAAGTAATCCACCAAATTGATCCCCGTATCTAATTTTAGATGATAAGCTTCTCCAGGCAGGCACTGTCCTGTGCCTTAATATGCATACTATTGTTACCTAAAAAAAAATAATGCTCACCAGTGAAGCGTGCATAGCAGAGAGAGGGGGTGGGAGGGCGACAGGGCGACTGAGCGAGTGGGGGGGCAGAGAGAGGGGTGGGGTGGCAGGATGAGTAAGCGAGTGGGGGCAGGTGGGGGAGAGAGCGGGGGTGAGGGGGCAGCAGGATGTGCAGGATGAGTGGGGGCAGCAGACACAAATGGGGGATGGCAGGTGCAAGCGGGGGGCATCAGGCGTGAGCGGGGGGCATCAGGCGTGAGCGGGGGGCGTCAGGCGCGAGCGGGGGGCGTCAGGCGCGAGCGGGGGGCGTCAGGCGCGAGCGGGGGGCGTCAGGCGCGAGCGGGGGGCGTCAGGCGCGAGCGGGGGGCGTCAGGCGCGAGCGGGGGGCGTCAGGCGCGAGCGGGGGGCGTCAGGCACAAACGGGGGGCGTCAGGCGCGAGCGGGGGGCGTGCACACACACACACACACACACACATCATTGTCACTCACCTCCACAGTTTTTCACCTCCATTCTGCTGCTGCCTTCTCCTTCATACTTGTCCTCCGGCTTTCTCCCTCCACCATCCATTTTTGTAGCAATTTTTCTCTCTCTCTCTCTCCGCTCCACGACTGATGGTCTGGCTCTCCACTTCCTCCCTCGTGCCTCCTAACACACAGCATGAGGGAAGAGCCATTCTGCGCAGAAGCCCAGTGTGATGCACATGTCTTTTGTCCACCAATCACAGGAGCAAAAGATTTCCCCTGCTTCCCCCCCAAGTAATGTCCAAAAGTAACACTGGAAACGTTACCATTGCTGCTTAAAAGTAAGGAAATTACTAGTTGTTCTGTTACTAGCAAAATGTAATGAAGTTACCCACTCATTACTTTAAAAAAAGTAATAAATTACAAGTAACTCTTTATTTGTAACGAGTTACTTCCAAGCTCTGACAAAGATGTCATTTCTGGCACCCTGTGTCTGAGGGCAAACTGCATTGAGCAGGTCAACTTCCCAAGGATTGAAAGGAAGGCTTATCCCTTGGTAGATCTTCTGGGAGCAGGGTGCCTGCAAGAAAGAGGAAAAAGAAAGTGGAAGCTTGAAAACTTAATGAGGATTTGGTGATAGTAGGCTGGCATGCTCATTATTACTTTAGATGAACCTGAATTCATTTGTCCTCATTGTAGCTGGATGAGGGACAATTTGCAGCAGCAGGTGCTATGAGTGTGGTTCTGGATCCCCACAAAACCCCATCTAGTCACAGGTCAAATCATCTGCAATAATGCCAATAGTCTGTTAAAAGGATCAACAGGAGAAGCTAGGCTTCCTCCCACACAACACATGGTTACTGGATGAAGATATATTTGGATTGGGGTCATAGATGTTTATAGTTTTTGCTAGTCTTTCCTCACATTTTCTCTTGGCCTTGTACATTTGGGTTGAGATCTTAAGCATATGTACTTGGAAACAAGCATATTATTAAGAAAACTGAGACCAGCTCTATGAGAATAAGTGGAATTTGCTTTCAGTTAAAGTTTAGCACCAACTTCTGATCCACCAAATTTTTCACTTAAAAAAAATATGATTACCAGCTTTTAAAATCCATTTGTTAACCTAACTGCAACATACTTAAGAGCTGCCTCCTGGAAACTGTTAGTTAGCGTTAAACCACACTAGCATTCTTTAGAGCAGAAGTAGCCAATGTGGTGCCCTCCAGATGTTGTTGGACTCCATCCCAGTCAGCATGGCTAATGGTCAGGGATTGGAGCACACCCCTGATTTAGAGTTCTTGCTTTGATAAGAGAGGGAATTCAAAAACATTGAAAGTTCTGTTTGGGTTTTTTGTTTTTTTTTCTCCCAGAACAGTTATACTCTGCCATTCTTTCGTGTTTAATTTCATTTGCAATGGATGAACTTTCAACAAATAGAGGGGGGGTGTCTTCAAGGTGAGGCTAGTTTGGAAAAAAACCTGAAGAGATGAAAGCAGATGGATTCAAATCCCATGAATGGAAGGCACTATGGGAAGCACTTTTAAGTTATACATAAGCATATGTTGAAATAAACCCATGCAAAATTCATTAGAATGAAAATAACTCTGCTAATTGAGACTCTGCAAAAAATCTAACAAGTCTTTAAAAGGGTTAAAACAGCAGCAGCTGGTCTCAAGGAGTCTGGCTTGCCTAGTTCTTATCTCACTGTTATCCTGAGCTATTAACTGGCCACAATTACGAAACATATCAGTTACTGCCATCTGTTTATTGGGAGGCACTCATCGGATGGTGGCCAGCAAAAGGGGATTAAGTTGAGAAAAGCAGAAATGGCAAAATGATTCTATACTGTTCTACTGCTACAGTCAGATTCCCTTGTATAGTTGTGCTCATAGAGTATAGTCTGCCATTTGGAACAGCTGCAAAGAATTAGGCATAAAGATAAACTGTGAAGACTGTTTCAAAGCTGCTATAAAGGAAATGCGTTTCTCCATGCAGTTGTAATGTGGGATCATGCAGAAAGAAGTAAAAGTGTACATAGTGCACATGTTTGTGGGGAGTACTGGGAACATTTTAGGGGGTTTTAATAGCTAATATTTCTCAACTGGTGTTAAGTCAAATTTGGGGAAATTTTTTTGGGGGGGTGCAGTAGGCCAGAGCCATGTCATTCCTACCATGTTGGCTGCAAGCTTATGCAGGTATAACATCAGTGTAATTCAAATGGAACAGCCAAGAAGTTAACTGCAAACACCAGAGAATACAGCAAACCCAACAGTAATTCCTCCAGCATACATGGCAACATTGGTGACACCCACCAGTTATTGAGCAGTTATGGTGAACAACATCCCCACATCATCCATCCATAGATGGGCCCAATTTACCCATGGCAATGAGGAGATCCCCTGTGATGTCACTCTATCATACCACACACAGTACATCAGATGCAGGAATATCATGATGCCCACCACTGCATGAACTACTGTGGTGCAAGCAACAAAAGTCCAGTTGCTAATGGTATCCAGGAATCCCTGCAGATGGTGAGTTAGGATCCCATTAAGCCACTTACGTACTTGGACCATTAATAATCACCCTTTTGACTGCAAAACAGAAGGGAGGACAGACAATACAGCAAAACACTCAGGAAGCTCCCTTGGGAGGAGGCCTGCATACATCAGACACATGGGCTTAATTGAGACAAGGCCCAAGGGCCCCTGGACAAGCAAAGCCCACCTGAGGTAGAGAAGCTCCCTTTCATCAGGCAGGGAACGGAAGACACTAGGATGAACAACACAGGAAACCACATCTGCACTCTTACAGTAGTAGCTCAGGGGATGGAGTCATAGAATGGGAAGTAGTGAGGTAAATTAAAGCCTTACCAGGAAAAGGGTAGAAGTAAGGCCAAATTCACCTTTTGCACAGGGGTGGGAAATAGTCCTTAAAGTTGTTTTTGCTTTCATTGGGGGTTGGATTAAATTCTAAAAATTTCCAGGAAGTGGTGGCTTACAATGAAAGACAAGAGGCAGATGGTTTTGCTTCTTTCTTTTCCTTAAAACAAACAGAGCTTGGAAGTAACTAGTTACAAGTAACAAATTACTTGTAATTCATTACTTTTTTGAGTAACGAGTGGGTAATTCCTTTACATTTTGATTGTAATAGAACTAGGAGTAATTTTACTACTTTTGTGGAGTAATTGTAACATTTCCAGAATTACTTTTGGGCATTACTTGGGGGGGGAGCAGGGGAAGTCTTCTGCTCCTCTGATTTGTGGATGAAAATCATGTGCCTCAAACTGGGTTTCTGTGCAGTGTCGCTCTTTCCTCATGCTCTGTGGATGGGTAGGAGGCGACGAGGGAGGAGGCGGAGAGTGAGACAGGGTGGAGTGGTGAAAACAATTATTTTAAAAAATAGATAGTGGTGGTGAAGAATGTAGTGGAGGAAAAAAGGATTCGGAGGTCCAGAACATGGATAAAGGAGGAGGAGGCAGCAGCAGAATGGAGATAAAGAACTGTGGAGGTGAAAGATGACAACATGTGTGTGTGTGTGTGTGTGTGAGTGTGTGAGTGAGTGAGTGTGTGAGTGAGTGAGTGAGTGAGTGAGTGAGTGAATACTGTGTTTGCACTTGGCACACAAAGTGGCCTCCACCACCCTCTCTGGCTACTGTGCTGCATTTGCAGTGTTTTAACTTTTTTGCATCTCAGGGGAAAATGTTTGCTTGAGTGAGTGTCCCTTAGATGGTGGCAGGGCAGGGTCTGGGAGGTAGTTAAGTGAGAGAGATTGTGCTGGCTGGCTGAATGGGGGGGTTGCACTTGGTTTGACGTGCAAAGATCTGAGTAGTGGCCTCAGCCCCTCCCCACCACCCTTACCAGCGGAGAGACCACCATTGCTATCTTATGAATAAAAATAATTATTCTACTACCTCTGTATGAGTTTGTTTATTTTTAATGTTGTTTTAGGCTACTTAGATGTGCAGCAGCCAAGGCCAGCACCTTGTAGGCATTTTTAAAGTAACTGAAATGTAATTGTAGTGATTACTTCGGAGGAGAAGTAAAGTAATCAATTACTTTCAGAGCAATTGTAATTGTAACGGCAATTACTACTTTTTTGGGCCATGTAACTGTAACTGTAATTTATTACTTTTTAAAAGTAATCTTCCAAGCTCTGAAAACAAATAAACTTTATCACTGGCCCCGAGCAGCAACAGGGCTGCAATAACCAGCAACAGCATGGTGGCATCCCATGTTGCTAATAAAATGACTCAATGGAAATGACACTATGTCATCATCACACAGAGTCATTCCCAGGGACATTCTTGGTTTAAAAGATGGCTGTCACCACAGGCTGGGGCAGCCATCTTTGTTTTACCAAAAATGCCCCTGGGAACAACTCTACATCAGTGTTTCTCAAACAGTGGGCCTTGGGCTATTTTCAGGAGGGCACTAGTACCACAACCTGCCCAGGGCCTCCTTACGCGCCTGCCACACCCTCTAGACAGGCCATCATCTTTGGGTTAGACCAGACTTTCCCAACTAGCAGGCCACCAGATGTTGTTGGACCACAATTCCCATCAGCCTGAGCCAGCATTGCCAATGGTCAGGAAAGATGGGAATTGTGGTCCAAGAACATCTGGTGGCCCACTAGTTGGGAAAGGCTGGGTTAGACCAATGCCAGCACAAGCAGCTGCTTGCAATGCTGAATAAATGTGGCCAGGAGGTAGAGAAGTTCAGTGGAGGAGGAGGAGGGGAGGGGGAGGAGGAGGGGAGGGGGAGGAGGGGAGGAGGAGGAGGAGGGGAGGAGGAGGAGGGGGAGGAGGAGGAGGAGGAGGGGAGGAGGGAGGAGGAGGGGGAGGAGGAGGAGGAGGGGAGGGGGAGGAGGAGGAGGAGGGGAGGGGGAGGAGGAGGAGGAGGGGAGGGGGAGGAGGGGAGGAGGAGGGGGAGGGGGAGGAGGAAGAGGAAGAGGGGGAGGAGGAGGAGGGGAGGAGGAAGAGGAGGGGAGGAGGAGGAGGAGGAGGGGAGGGGGAGGAGGGGAGGAGGAGGAGGAGGAGGGGGAGGAGGAAGAGGAGGAGGAGGAGGAGGGGAGGAGGAAGAGGAGGGGAGGAGGAGGAGGAGGAGGGGAGGAGGGGAGGAGGAGGAGGAGGAGGGGAGGAGGAGGAGGAGGAGGAGGAGGGGAGGAGGGGAGGAGGGGAGGAGGAGGAGGAGGAGGAGGGGAGGAGGAGGAGGAGGGGAGGAGGAGGAGGGGAGGAGGAGGGGAGGAGGAGGAGGAGGAGGAGGGGAGGAGGAGGGGAGGAGGAGGGGAGGAGGAGGAGGAGGAGGAGGGGGGGAGGGGAGGAGGAGGAGGGGGAGGGGAGGAGGAGGGGAGGAGGAGGAGGGGGAGGAGCAGAGGAGGAGGGGAGGAGGAGGAGGAGGGGGAGGGGGAGGGGGAGGAGGAGGGGGAGGGGGAGGGGGAGGGGGAGGAGGAGGGGGAGGAGGGGGAGGGGGGAGGAGGAGGAGGAGGAGAAGGGAAGCTCCTGGTAGGTGCTGGATGAAAATAATTGGGAATTGAAATGGGGATAAGAGAGGAAGGCTGTTACATGAGGAAGAAGTGAAAAGGACCAGGAAGGAGAGATAAAAGAAACTGTCAGTTTTCCTTTAGGTGGGGGAGAGGGGGGAATATGACACAAGGTGAGTGTAAAATGAGAATGGGAGAAAAAATATTACAGGAGATTGGTAAAAATACCTTGAGAGGCATATGGAGATGAAAAGGGAAAATATAAAAGAAAATTCTACACATAGAGTCGGTAGATCAGCAAATACTGCCTAAAATGGGGAAGCTGAGTCAAAACACCTCCAGAGCAGATGCCTGTACTTAGCTTGAGATAAGATAAGCTATGGAACTCCTTGCCGCAAGGACAGTGCAGTGGCAAAGAATTAAACCATTTCTCAAGATGGATTAGGTATCAGTAGAAGGTGATGTCAGTAATTGACACAGCTGATTATGTTAGAATAAGCAAACTTGCATGTTCCCTTTAAGGGATTTTTAGGAAATATCCCATGTACCTGTTTACCTGTGATGTAACTTCCTAAAGGGTGGGGTTACCTGGCTTTCTCTTCCTCCTCCTTTGTCTGGGGCTTTGCATATTCTCCATTAAGCCTGAGGAGAGTGACACCTGCACATGCTCCTCTCCAAGATGACCATTACCATGGACTGAGAGTTCTATTTTTCCATCTAAGCTAGAGCCTATGTTTTCTGAACATATGAAAGGTTGTGAGTAAATATTATTTATCTTTTACTTAAGATTGTGTCTGTAATTATTTGTGTCTGAGGGAAAGGGTGGACTGGTTGATTCTCATCCTGCTGCTTGCATTTATATCTCTGCTAAGAAATAGGACAACAAAACTATTCCTATTTCACATATATTTTCAAAATACCAAACAGATTATGCCAAACTCTACTTACATCTGTCACCTTTTGGTGACTAGTTCTGCACCTGCACCACCATTTTATGCCTGATGGGCCTCAGTAATTATCAGTCATCTGAAGTGGGCACTGGTAGTAGAAAGCATGCAAACCATTGCTCTACATTATGATGGACCATTCTGTTTGCATTAAAAAATGTCACCATATCTCTGCTTATTGCAGTTTCATCACTAAAACACTGTTTTTTAAGTAAATGAAAGAAATCCCTCCGTCACTTCATGTATCATGATAAGCCATTCACCATCACCTCCAATTTGTTTTTTTAGAGTTTTGTCCACCACACAAAGGCTCCTGAAATGTTTCTCCTTTCCCTGGACACAAATGGGTCTGTGAAAATGTGTGTGTGTGTGTATGTGTGTGTGATATTTGCCCCAGCTTTAGTCATGTGAGAGACTGAAGAAATAGAGGAAGCACAGGAAGGGCTAGAATTATCATTGCACATACCACAGAGCAGCTCTTTAACCACTCAGCCACAGCAACAGAGAGAAGAAGGATGCATCATGAAGCATTTGTCGCCCCTCAGATGCCTGTGTACACGAAGAGGCGTTATGTATTGTTTATTTGTTTAGATAAGTTATATACTGTTTAACATTTTTAGGAAAAAATCTCTAAGCAGTTTACAAGTATTTTAAAATATTACAAATAAAAACCAGAAAATAATACACATGCACACACACCAGTTAAAAACAATACAATCAGCTGCTGAACAGGATAACCCTCCTGAACATCAGAAAAGGTCTGAAGAATCAAAATAGATTTTTAACAGATGTTTAAAACATCCAACCAATGGAGCGTCACAAATCTCTTTTGGGAGGATATTTCAGAGACTTGACTGGAAAGTCTTGCTTCCCCAAGTTTTCCACCTGACAATTCACTGGTTGTGGTATGACCAGCAGCGTCTCCTTTGAGGAACACAAAGTTTGATGTGGCCTATAGTAGGGGAAGTTGTCTGCTAGGCATCCTGGTCCCAAGCTGTTTAGGGATTTCTATGTCAGCAATAAAACTTGAACTTGGTTCGGTAGCAAACACATGCAGCTAGTCTCCAAAGTGCCTTGCAAAACGATCACTGTAAGATTTTATTTATTTATTAAATTTATACCCCACCCTTCCTCCCAGAAAGAGACCAGGGCTGCAAACAAGCGATAAAACATGAAAACATATTTTAAAAATCTTAAAAAGAAAACAGCTCAAAATACTTTCACAATTATCTTTAAAAACCATATTTGAAAACATCTTATAAACAATTCAAACACATTTGCAGACTGGTATGAGTCTACTTAAAAGGCTTGATGAAAGAGGAAGATCTTCAGTAGGCATTGAAAAGACAATAGAGATGGAGCCTGTCTAATATTTAAGGCAAGGGAATTCCAAAGGGTAAGTGCCACTACAGTACAGATCTGCTTCCTTATTGGTGCAGAACAGACCTCCTGATGAGATAGTATCTGTAGGAGGCCCACATCTGCAGAGCCCAGTAATCCACTGGATATAGAAGGGGTGAGGTCTCAAGCTGTATTCTGGTGGTTGCAATATAGGATTTACTGTGATGTGATTTACTGTGATGTGTCTGCAGACTGCTAAAAAACCTCAGCTGAAAGCTACATGAAGACAGCAAAATAGGTTTTCTTTGTGGCAATGAAATAGGAGTGATTATGTACTCCAGTGTGTCTCTGGTCATCCTCAGTAGAAGCTATGTTCATGAGGTTGCCACCTAGTGGCCAAAAAGGAAAAGTGGTTTTTTTTTAGACAAGTTGGATCTGAGCATGCCTGAGGCCTGTGCTTTCAGGCGGTGGTTCCAAGATGGATTCCAAACTGAGAACTGTGTGAAAGAACCTAAGAAATAAACCCAGTTATTGTTTGCACCTTCCTGGTGTAGCCTACATGTATTATAATGGTGATGAAGGTAAATTGGATGCATCCATCTCCTTGGATTTCTTCACACGTTGTCAGTAGCAGTGTGATAGGAATATGGCTGTTTATGGATTTATGAAGGAGTTTGATGGTGATCAGGAGGACCGGGTGCAGTATACAGAGAGACTGTCCCAGTACTTAATTGCTAATGATAATGATGATGATAGCAAGAAGTGTAGTGTATTGACCCTCCAGGTTGCCATACCAGGAACTGCTGTGTCAGCCCCAGGTTGTGGCAGTTTTAGGTTCCAGGCCTGCCTTATAAGCAGCACCATGCTGTGGGTCTTGTTCTCTGTATAATTAGTTATAGTAAAGTTATTGTTATTTAGATCCTCTGTGTGGCCTCTTCCTTCATGATACTTTTCACTGACAACGAGGATGGGATTATGTGAGGCACACAGAGTGTTTTCTTCATGCATTAGAGGCTGAAAGGGAGAGAAGATTTCTCCTTAGATTGGATTAGGACATCATGTTGGGCCTTGTGGAAAACACTGCAAAGCACTCCAGGTCAGTGTGTATATTTGTGGAAAATGGCCACCCAAGGGCATCTTGAAGAATTTAACCCTGCATGTCCCAGCAAGTGGGAAAGTTATGCAGCCAGGCTGGAGTTTTACTTGGCAGCAAATGACATTACAGAGTCAGAGAAGAAGCGTGCTATGTTACTCACTGTCTGTGGGTCGGACACTTTTGACCTAGCCCAGGCCCTCCTAGCACCAGCAAAACTTGCTAATACATCTTATGAGGATATCCTGAATGCTTTACAAGGACATTTCTCTCCAAAACTGTCTGAAATAGCACAACGTAATTCTTTCTACAAACAAAATCAGGGCCCAACAGAGAGTGTGTCACTGTTTGTTGCTGAACTTAGCCGCATGGTGAAACAGTGCAATTTCCCAAACCTTGGGGAGATGCCGCGTGATCGCCTGGTCTGTGGGTTGCATGATGACGGCCTGCAAAAGCAACTGTTTGCAAAAGGACAGCTCATGTTCAAGACTGCATTAGAGGAAGCTCTGGCTACAGAAGCAGCAGCAAGCACCCAAGAAGTGCGCTTGGAAAGAAACTTACCCTGCTCAGAAACCCAGCTGGCTAAAGATTCAAATCAACAACTTCTAGAGATCCACAGACTGCAGTCCAAATGTTCATCAACCAGAGTAGGTGCTGCAGGACCTCCGAGATCCAGACAGTGAAATGTAAGAGCTGTGGCTGATCCCATGAACATCGTGCCTGCTGTTTCAGAGGTGCACAGTGTCAGTATTGTCAAAATGTTGGGCATATTGAGTGAGTACGCCAAGCCAAAGTGGAAGCATCTACCCCCAGAAGTGTGGTGGAAGGGAAAACACCATCAAGGACACAAAGCAGTACCACACACTGTACAGAGGTTTTCCACATATGACAATGCAGAAGAGGTGATTAACCACAGCAAGCCAGGGTTGCAGTACTCTGCCAATGTGAGGAAGGTGAAAGTGACAGTCACCATCCAGGGCACTCCATGCACCATGGAATTTGATTCGGGCTCAAGTTATACTATCTTCTCATCGGAAACCTACCAGCAAATATTTCCTTGTGGGGGCCCACAAATTGTCCCTTTCCACTCCAAACTTACTGATTACCAGGAAAATCAGGTTCCAATAAAGGGCATCTGTGAAGTGGAGGTGCATTACCAAACTTTCCATGGAACTGTACAGTTATTGGTTGCTCAAGGGCTTCGCACCAGTCTCCTTGGCTTAGACTGGTTTGAGCCATTGGGCATTGCTCTGCAGCAGATTGGTGAATCATTATGGGATAGCATCCTAAATGATTTCAAAGCTGTTTTGGATAAAGGTCTTAGGAAATATAAGGGGCCTCCTATTTCGTTGTCCATGGATCCTACTGTGGCCCCCATCTGTATGAAACCTCGTCGTGTTCCGTTTGTACTGCAAGCAAAGATTGATGCTGAACTTGATCACCTCATAGAGCAAGGCATCTTGGAGCCAGTGACACACCCTACATGGGAGACACCCATTGTCACCCCATTGAAGGCCAATGGTGACATCCGCATTTGTGGTGACTACAAGTGCACTATCAGTACAGCCCTGCATCAGCATCCATATCCAATCCCAGTGGTGAGTCATCTTTTGGCATCACCTTCACAAGGAAAGGTTTTTGTGAAGTTTGACCTGGCCCAGGCCTATCAGCAACTGTCTGTGGATGATGCTACTGCCAATGCTCAGACTATCACCACTCATCGCATGATAAGGGCACAGGTGAAGTCTACACTATGTACAACTTTGTTAGAAAAGACTATAAAGAAAAACCACTGCAAGTGGACGTTATTGTTAATGGGAAAAGCATAACCATGGAAGTGGACATGGGCTTCTGTGTCTATAATTAGTGAAGTCTCTTATAACTGTTTGTAGACAAAGAATAAGGCCTCAACATTGAGACCACTGAAAATGATGATACGCACATATACTGGTCAAGAGGTCCCAGTGAGAGGCAGTATTAATGTCAAAATGAAATGCAGAAGAGACCTTTCAATTGCCCTTAGTTGTGATAAACGGAAGAGGCCCTAGTCTTATGGGCCGGGACTGGATAAGACAGCTGAACCTCAACTGGGAACAGCTCAACAAAATTAGCTCCCTTGGACAGAAACGATTCTTTCAAAACATAAAGAGCTCTTCATACATGGGTTGGGTACTCTAAATGGGGTAAATGGTAGGATTTTTGTGGATCCAGATGCTAAACCACTTTTTTAAAGCCCCGCCCAGTACCATATGCTATGTTTCACAAAGTGGAACAAGAATTAGATTGACTAAAGAAGTTGGATCTGAGCATGCCTGAGGCTTGTGCTTTCAGGGGGTGGTTCCAAGATGGATTCCAAACTGAGAACTGTGTGAAAGAACCTAAGAAATAAACCCAGTTATTGTTTGCATCTTACTGGTGTAGCCTACATATACTCAGGACAAGACTTGTATCACTTGTGCTGTAGCTGTCGTCTGCTCTGTTTCATTGAACAGAGCTCTCCAGTATTCCAGGGAGTATTCCTAGCTCCACAGTGGCAGTGACTGTGTCAATGGCCTCACATATTGGACTATTCCATGGTGTCAGAGGAGTGGAAATTGGATTCCTGCACTGAGCAGGGGGTTGACCATATAGGCCTCTTCCAGTTCTACTATTCCGTGATTCAACATAAAGTTTTGGGCCCTCTACTCGTAGAGTTATAATGACAGTGGGAATGGCATATCTTTATGTTGGCATATCCCTGGTGTTATGCTGTCTTTGGGTCTCTAGCAGTGGTGTATTGTCATGATCTGCTGGGACAGGGGATTGACACTAAATTGCAATGCTCTCTAGCATAAGATTGTACTCTAAATTCTCATCCTTCAAGATCAAAACTAGGGCCCAGCTTCTTTTTAATCATCAAACTGATAAAATAAAAAATAGAACTGTTGGCTTGAAAAGGTAGTTTAAAATAAGTTATACATCCAATTTGTGCCGCAATCCTATAAAGACTTATTTGGGTTTAAATAATGTTCTGTGGCTTTCTTCTGAGCACAGAGGAGAAGAATCAGGCTGCACAAATGTAATGAAATCATTAACAGGGTGTGAACTGATTTTAAATAGTGTTGCCTGCTTTAACAGTCTGCCTTCCCACAAACTGCCATTTTTCTAACAGTAGAAGATAATTTGTCCAGCACAATGTCTTTTTTTTTTATTTCTTCATTCTAAATAACTCTCATCCCAGAACAATGTCAAAGATTAAAGAATCATGATGGCCAACAGCTGTACTTTGATTCATTTTTTTTCTAAAACCATATTTAATTGAATTATTCCATAATATGCCATGCTACCAAAATAAAGTACATTGGACTTTACTGTTTCTAGCAAATTAAATTATGGTCTAACACAGATTTTTATTGTCAGAAAATTAATACCTCAGATACTTTCATTTGCTCATATATAATATCCCTGTTTTTTCCTGTTCATAAATTCTATAGAAGTGCCAAGAATGCTGAGGGCATTATCTTACAATGTATAGCAATGCTACAGGATATATGGGTCAAATCAAACATACTCCTTCAGTGAATTGAGAATAGAGAATTATTTCTGCTGTGGATGGCAAATGAGAGAGCAGAGCATAAAAGTTACAGTGCATAGGTGACCATTAGATCCCCCCGTCAACTTTTATCTTTCAGTAAAACTCCAGTACAAACAACAGGCCACTAAAAGCAATACTGGGTTTGAGAGTGCACAGTATTAAGAACATAAGAAGAGCCTGCTGGATCAGGCCAGTGGCCCATCTAGTCCAGCATCCTGTTCTCACAGTGGCCAACCAGGTGCCTGGGGGAAGCCCGGAAGCAGGACCCGAGTGCAAGAACACTCTCCCCTCCTGAGGCTTCCAGCAACTGGTTTTCAGAAGCATGCTGCCTCTGACTAGGGTGGCAGAGCACAGCCATCATGGCTAGTAGCCATTGATAGCCCTGTCCTCCATGAATTTGTCTAATCTTCTTTTAAAGCCGTCCAAGCTGGTGGCCATTACTGCATCTTGTGGGAGCAAATTCCATAGTTTAACTATGCGCTGAGTAAAGAAGTACTTCCTTTTGTCTGTCCTGAATCTTCCAACATTCAGCTTCTTTGAATGTCCACGAGTTCTAGTATTATGAGAGAGGGAGAAGAACTTTTCTCTATCCACTTTCTCAATGCCATGCATAATTTTATACACTTCTATCATGTCTCCTCTGACCCACCTTTTCTCTAACCTAAAAAGCCCCAAATGCTGCAACCTTTCCTCGTAAGGGAGTCGCTCCATCCCCTTGATCATTCTGGTTGCCCTCTTCTGAACCTTTTCCAACTCTAGAATATCCTTTTTGAGATGAGGCGACCAGAACTGTACACAGTATTCCAAATGCGGCTGCACCATAGATTTATACAACGGCATGATGATATCGGCTGTTTTATTTTCAATACCTTTCCTAATTATCCCTAGCATGGAATTTGCCTTTTTCACAGCTGCCGCACACTGGGTCGACATTTTCATCGTGCTGTCCACTACAACCCCGAGGTCTCTCTCCTGGTCGGTCACCGCCAGTTCAGACCCCATGAGCGTATATGTGAAATTAAGATTTTTTGCTCCAATATGCATAATTTTACACTTGTTTATATTGAATTGCATTTGCCATTTTTCTGCCCATTCACTCAGTTTGGAGAGGTCTTTTTGGAGCTCTTCACAATCCCTTTTTGTTTTAACAACCCTGAACAATTTAGTGTCATCAGCAAACTTGGCCACTTCACTGCTCACTCCTAATTCTAGGTCATTAATGAACAAGTTGAAAAGTACAGGTCCCAATACCTGTATCTGTGAAGACAGATGCAAAGAATTCATTTAGCTTCTCTGCAGTCTCCTTATCGTTCTTTAGTACACCTTTGACTCCCTTATCATCCAAGGGTCCAATTGTCTCCCTAGATGGTCTCCTGCTTTGAATGTATTTATAGAATTTTTTGTTGTTGGTTTTTATGTCCTTAGCAATGTGCTCCTCAAATTCTTTTTTAGCATCCCTTATTATCTTCTTGCATTTCTTTTGCCAGAGTTTGTGTTCTTTTTTATTTTCTTCATTCGGACAAGACTTCCATTTTTTGAAGGAAGACTTTTTGCCTCTAAGAGCTTCCTTGACTTTGCTCGTTAACCATGCTGGCATCTTCTTGGCCCTGGCGGTAACTTTTCTGATCTGCGGTATGCACTCCAGTTGAGCTTCTAATATAGTGTTTTTAAACAACTTCCAAGCATTTTCGAGTGATGTGACCCTCTGGACTTTGTTTTTCAGCTTTCTTTTTACCAATCCCCTCATTTTTGTGAAGTTTCCTCTTTTGAAGTCAAATGTGACCGTGTTGGATTTTCTTGGCAATTGGCCAGTTACATGTATGTTTAATTTAATAGCACTGTGGTCACTGCTCCCAATCGGTTCAACAACACTTACATCTTGCACCAGGTCCTGGTCCCCACTGAGGATTAAGTCCAGGGTTGCCGTCCCTCTGGTCGGTTCCATGACCAACTGATCTAGGGAATAGTCATTTAGAATATCTAGAAACTTTGCTTCTTTGTCATGACTGGAACACATATCCAGCCAGTCTATGTCCGGGTAGTTGAAGTCACCCATTACTACCGCAATTCTCCATTGCTGTGCTGCTTTTCTTATGCTCTGTGATGATCACCTTTGCTTCAACAGACCTAAAATGCTGAACAAAAATGGAAGCCATGTTTGCAATTATTCATGAACAGATTTCCTAGTGCAGTTGTAAATCAAGCACTCTGACAAAACCACCATGCTATGCTGACAGACCTTTAATTATAATTTCTCCCGACTACTGGTGTTTTATTGCAGGTGTGTTCTGCAGCATCTTCTTGACACAGTAATAGTGCACTCGTGGTGTGCACCATGGGTTTATTCTGCTTCAGTTTGTGCTGATAGGTTTCTCTGATAGCTCAACAAAATACAGGATAAAAATAAACCAGAACATCTGTGGTATAAAACATCATGGGATTTGAGCAGGAAGTTATGGACTATGCATTGATGGGAAATTAAGCAGTGTGACCACCTCAAACTTTTTGGAGGTGCAAACAGTATTGAAAGCGATATCATGTGTGACCATCCCAATAGCATTATGAGCACCAAACATCAGGAATGTGCAATAAAAAGGATGTCTGGAAGTCCCTCAATTGTAACAAGTAACTGTTACATGTAGGGTTGCCAGGTGTCCGGTTTTTGCCTGGAGCCTCCGGACTCTCTGGGTCTCCGGGTGATATAGCTTAATGTCTGGACTATTAGCTTTCACTTTTTTAAAAAAATAATTAAGTTTCTAGGTGGTCTGGTTCAAAAGATATAAACCAAAATGTCAGCACCCCCCACTTCTGTTAATACTAGCTGCTGTAATCCCTGCCCTTTCAGGTTTTTAGCCAGTAAGTGAAGCCAGGGTTGTGACTGGCAAGATTTGTGGACCCCTGGCAATACCTAAACCCCACTGCAAGTTCTGAGCACAGTTTTTAGAAGTACAGTGAAAATGTTTTAGAGTACAATGAAGCACCTGCTGAATGTAAATAGGCAGGGAGTTCCAAAGCGTAGGTACTGCCACACTAAAGGATTGATTTCTTACAAGAGCAGAATAAGTACTATATGGAACTCATAACATGGAAAGCACACCTTGAACTTGGTCTGGTAGCAAATGGACAGTACAGATTTCAGAGCAGAGACAGTATGTGCTGATAGGGTCTCACTCGTGTCAGCAACTGAACCCTCGGATCAGGTTGTGCTCCATGAGGATTTCAGTGACCTTGGCTAACTGGCTGCCAGGATTTTTTTAGTTTTGTTTAGGAACCCTGACTAGTTGTGGGATGCTGAGTTTTCTGTCTTACCCATAGGAATCTTGTTGTGATTGGTATGGTATTGCATTTAGGAAATCATCACTGTCTTTTTCTTTATTCATTTATTTATTATTTGATTTATATCCTGCCCTTCCTCCCAGCAGGAGCCCAGGACAGTCATTTATCTCTGACTGTACTCCCTTACATTCATAGAAGCAACAATAGTGGTTCCATGTGATCAACTCAACCCCCAATGTTTTGTTTCTTACTCAATAGTGGTAAAAGAGAATTCACATATTGCGAAGTTTGACTTCAGTTGCTGCTGTTCCCAATCTACTGCCTGTGAAGGTAGACCAAACCATGTGTGTTTTCTCTCTGTCAATTATTTCTCACTGGAATTGGGTTGGGTGTCAAAGTGAGTTTATAGCAGCCCACAGAGTAGGCAGGAAAAAGTAGAGAATCTTTAACTCTTACTCATTTCTCAAACCTTTCTCTGCAGTGAAAGGTCAAGTCTGTTAATAAGTTTGGAGCAGCCACATTAAAGGTAGGCAGGGCATTCCAGGCAGGGGGTTGCTAACCCTGCTTTGATATGGATATTTTTGCAGAGGATCCTTAGTCCAGCCTTACTAACCGCACAATCCTAACAATATCTACTCAGAAATAAGTCCTGTTGAGTTCTATGGGGCTTAGTCCCTTAGTAAGTGTGTTTAGAATTGCAGTCTTCAGGGCATCCATCTGAGTGTTCCCATCTAACATCGCCACAACAGTAGGTTTTCTTCCTACAATGGCCTTCTGGTGACTGGCCTGGCCTGAGGGCACTTAACTCCTTCTTGCGAGAAGCAAGTAGGCTAGATTAAATGTTCCTTATGCAGGCTCTCTAAGCAAGTGAGAAGGGATGATCCCGTCACTTCAGCTGGACCTGGAAACACCCTCATTTAACTAAGATTTCTATCTTAATTTCCGATCAGATAATTGTTTTCGTTTCAGTAGTATGCTCCAAGCAACTGTGGTTGATGCTTAATGTATCATGCTTAATGACATCACTAGGGCATGCCCCTATGACATCACTAGGGCATGCCCCTGAAATTTCAAGGTTGTGGATGCTTCTGACCCGGCAACCCTAGTTACATGTGTGATACACGGGAAGGGGCATGCCTAGTGGGACTTTTGAGGAGGTGGGAAGAGCAGATCCTGGGGTTCTATTGCACACTGATTTTGAAACTCTCTCAAGATTGAAAAACTGTTTTGTTTATATGACTAGAATGAGTGGGCGAATGCTTCACCCAGTTTTCTTTGTTCCCCTTCTTTTTCTGTATATGCATTCTGTATTGCTATAAGCCTTTATATCTATCATAGTGTAGTGTAGCTTAAGCTGTGATATTTTAAATGCCAAGAAGTGACCAAGCAGGTGTGTCTCTAATACAGGAGTGGCTAGCCTGTGCCTCCCCCAACGATGCTGTCAGACTACAACTGACATGACCATTGGCCATGCTAGCTGGAGCTGATGGAAGCTGGAGTTGAACAACATCAGGAGGGCCACAGGTTAGCCTCTCATTAGCTAATAATGATTACATTTCTGAGTGAAAATAATTAACCAGAAATGCAACCATCTATTTTTTTTTCATTTGTTTTGTTTTGCTCTTTAAAGTCATGTATCAATTGAGATACATTAGTTAGGAGAGTGTGAATGCCATATTAATATCACTAGGCTGTTGACAGCAGCAGGATTTCTGCCCCATTAATTGAAATAAGGTCCATGAAGGGGTTGGTGTTCAAAGGCCTCAGGGCAATGGGAACACAACAAACAGGTGACAAGTGAACTTGGCTGTATTTCAAAAAAACTGGTCATCAGCGATAGATATCATATTGTTTTGGTTTTAAACAATGGTAGATATTTCAACATCCTTTCAAATTCTATTTGTAAATGGATGCTGACTGAAGCAAAAAACAAAACATTGCAATGCTCTATGTTGCCTAAATGGTAGATATAAGTCATTATATGGTAACCTATCAGTTTAGAAGTAAACTAAATTGCCATATAAAAACATGATAAAGAAGGGAATATTCCTCTGTAGCTTTTTATTTGAGGGCAATTGGCTCTAAGGAAATTGCCGTAATCGGAACTTTCCCACGTGGCCTAACCTCTTAGTTCTGGGTTCTGGTAGATTTATTTATGAACGCAGAACATAAACTGAGGCATATAAAAAGTATTCTAATCCTTAGATGGTAAGCTTTCAGCTAGGTTTTATCTCAAATTAAACTCTTGTATAGCCCTTATGACTCTTGTAAGTATTTAATAAAGAAAATGAAGATGACACAGCAATGCCAAGAGTCAGGGTGCAGTTCTTGATAACAAGAATTCTTGGATTTACTAGTTCATATTAGAAAGCAAAGTCCATTTTTTTCTTGCAGATAGGCAGAGTCTTGCAACACAATCCTATGTATACCTACTCAGAAGTAAGTCCCAGTGAGTACAATGGGACTTACGCCCAGATAAGTGGGTATAGGATTACAGTCATTGCCACAGGTCTTGCTTAGTTTTAATTATCCTGGTCCAACATAATACGATTTGTTAAACTGGGAATGAGCCTCCTATGGAATAGATTGGAATGGTTTCGATATACATTCTAATAACAAAATATAGAAGGATGTAGATGACTGAATCTTTCACCTTTGTTTTTATATCCGAAGGGGCTATTTTTACATCCTAGATTTATTCAAATGTTAAACACACTTCAGGCATATTTAGTTGTTCAACACATTGATTGAAGTTCAAATTATTTGTTTTATGAATTAGGAAGAGAAACTATGGTGCCACTTTATAGCTGTTACACTTGGGAGAACTTGGAATGGATGACTTGGCTGAACCAGAAATTAGACAGCTCAGATCTGGAAATAGTATGACAAATGAAAAATTGACGGTAAAGTTCTCTCTCCTTTTCTCTTAAAGGGGCAGTTGTTCATTGATATTTATAGCAGTCGTTTAAAGCAAAGAGAAATGTTCAAACTCTAGTCTGTAGGTTTTTGAGGCGTGAGAGGCATTTCAGCTATGGCAAGACTGGATTTCATGTTCTTCTAGTGGCAGCCACTATTACTTTAAATAGTTCCATCCCCTTGTGGGTATAGCTGGATTCTCTTACATTTTGGTTTACTGATAGCTTACTGAAAGAAGAGGGATATAGGATTCCTGGAGCACCAGGGATCTCTTTGCATCTAGGTATTTTTTATCATTCAAGAAAGATGCACTATCCCAAACAGAAGATAACACTGCTCTCATTCAATGTTTGGTAATGTAGCTTAGATTGCAACAGAACTATATTTTACATGGCAGCAGCAGCAGACATGACCATTCCTTACAACTAGGGATGAAGGAGAAATTCAGTTCAGTTCGATCCAAAGCCAAATCTATCAAATGTGCATGTTCAGAAATAAAATGAGAATTGAAACGCAGCCATCCTTTGAAAGTCACACTTACCCTAATTTTGTGATGTAGTTCTCCACCCAAACAATGTTTACAAAAATAGAGTAGGGGAAAGTATGCATAAATATGAATATAGCAGTGAAAACAGCATACAAAATGCATTACATTAGGAGAAATTGCTTGCAAAAATGTGTATGTTTACGTGCCAAAATGTGTTTATTAAGAGAGATTCACACTAAAATATTGAAGAATTTTCATGAGGATTTTAAAAAACAAAGTTTGCAAATTGCTGTAGAAATGTGGTGAACTGAATTTTAGTTGGGAAAAATGAGAAACTGGGAGAACCAAAACTGACAGATCCATCCCTATTTACAACCATCATTAGATTCCCCATGTTCTTATCTAATAATGTATATTAACAGCAAGACTAAACAGGTGAATTAGGCCTGCAATGTCCAAGTCAAAAGAAGTGCCTATTGGCAGCAATTCTTCTCCTTTTCAGATTAGCAATTTTCCCTCTCAAAGACAGTTTTCTTGATTACAAGACAACCATCTTACATGTGGAAATGCTCCTCATGGCAGAGCAGTTTCATCACAGAATGTACTTCCATAAATTCTTCAACAAATGTTTGTTGCTGGGGACACTGACATTATCAGGTTTCTGAGTGCAAATTCTTTTCCGTGGAGCCAGGTCTGTCTTCTTCCTAGGAGTGCTTAATGAGTCATTATTTGCTTTAGCCTTGCAGTAACATTCACTTTGGCTTCTGGGAACTCAAAATGTGCCAGGATTGGAGCAAGAGAAAAGGAGACTATTTTTAAGGTTGAACTCAGTCCATCTGGTGCTACATTTCCAGTTTCAGTTGCACAGTTTATCAACATATCAGCTAGCATTTCAATTTAATGTGAAAAGGCATTCCAAAATTGCACATAATGTCTGTACATAATCACTAATTTCATTCATTAAAATGTTGTTGTTTTAATCATTATAGATTTAACAAAGTCAGTTGATACTTTCCTAGCGGCATTCATCTCTGGTACTCAAGAAAAGTATCCAGTCTCAGAAGTATGCATAGGCTAATAGATTTGTAGATGGGTGAGTTGAAGGTTACTGCTCTGAGGCTTTGACACCATCTGATGGAAGTCTCAATTTGTTTTAAATAATGGCTGAAAGAAAATCAAACTGGGGCATAGGTCAAAAATGCAATGCTCACAAACATTGTGCCTAAAGAGCAGGTCAAGAGTGTGGGGGCAGAGGTGGAGCCTGGAGTGCTTTTGGGCAAGTCAGAGGAGGCCCACTGTCCTGCCTGAACCTGTCGAAGTCAGATGAGGACATGAAGGTATTCTTTTCTTTATTAGGTTTAATGGAGAATTTCAGTTCAGAGTGCTTCATGAATCAGCTTACAGGTTACACAGGATTCAGCATCTCTACTAGGCATAGCTAGGCATGACTACACTGCGCTAAGATGTTGTCGCAGCAATTAGACATGCCCCGTTAAAACCCTTAAGTCAGCGTGGGCGGGTTTCTTCTACTTGGATGAGAAAAGTGTCACTGTCAAGAGTGCGCATGTGCACCTCAGGGGAACTGTGGGAACCCAGTGAGCCTAAAGATGCAGTAGCCTACGAGTCTGAGATGAGGGTGGCAAAGACACTTCAGCAAGGTTCTATTCAGGAAGAGGGGTGCATGGTGGCAACAGCAGGGTGAGCAAGGAAGGGGGTGTAGGGAAGGTCAAGAGACAGCTTCCTGGTCAGGCAGCGTCTCATCAGTTGTAATGGGAGCTACAGGGGTGGGGCTATCACTGTCAGCAGCACTGAAGCCCTCAGCTTCCACCCCCTCTAAATGCCAGACACTGGAGCCCTCCCCCAAGTCTCATTCCATCTCCTCTTCATCCTCGTCACTCCAGGGCTGCACCACAGGACTTATGAGACCCACTGGCTTTGTGGCAGATTGGGTGAGTTTTGGTGAGCCTGTGTGAAATGCTTGACTTAGAGAGAGCCAGAGGGATCTCAACGTCTTACCTTTGTTATGACTGCCTTCTCCACTACTGTTTTTAGACAGCTACAGGAGTATGAGTTGGCTTAAATTTGGAAGAGTCAGGTGGTGGGCCTTGTGGATTTAATAAACACCCCCTATCTTCCCTACCTCTCAGTAATTTGAACACTAGCTGAGGCCAAATCTGCTCATTTTCCTCATATGCACCTTTTATTGGGAGGGGGGAAGCTGAGGGGGAAAAATATTTCCTTGTGTCTTAAAGCAAAACAAAACAGCCAGACCAGTATCTCTCTCTTGGTCAATTGCAGTGCCTCACTAACATCAACTTGCCCTTAACCAATCTCCACCTGCCAGCCTTCTTACTTATAACCAATCTGGGGTGGGTGGGAGATGGCGCTGCTTGTCAGTTTTCTCTTCCTCATTCTCACCATTGCCATTGTAGAACTGAGCAGGGAGGAGAATGGGGGGAAACCCAGATGTAGTTGGCTTTGCCTCTCCACCTGCTGTTAGTTTCCCTGGCTTCTTCCCCACTAGCTGCAATGGGCACCAGCCAAAATTGGTCGGTTGGCAACCTTACCCTCTCATCATCCTATGGTATCCATTACATATAATTGAGGGAGTCATGTGTCCCTCCCTTACACAGGACAGCCTGTACTTGAAGATGTCCTCTATCTGAAGAGCTGTCCAGTCCAAGTCCCGTTGAAAGATTAAAAAGAACCCTAAGAAGGGATAGCAGGGGCCTTGAAGTTGCCCATGAACTCCTGGCACCTAGACTATGTGGGCACACGGGTCACTTGGACACAGCCATCCCCACTGTGATGAGTTGTATTATATGTTTATTTAAATTATTTCTAAATTTGCAGCTATACATATCAATTAACATATGCAAATTTTATGCTCATTTGTGTCCTCCTTTGACCTCATTTCTTTCTTTCTTTCTTTGCAATGTGTATGTTTTCCCCACAGCCTTTCAGGTGTTCAGGAGGGCTCCAAGAGCCTTCTTGCTAAAGGAGAGAATAAAGAGATCTGTTTTGGGATAAGAACACACCTATTTAATTTTAAAGGACCTATTAGTTTCCTTTGGGGTTTAAAATAGAGATTGTTGTTTTTGAGTGATGGCATACCTATGTTTGCATGCAATTTGAATACTTTTAACTTACAGATGTATAGCCATGAAAAATGATGATGTGAGAAGTACCTTGGGCAGCTGAGTAAATGTAACTCCCACAATTTGAATTAAGGTTTCTGGTGCCCTCTTTGGTGACAAATCTGCTTGTAATCTGCTGCAATGGCAGCAGAACAAGTGTTTTGGCATGGTACAAGTTAGGCTGTAACTTTGAAAATTATGCTCCCTCACTTCTAACCCCCCACCCCAAAGTATTTAACCATTTTGGATTTACATACTACAGAACAACCAACCTTCTGTCAACGCTGAAGAAAATTACTTCTCTCTTGGTTTCAGACTGGTGGTAAACTCATTGGAGGTTTTCTCACAAGGAAGCTCAAGGTAATTGTTCCATCTAATGTTGAAAGGTAAGACTTGCATAGCAGTATAATAAGGAAGGTCCCCTGCAGCTAGATAAACACAATAGGCCCGTTAGGCACTATGCTTGACATGATTACAGGCTTGTGAGGGGAAAAGTGGGGCTGCACTGACTGGCCATGCCCTTAAAGCCATTTTCCCTGCCACACCTCTCCTCCAACTCTCCTCACGTGAGGGAAAATTTCTGTAGAGGAGAGGTTGCTGTACACTCGTAGGCTCCCCATGGAATTAGAACCCACAAGCAGAGCACAACATCAAATCAATGTGGGAAGTTACAATGCTCACAGAAATTAACACTTGGCCATGACAACACCTAATGATTTGTTTCTTTTCAACCCAACATTTATAATTTAGCAGGGAAGACAAATGTCATGGAAGTCCCCCTTTTTAAGAAGAGGATTTAATATTAATGATCATCAAACACATTTTCACAATAAATTTTCTTTTCACAACAAATTTTCATCAATACATTTTCTTTTCAATTTCCCTGTCTCAAACTCAACAATAACAAAGTTGCCAACTGACACCAGTACTTCCAGTGGATGTCTCTGCTTCTGCTCTTCCTTTCATGACAATCACATCTCCCACAGGGGCATTATTCCCTGCATTTGTGGTGTTTCTTTTAAATTATTAAAATATTTTTAGCATTTTATAGGATTGCACTGTTCCCTGATGCAAGGCAAGAGATGTTGATTTTTTGTATCTCTAGATGACCCCACCTATTCAGCCAAGCTAGGGAGAGCAAATCAAGATAGGCCTGCCTCCTTGATACATCTGAGGGAAAGCTGGTAGAAATTTTTACATGCTTCAAGAAAAGGGGTGGAGGTCTAGTACAGAAATATCAGTTCTACACTTTTCTAAACCACATCCAGGTTGATATTTACAGGTAATTAACCTAAAAGATTATCTAGTTACTAAATATGTTAACATATAATTATATTATCTTTCTTTTAAAAGCAATAATTTATATGCACCCTCCCCTTATCTGACTTGTCTTTCAGACTGTAAGCTTCTTGAGGGCAGGGGCCTATCTCTTTTTGCAAAACTTTGTAAGATGCCCTACACTGATGGTATGGTACCAATAATAGATGTAATAATTATGAAATTCTCAGGGAAAGAATTATGATAATCCTAAACAGGGATTTAAATGACGCACATGACAACATATTTATGCTATAAAATTATACATTGTGGTGTTATGTTGGTCACAAGAACTGCTGCATGTAAAACACACTCCAGGTAATATCTCATGACACATATTCTCCTCCTCCTCCTCCTCCTCATCATCATCATCATTTCGCCCAGGAGGCTGGGGCAGCCAACAGTACAACACTAAACATATATTTTAAAAACAAAACATCTTAAAAAACATCTTAAGAACAACTTTAAAAACAATAACAATACAGATGCAGGTTGGGATATTTGTTTTCTTAATGCTAACAACCTCAAAGAAGAACATAAAATTAAAAATTATAGATTTTTCTTTTCATTTGTTGAGGGGGGAAAGTATGTGTTTTGGTGACCAACACAACATCTTCATCCATCATAAGTTTTATTGTCGTAAGCTCATCTGATTTTGTTCCTAACATAACATTTCTTCCCAGTTTACCAAATGAGAAAGCAAAACTATCAATATAATAAAGGGTACTTAACCTATTGTCTATTTTCTTGGAGAGGTCTTTAGGAAAAAACCCAGTGATTCTGAGTCATCTTGCATGCCAAGCTTCTGATTGTTTTACTTATGTGTAAATTGCAGTTCTGAAGAACTATAGTCACATAATGAAGCTTTGGGAAATTATATTTAAAATGATATAGAACATGTTAACTATATATGAAATTGAAAAATGGGTCTCTTTGTCAGCTTTTTAGTGGAATTACCCTGTAATCTTAGGGTTGGAGTGTGCCACCTGACTATTAAGCATCCCACCTCACTGCTTGACCAAACAAGATATATACTTAGGTTATTACTGTGCAAACTTGTAGAAGAGCAAACCAGCAGCTTCCTGAGTTTGGGTTTTTTTTTAGCAAAGGTTAAATGGCAGGCTGGGTGTATGAGAGAAAAATGAAAAAAGGAGCACAGTTTTTGATTTACCCATAGACCTATAGCCACTTCAATGGAGTTTGCTCACTCTTATGAAATGCTTCTCAATGTTTACAAAATCCTGAGTGTATATCTTGGTACCAGAAACAAGAAGAAATGTCTTATTTTCTTTTTTCATTGACTTAGTCAGAATGGACAGATGCCTGTATGGCAGAAGGCGTTGAGTTGAGCTGCAGATCTGTGACCAGTTAGTGGCTGGAGCTGAATTGTTCTATGGGCTTATAAAATAAGGTCCCAATAATCACTGCCTCTCGTAGAGGTAATTAAATGGAGCTTGACAAAAAGCTCCATTTAATGCTTTACTACTTAAACTGTTTGGGAAAAAAAGTGAAAAGATGTGATGTTTAATTCTAAATATGAAACACATACACATGCACACAAAGTTTCTTTTTTAAAAAAGTGCTGCCACCTAGCTCTGGCCAAGGAGAAAACTGTCAGAAAACATCCTTCTATCAACAGGCCAGAGTGGGTCAGGTGTAGGGACAGGGGAGAAATTCAATTCAGTTTGCATTTCAAGTTTTCAAGTTTTTGCATTTCAGTTTGCAAATTCAATTCGGTTTACCCTTTCCAAAAGAACATGCGAACTGCAACAGAGCCATCCTGTGAAATTTGCACTTCTCTGAATTTTGCAATGCAATTCTCCAAGCCAAGTAATGTGTACAAAAATACATATACTACAGTAAAGTTTGCATAAAAATACATATTTTTGGAAATAATGTACAAAACCATTATTGCTTTTTTAAAAAGTATGTATTGTATTAGGAGATGTTGTTGTTATGTGCCTTCAAGTTGATTTTGATTTATGACTACCCTATGAATCAGTGACCTCCAATAGCATCTGTTATAAACCACCCTTTTCAGATTTTGTAAGTTCAGGTCTGTGGCTTCCTTTATGGAATCAATCCATCTCTTGTTTGGTCTTCCTCTTTTTCTACTCCCTTCTGTTTTCCCCAGCATTATTGTCTTTTCTAGTGAATCATGCCGTCTCATTATGTGTCCAAAGTATGATAATCTCAGTTTCATCATTTTAGCTTCTAGTGATAGTTCTGGTTTAATTTGTTCTAACACCCAATTATTTGTCTTTTTTATAGTCCATGGTATCCGCAAAGCTCTCCTCCAACACCACATTTCAAATGAGTTGATTTTTCTCTTATCTGCTTTTTTCACTGTCCAACTTTTACATCCATACACAGAGATTGGGAATACCATGGTCTGAATGATCCTGACTTTAGTGTTCAGTGATAGATCCTTGCATTTGAGGACCTTTTCTAGTTCTCTCATAGCTGCCCTCCCCAGTCCTAGCCTTCTTCTGATTTCTTGACTATTGTCTCCATTTTGGTTAAGGACTGTGCCAAGATATTGATAATCCTTGACAAGTTCAATGTCCTCGTTGTCAACTTTAAAGTTGCATAAATCTTCTGTTGTCATTACTTTAGTCTTCTTGGCATTCAGCTGTAGTCCTGCTTTTGTGCTTTCCTCTAACTTTCATCAGCATTCATTTTAAATCATTACTGGTTTCTGCTAGTAGTATCGTCTGCATATCTTAAATTACTGATATTTCTCCCTCCAATTTTCACACCTCCTTCATCTTAGCCCAGTATGATATGTTCTGCATATAGATTAAACAAATAGGGCGATAAAATACACCCCTGTCTCACACCCTTTTTGATGGGGAACCAATCAGTTTCTTCATATTCTGTCCTTACAGTAGCCTCTTGTCCAGAGTATAGGTTGCGCATCAGGACAATCAGATGCTGTGGCACTCCCATTTCTTTTAAAGCATTCCATAGTTTTTCATGATCTACACAGTCAAAGGCTTTGCTGTAATCTATAAAGCACAGGGTGATTTTCTTCTGAAGTTCCTTGCTCCGTACCATTATCCAATGTATGTTTGCAATATGATCTCTGATACCTTTTCCCTTTCTAAATGTCATTTGGACATCTGGCATTTCTCGTTCCATATGTGGTAAGACCCTTTGTTGTAGAATCTGGAGCAGTACTTTACTTTTTTATATTAAGGTTGATAATAGTTCGATAATTACTGCATTCCCTGGGATCCCCTTTCTTTGGAATTGGGATGTATATTAAACGCTTCCAGTCTGCGGGCTATTGTTTTCTTTTCCATATTTCTTGACAAATTTTTGTCAAAATTTGGACAGATTCAGTCTCAGTAGCTTGTAGCAACTCTATTGGTACGCCATCTGTTCGTGGTGATTTGTTTTAAGAGCAGCTTTCACCTCACATTCTAAAATTTCTGGGAAATTCATACTAAAATGCTGATGAATTTTCATGAGGACTTCATGCAAAATATCTTTGCAAACTGATGTGGAAATGTGGAGAAATGAATTTAACATTGGAAAAATGAGAACTGGAGTTAAACTGAAATTGACAGATTTGCCCCATCCTAGGCAGGTGATCTGTAAAAGATTCCAGGCCAGGTTGGGTCACATGATCAACTATGACATTTGTTACCGAATACTAACCAACCTTGCTTTTCTCCCCCTTTGAACTTTTGTCTTGTTCCATCCTCAACTGCACAAGAGCTGGGCCAGACACGTGGCTTCCTTGCAGAGCCAAGGCAGCAGTGTTCCTCTTCCTTATCAGTGCTAAGGTTGACCAGCCACCACTCATAAGACCTATTTTCCAAGCTACACTAGTGAACTATTCACTCTTGGTTCTTAATGGCCTCTGGCCTCTTTTGGAGCTTGATATCCAAAGGAAACATTAAAAATGGATAGATAAAAAGAACCAAGATAGATGAACTAGATGAAATAACAGGTGTATGAACTGGTGTTTTCTTCTCTGAAGCTAATTTAGGAGTAACAAAATTAATACACCATAACACAGCCAAAATGTACAAAACATTGTCATGTCTGTCAATTAACAGAAATGAAAAAGCAAAAGAAAACAGCTTTTCTTCATATGAAACAATAAACCTATTAGCTCTGATCATCAATTAAAAATATTAGACAATCAGGCAATCACAGAGGTAGAAGCTTATCTTCCTTCAAGGCATTATAAATCACATCCTTCCCTAAACCTCTCAATTCTTTATATTCTAATCCCTGTTCAGGTATCATTTTCATTGCTAAAACATACTGTTTGCCAATCAGTTTATTAAGGTTTGTCTTACCTCTGCCAAAACAAGTGCTCTTACAAGTGTTCAAAGATAAAAGGAAGCCTAGTATTGAAATCATAATTTCACATCTCTGCTTACAGAGCCTAATTATGGGAGAAATTGGCACATAGAATTTCTGAGCTGATATGGAATTCATATGTCAATCTCTTTGAAGTTGACCCATGCTGTTCCTGACAGTTGAGCTATAATGTTAGGAGAAGAACATTTTGAAGAACTGCCCTGTGGGAACTCTCTTGCTTTCTGTTATTTGGTATAACAGAACATCAACCATGATGCTTTTTAAACAGAGACCACAAAGAAAGAGATAATTCTGATAGTACTGGCACATGCATACCAGATATATGGGAATTTATTATCTGACATTGCACTGAACCAGAAATTGCTTGTAAATGTGGGCCCTTGGTTGTGGATTGGAACTCCCATGTGCACAAGATCAGGGCTAAATCATCATGCGACACTGCCACTGTCAATGTAGGATTAAGAGTATTTAACATTAGCTCATCAAATACTTTGAATCACTTTCTCTCTTCAGAGTGTTAAATAATTTACCTGCCTATCCTGCTAGAATTTTAATTGTCCAGCAGTGGAAAGATCCAGAAGTTAGAGCTATAATGTCATGGGAGATGAAATCTTCTTTTCTGTGTTGAAATGTCTTCAACTCATATATTATCCATTAAAGGAGGCATGAAGTCTCCAGCTGAGGCAGATAGTGGCACTGTTTTTTAAAAATGAAACAGATACAATCAAACAAGAGGGACTAATTGGATTTTAGTTTTGAATAGTTATGAGGCTTTGTTTATTTCTTAGGTTTATTTTTTGAGCAGAATTGTTAATTATTGTAGAAGTAGAATTCTAAATGTATTTAAAAATCTACCTTACCATCTTAATATTTAAAGTATTTATACATAATACATGATGCCAGAATACATATGCCATATTTTATTATAATTTTTACAATAATGTTCTCAACAAGTCAAGGGACCATTTTCAAGGAGGGACCATAGATTCAGCAATAAAGCACATGCTTTGCATGCAGATGTCCCATTCAGTCCCTGGCATCCCCAGTTAAAAAGAACCAGATTGAAGATTTTGTGAAAGACTTGTCTGCTGGAACTCTAGAAAGCCAAATGGACAAACAGTCTGACTTGGTACAAGGCAGTGGGTGGTGTTCAGTGCTAGTCCTACTTAGAGTACATTCACTGAAGTTAATAGAACCTAAGTAACTTAGGTTCATTAATTTTAATTGATCTATTCTGAGTAGGCCAGTTTCTTGTGTTTTAAGGTAGAGCATTCATGCATCTTTGCTTAAGATGGCTAGCTTTATCTAACCAACAGACCCAGGGTGCTAAAATGATGAAACTGAGGTTATCATACTTTGGACACATCATGAGAACACACGATTCACTAGAAAAGACAATAATGCTGGGAAAAACAGAAGGGAGTAGAAAAAGAGGAAGGCCAAACAAGAGATGGATTGATTCCATAAAGGAAGCCACAGATCTGAATTTCAAGATCTGAACAGGGTCGTTCATGACAGATGCTCTTGGAGGTCGCTGATTCATAGGGTCGCCATAAGTCATAGTCGACTTGGAGGCACATAAACAACAACAACCCTTGCTGAAGCTAAGCAGGTCTGGGTCTGGTCATTGCTTTGGATGGGTGACTGCCTGGGAACCACATGTATATTGTCTTGTGTTCCATGATGGAAGAAAAGCAGAACATAGATGCAAGAAAACAAACAAACAAACAAATAAAAGTGTCCGTCAAAAAACCTAAATTATATATCAGAATCAATCTTTTCTATCTAGGGTATCACTGTACTAAGTAAGGAAACTGACTATTCCTGACAGTGATAAGTTAGCATCCAACATAACTTGTGAGTGTGACAAAAAGGAATTAGTTCTGTGATGCACTGCATATGTATTCTGATCTTAAACATACCTTCTAACCCATTTGTGGCATGTGTGTAGGAGGTGTAAATATATTGTGACATTTAAAATGTGATACGAAAGCATATGGAGACTCTCTTACCAGATACAATGCAGTTTTGTGTTTTATATCATTCTGCCTTGAGACAGCTGGAACAAACTTAGAAGAAGGTGCTATAACTATAAACATCATTAGGGTTTTTTTCATCTCTTCTGTTTACAGCCGATTTCATTCTTCATAATGGACAAGATTCTGTACTTCCCGAATATCACTATTTAGAGGAGTCTTTCCATTCTTCTGCCTAGCCCACCTGATAGGCAGATGTCATTAACTGAAAGCAGATAGCCATAAATGCCCTCCTCAGAGAAAACTACTCCATACTAGATTATTGCAATGAAACCATTAACATTAAAACCCGTCACCTGTTCTAATGGTACATTTGATACTCTATTTTAAAAAGCTTGTTTCATAAGGAAATGCCTAAAATTAAATTCTGGGGTTGTGTGGTACGAAGTAACATAAAATCTTCATATAGAAGAAGAAAAAAAGAGTACAAAAGAACTTTGTAAAATAGGGCACTTTAGGATACTTTGGCCAATTATTTGCATTTTATAAATTCATGGCAAAGTGGTACTTGGCTGGTGGGATGGCATGGGGAATACTCTTCCAGTAGCACAGGAAATGGTTGCTGAGGAGCGGCTTGTGCATTGCTTCAGGCTTAACACCCTCTTTCGTTTTCCATGCTGCTAAAAAGGAAGTCCTTTACCCGCTTTAAACAGTACTGGGTTTCATGTGAGCTTTCCTTTATGGATGGCTTGGGAAGCAGCAGCTCCTGGACTCCTTCTTGCGCCCTGCTAGCAACAAGATAGCAATTTACTTGAACGAGATCCTCAAAAAGGCCATTAACAAGCCACTTATATGGTGGTGATACATTAATGACATCTTTGTGGTCTGGACAAATGGCAAAGAGAGCTTAGAACAATTTAAAATCACATCAACTCTATTCATCCATCCATTAAGTTTACAAATGATAATCCACACATTCCTTTTCTTGATGCCCTTCTCACCATTGAAAACAATAAAATAGCCACTGATTTCTACAGCAAACCCACTGATGCCCAAACATATCTAAATTAGAAATCCTACTATTCTAAGCATATAAAGAAAAACATTGTCTATAGCTTACCTCTCAGAATCAAATGTATTTGCAACAACGAAGAGAAATACCAAAGAAGGATTAGTGAACTTAAAGAATACCTTCTTCTGAGAGGATATCATCCACATGTGTTCAGTTGCAACATCCACCAGGCCTCCATTCTGTCCAGAGAAAACGTTCTCCATCATAATGAGGTTTCAAAAATCAAAGAACAACATAGTACATTTTGTGGTAGATTTCCATCCAACATCTCCTAACTATCACCCAGCAATCAGGGAAAACATCCCATTGCTAGCAAATTCTAAACATGTTGCTGGAGCCGTCAACAAGCCTCCCATTGTAGCATTTTGCCCGTCTCCTAATTTACATAAACTATTAGTGAGTGCTGTCCTTAAGCCACCTATCAGTAATCCTGGATATCATCTTTGTCACTCCAAACGCTGTATCACCTGTGTATACCTCATGGAGACAACTACTTTCAAAAGCACTAGGATGGGCAGAACATATTACATCAAACAGAACAGAGGGAGCCCCAGCTGACGAAGCGTCAAGGCGAGTTAAGCAGCAGAGCGAGTTCGGCAGCAGGGCGAGGAGGCCAGGGCCCCCCACTCTGCCCGTCTGTTCCCTGACCTCAACTAAACCGCAGTCTCCAACCCATTGACGTAATAAACCTTAAACAAAACTATGCAGGTAAGAAGCCAGCAGGGGTGTGGGGGCTTTCCAGTGTTTTGCACCGCCTGCAGCATGTACGACTATCTGCCTGTTGGACAGAAGTCGTGGGTATGCTCTCGGTGCAATGAGCTCCTGGCTCTCCGGGAACGACTTCATTTCCTTGAGGCCAAGGTGGCGGACCTGGAAAAGCTGAGAGAGGCAGAGAGGTGTGTGGAGGAGGCCTTCAGGGACGTTATAGCTGTGTCCCACTCCAACGATGATAGTTCTCCTGCTATCATGGACAACGATGGTCTCGGGGAAGGAGAGCATCCAGCTGAGGAAGAGGGAAACGATCCCTTAGAAGGGACCCATTCCTTGGGGGATGAGCAGCTATCCTCTCGTGCCGAGGATATATCTCCAGGGGGTGGAGGGATCCTTGTAGTGGGTGATTCGATCATTAGGAACATAGACAGTGGGGTGTGTGATGGGCGTGTAGACCGCAAGGTGTTTTGCCTGCCTGGTGTGAAGGTTGCGGATATTGCCCGTCGTTTAGATAGTTTGGTAGACAGTGCTGGGAAGGAGTCAGTGGTCGTGGTGCACGTTGGCACCAACGACATGGGGAAATGCAGCCGTGAGGTCCTGGAAGCAAAATTTAGGTTGCTAGGTAGGATGCTGAAAGCCAGGACCTCCAAGGTGGCTTTCTCTGAAATGCTACCGGTTCCACGCGCAGGACCAGCCAGACAGGCCCAGCTTTGCAGTCTCAATGCGTGGATGAGACAATGGTGTCGGGTGGAAGGGTTTGGATTTGTTAGGCACTGGGGAACATTTTGGGACAAGCCGGGCCTGTACAAAAGGGACGGGCTCCACTTGAACCAGAATGGAACCAGACTGCTGGCACTTAAAATTAAAAAGGTGGCAGAGCAGCTTTTAAACTGACTGAGGGGGGAAACCTGACAGGAGCTGAGAAAGGTCCGGTTCGGAATAAACCTCCCCCATGGGATAAAAACCAAAGAAATGATGAAATTTTAAAAGGGGTAGGCCTAGAAGTAGGCATTGTGAGAGCAGGGGCACAGGATATAAATTCAGAAGAGCAAAATTACCACAGGCCTAACCACAAGTGCCAAAGACACTTGAAGAGAGACACTGCTTACAAGTGCCTGTACGCTAATGCTAGGAGCCTGCGAACCAAGATGGGAGAACTGGAGTGCTTGGTCTTAGAGGAGAGCATTGATATAGTGAGCATAACAGAGACCTGGTGGAATGGAGAAAACCAGTGGGATACGGTTATTCCTGGATATAAACTATATCGGAAGGACAGGGAAGGACGTATTGGTGGCGGAGTCGCTCTATACGTGAAAGAAGGCATTGAATCCAGCAAGCTCGAAACCCCAAAAGAGGCAGACTCCTCCACAGAATCGTTGTGGGTGGTGATACCATGCCCCAGGATGGACTTAATACTGGGAATGATCTATCGTCCCCCTGATCAAAATGCTCAGGGAGACCTTGAGATGAGATATGAAATTGAGGAAGCATCCAAACTAGGAAAGGTGGTAGTAATGGGTGACTTCAACTACCCGGACATAGACTGGCTGCATATGTGTTCCAGTCATGACAAAGAAGCAAAGTTTCTAGATATTCTAAATGACTATTCCCTAGACCAGTTGGTCATGGAACCGACCAGAGGGACGGCAACCCTGGACTTAATCCTCAGTGGGGACCGGGACCTGGTGCAAGATGTAAGTGTTGTTGAACCGATTGGGAGCAGTGACCACAGTGCTATTAAATTAAACATACATGTAACTGGCCAATTGCCAAGAAAATCCAACACGGTCACATTTGACTTCAAAAGAGGAAACTTCACAAAAATGAGGGGATTGGTAAAAAGAAAGCTGAAAAGAACATAAAAACCAACAACAAAAAATTCTATAAATACATTCAAAGCAGGAGACCATCTAGGGAGACGATTGGACCCTTGGATGATAAGGGAGTCAAAGGTGTACTAAAGAACGATAAGGAGATTGCAGAGAAGCTAAATGAATTCTTTGCATCTGTCTTCACAGTGGAAGATATAGGGCAGATCCCTGAACCTGAACTAACATTTGCAGGAAGGGATTCTGAGGAACTGAGACAAATAGTGGTAACGAGAGAGGAAGTTCTAAGCTTAATGGACAATATAAAAACTGACAAATCACCGGGCCCGGGTGGCATCCACCCGAGAGTTCTCAAAGAACTGAAATGTGAAATTGCTGATCTGCTAACTAAAATATGTAACTTGTCCCTTGGGTCCTCCTCCGTGCCTGAGGACTGGAAAGTGGCAAATGTAATGCCAATCTTCAAAAAGGGATCCAGAGGGGATCCCGGAAATTACAGGCCAGTTAGCTTAACTTCTGTCCCTGGAAAACTGGTAGAAAGTATGATTAAAGCGAGATTAACTAAGCACATAGAAGAACAAGCCTTGCTGAAGCAGAGCCAGCATGGCTTCTGCAAGGGAAAGTCCTGTCTCAGTAACCTATTCGAATTCTTTGAGAGTGTCAACAAGCATATAGATAGAGGTGATCCAGTGGACATAGTGTACTTAGACTTTCAAAAAGCGTTTGACAAGGTACCTCACCAAAGGCTTCTAAGGAAGCTTAGCAGTCATGGAATAAGAGTAGAGGTCCTCTTGTGGATAAGGAATTGGTTAAGAAGCAGAAAGCAGAGAGTAGGAATAAACGGACAGTTCTCCCAATGGAGGGCTGTAGAAAGTGGAGTCCCTCAAGGATCGGTATTGGGACCTGTACTTTTCAACTTGTTCATTAATGACCTAGAATTAGGAGTGAGCAGTGAAGTGGCCAAGTTTGCTGATGACACTAAATTGTTCAGGGTTGTTACAACAAAAAGGGATTGTGAAGAGCTCCAAAAAGACCTCTCCAAACTGAGTGAATGGGCAGAAAAATGGCAAATGCAATTCAATATAAACAAGTGTAAAATTATGCATATTGGAGCAAAAAATCTTAATTTCACATATACGCTCACGGGGTCTGAACTGGCGGTGACCGACCAGGAGAGAGACCTCGGGGTTGTAGTGGACAGCACGATGAAAATGTCGACCCAGTGTGCAGCAGCTGTGAAAAAGGCAAATTCCATGCTAGCGATAATTAGGAAAGGTATTGAAAATAAAACAGCCGATATCATCATGCCGTTGTATAAATCTATGGTGCGGCCGCATTTGGAATACTGTGTACAGTTCTGGTCGCCTCATCTCAAAAAGGATATTATAGAGTTGGAAAAGGTTCAGAAGAGGGCAACCAGAATGATCAAGGGGATGGAGCGACTCCCTTACGAGGAAAGGTTGCAGCATTTGGGGCTTTTTAGTTTAGAGAAAAGGCGGGTCAGAGGAGACATGATAGAAGTGTATAAAATTATGCATGGCATTGAGAAAGTGGATAGAGAAAAGTTCTTCTCCCTCTCTCATAATACTAGAACTCGTGGACATTCAAAGAAGCTGAGTGTTGGAAGATTCAGGACAGACAAAGGGAAGTACTTCTTTACTCAGCGCATAGTTAAACTATGGAATTTGCTCCCACAAGATGCAGTAATGGCCACCAGCTTGGATGGCTTTAAAAGAAGATTGGACAAATTCATGGAGGACAGGGCTATCAATGGCTACTAGCTGTGATGGCTGTGCTCTGCCACCCTAGTCAGAGGCAGCATGCTTCTGAAAACCAGTTGCTGGAAGCCTCAGGAGGGGAGAGTGTTCTTGCACTCGGGTCCTGCTTGCGGGCTTCCCCCAGGCACCTGGTTGGCCACTGTGAGAACAGGATGCTGGACTAGATGGGCCACTGGCCTGATCCAGCAGGCTCTTCTTATGTTCTTATGTTCTTATGTTCTTAACATCACCTGCATGTCCTGCAGTATAATTTGTCATGCAAAAAAAAGGATGTCATATCCAATATATAAGAAAAACTACAACTGACCTATGCACATGCTTCAGAAACCACAAATCGGCAATCTTAAAAAAATGGAGCATCAATAATAGCTATAGAGATGCCAACAGATCCAACAGCATTGACTAAGAGGGAGAACTTCTGGATATACTGCCTGGACACATTGGCACCACATGGTCTTAACCTAGAGGACAGTACAAACATCACTTTGCTTCTGCAAATGAAGCCAAGCCAATCTGAGCATTCCATCCTCAAAGATCTACAACTGCCACCTTGGTAACAACATCTGTATGTTTGCAGCTGAGGAAGGCGGAAGCCGAAACGTTTTACAAGTAAAATAAAAACCTCTGTTTTGTTAATCACAATTACATGTATGTGTGTATGTGTGTGTGTGTGTTAACATGACAAGTTGAAGGAGTGATGTAAAGTTCATGTGTTGAATATTTGAATTAACTTAATTTATGGAATTGATTGCATCAAAGCAAATTGTATTTTTTGGATTCTTCTGAATCATATTTACAAAAAGATGTAGGCAAGGGAAATAACCACTGTGGGAGACCCACCAGCATTGGGCCCTTCTAAGAGGGGAGAAAACTGTTTCTGGCTTAACTAGTGGTGCCACCTCCTTCTCTTCGGTTGTTTGATTCGGTAGTTTTATTGTTTTAATTTCAGATTGCATTTTATTGTTGCTTAAACATGTTGTTAGTGCATTACGGACTATGACAAAGGGGTACACATTTGAATAATTAAATGTTCACCCGAGTCCAAGACATTGGTCAGTTGCTTGCCCTGGATGGGGATTGCACTCACCATGATGGAGCAGGTATACAGTCTGGGAATGCTTCTGGACCCAGCTCAGCTACTGGAGGCCCAGGTAGTCATAGAATCATAGAATAGTAGAGTTGCAAGGGGCCTATAAAGCCATCAAGTCCAACCCCCTGCGCAATGCAGGAATCCAAATAAAATCATTCCTGACAGATGGCTGTCCAGCTGCCTCTTGAATGCCTCCAGTGTCGGAGAGCCCACTACCTCTCTAGGTAATTGGTTCCATTGTTGTATGGCTCTAACAATTAGGACGTTTTTCCTGATGTCCAGTTGAAATCTGGCTTCCTGCAACTTGAGCCCATTATTCCATGTCCTGCACTCTGGGATGACCGAAAAGAGGTCCCAGCCCTCCTCTATGTGACAACCTTTCATGTACTTGAAGAGTACTATCATATCTCCCCTCAGTCTTCTCCAGGCTAAACATGCCCAGTTCTTTCAGTCTCCCCTGATCATCCTTGTTGCCCTCCTCTGAACCTGTTCCAGTTTGTCTGCATCCTTCTTGAAGTGTGGAGACCAGAACTGGACGCAGTACTCAAGATGAGGCCTAACCAGTACTGAATAGAGGGGAACTAATACTTCACGCGATTTGGAAACTATACTTCTGTTAATGCAGCCTAATATAACATTTGCCTTTTTTGCAGCCTCATCACACTGTTGGCTCATATTCAGCTTGTGATCAACGACAATTCCAAAATCCTTCTCACATGTCGTATTGCTGAGCCAAGTATCCCCCATTCCCCTCAGAAGCTAGAAGTGCCTTTTATTACCTGAACCTGGTAAGATAACCACAAATGTTCCTGGAGCAACAGAGTTTGACCACAGTAGTTCAGGTACTGGTGCACTGCATTCTGTGTGGGGCTTCCCTTGCCCTTGACTTGAAACTGCCGTTAGTGCAGAATATGCAGTGCAGTTGCTGACAGGAGTGACACCCTGTCAGTATATCATTCCTTTGCTCAGGGATCTGCACTGGTTGCTGATTTGTTACTGGGCCAGGTTCAAGGTGTTATGATTGGTATATAAAGCCTTTAACAGCTTAGGACCAGTTTACTTGTGGGACTACCTTACCCCATGTGTGCCCACTTGAGGGCTTCTATCTGTTGAACTGGCACTGTACAAATGCTGCATAATACTGATTCCGCACTTGTAAGAAATCTTTGTTTTAGGGTGGCACCACCTACTCTTTGGTACTCCCTGCCTGTTAATATCAGGTATGTGCCTTCACTGTGTTCCTTTCAGTGCATGCTTAAATTTTTTTTTGTTTAGGCAAGCCTATCCAGACACACAGAGAGCCAGTGTGGTATAGTGGTTAGAGTGTTGGACTACAACCTGGGAGACCAGGGTTCAACTCCCCACACAGCCATGAAGCTCACTGAGTGACCTTGGGCCAGTCACTGCCTCTCAGCCACAGAGGAAGGCAAGGGTAAAGCCTCTCTGAACACCGCTTAACTTGAAAACCCTACTCATAGGGTCGCCATAAGTCTGGATCGACTTGAAGGCAGTCCATTTCCATTTTCCATCCAGACACACAGATGTTGATATGTTTTAATCTTTTAGTTACTTGCTATTTTATTTGTTTAAAATGTTTTATTACTTGTTTTTAATTATTTTATTGATAATTGTAATGGTTTTGTACACTGTTTAGAGATTTTTTTACATTTAAGTGGTATATAAATTTTGTTAAATAAGTAACATAACTGATGTAGTAGAACACACATTGCAAGTTTGCAACATCAGAAATCAGTGTTGAAAACAGGCCTGAGACTCTTCCTTGGCCTTCAATTTAGGATTACTTCAGCCTTGTCCTCTTTTTCTATTTCCTAACCCATGGAGAAAGAGGGTCCTGACTGGCCTCTAGTGAGCCACACTATGTAAGATGGTAGCAGCAGGTCAAGAACCCTCACATGGGTAGGGAGGGTGCACTCTTGCACTTTAATATCCTCTAGTCCCTCAAAAGAATGAGGGCCATATACTTCTGTACACGCTTCCTTGATAGTATGTCCTACTGAATTCAGTGAGAATTACTTCTGCATTAACATGCAACAATTTGGGTTGTTGGTGTTCTATCCACTTGACATCGTGGTTTTTTCAGCTGATATGACATCCTTGGAGACAAAACAAGGGATCCCTTAGCACCCAATCATGTTATCAATTCACAATCTTGACGGAAAATGGAAGGGTGAAGGGTAGCTGGCACACATGCAGTGCTACCAGATCAACCTCCTTTAATGGCCACTTAAAGTAACCTCCTTGAGTTGGTTTACAAAAGGACAAGATGATGATGAAAAAACCCTCCTGGTCTAACTCATCTAAAAAATCCCCGGAGAGGCTCTCCCCCCCACCAGCCCCGGCTCTGGTAATTAGTGTCGTCCCTCACTTTGCAAGCTGCTTGCAGCAAGCAGGGCAATGTCTTTGTGTCATACTCAGATTTCAAAGACTGTCCTCTGAACCAGCTGCAGCTCAAGAAACCAGGCAACTTTTTCTGCAGAAGATATAATGCCAAGCCTTTTGAAATGAAAGCTGGAGCAGGACTAGTAGAGATTAATGTAGAGAGGGAAAAAATGCTTCTTGTTTGATAAGCCACAGATGTCTGCTTGATTTGTTGAGATGGTTGACAGTTGCTGATGTCTTGCAGCTTGGGCTTTGCCCCTCACCCATATAGTGATCAGTTCAGGTTTACCAATGCACTGGATGTGTGTTGCTGACATCCAGTTAATCACAGACTGACTGGCAGGATAAGGGACATTATATAAGCTGTGCTAAGGTAGCATAAGAGTGGTACTCGGGTTCCTTCCAAGATATGTAATCTTTTGTAAAATAAATGAGATATATTGACTTTTGCATGGCCTTTAACACAGCTTCATATGACACTGAAGGCTGGGTGTTCAGTGGGTTGGAAACTCATACTCAAAGTATTAATGAATGCACTATGAAGCAATCCAGGGATTACATGTGTCTCTAAGAGTGCAATTCGAAGCACACTTAGTAGAAAATAAGTCCCACTGAACTCAGTGATATTTAATCCTGAATAAGGATGCTGAAGATTGCACTGTTAAGGGTCTTAACTGAGTTTCCCTCTAAGTTTATAATAATATACTTTAAAATCCATGAAATTTGCTGATTTACTCAATAACTGGGATTCTGGCCCCACTCACATTGTCCTTTTTGTTTGTGTTGACAGATTGGTATGCCTGCGGGTAAGTCTACCTAGGCATGGGCTAAAATTGGTTCACTAAATAATTCCTTATGACAGTGAATCAAGTCAGAATCACAAACTAGCAGTGTTGTAGATGTAGAAGGTCAGGCAGTGACGTGGTCCTTTTTCTGATTCTTTGGTTAGAATGTTTTATATTAATATAATCGTTTTAGTTGACTTGAGGACATTGGTGGAAAGTAGGGCTGTGCCAGAATTCTGCCCAGTTCAGATTTGGTGCTGAGTTTTCCATTAATTCACTTGTTCTCTGTCGTTGTGGGTTGAATTTTTATGTAGCTATTTTCTGCAGCTATTTTTGAAAACTGATTTTTTTAAAAACCCGCCTCTAAAATATTGATATTAAGAATGATAATGTTATTGCTATTTCCTTTCAAAATATCAATAAAAGAAGAAGCTAGCCGACAAAGAACAAAGTCAAATTGATACTGGCCTGTTAGGTCGATGGAATGCTTTAGAACTGACACTGGCCAACAGATCCCATCCCTAGTGGAAAAGCAGGCGAGGATGTAAATATTTGTAACAAGCATAATGATTCTGCCACTGGGGCATTGTCATGACTGAGATTGCTTCATGATGTTAGAAAATGCCTTCACTGAAGTAACTTTTGAATAGTATTGACTTCTCAGTACATAAGGGGTGAGGAACCTGTGGTTCTCCAGATGTCATTGGGCTCCAACTCCTATCAGCCCCAGCCAGCATGACCAGTGGTCAGGGGTGATGGAAGTTGTTGTTTAGCAACATCTGGAAGGCCACAGGTACATAACTGTACTATAATGTCCTTAATATTTTAATCCTAATTACTTTTTCTTTAACATTTCATATGATTCAGTGTCAATTCAAACACAATTGTTTTTGCTGGAATCAATCAGTTCCCACATTTGGCTGAGAATCAAGTATTGATTGATCCTTTGATGAGAAATCAAGTGTTACATGTGTAACCCTTGCGTCAGTACCCAGAGCTGTGTTCAACATCTAGGTTCCTCCTACCCCATACTTCTGTTCTGTTCTGTATTCTGTTCTGCCACAAGCACCACCCAGGAAAACCTGGGGCCCCAGTTTGGAGATCTGAGTAGCAATATCCTCCACCCTGACACACGCATCTTAATTATGGCTATAATCACAACGTTTTCCCCAAGTTCAAAATTTATCCACCTCATCCCAAGTTTTAGATGTGCCAAGGAGAATCTCAGTTCACTGGCCTTACAGTTAATTCACTGATACCATTGATGAGATGAGGTCTGAGAGTGTTGCAACATAAACTCTCCAGCAGATGGTGCAGCAGCAAGTTTGGGTGTGTTGCAAATCTGCCAACTGGAAGCAGCAACAATTTAATCTTCCAACCAGCAGGTGGCAGCAAAGAGCTCCTTCTGGTTTCTGCAGCTTCAGCCAATAGGAAGTGCAAGCAAGACCCCATCTGCTAATGCGGCTTACAAATTTTCCACCTTAATAGTGATTTCAGTCAGGAAGGAAAAACACCCTTTGTTTTTAGTGATTTCAACCAATAGGTATTGCAGTATAGGATCTTTACTGATTAGCAGATCTTTGCTTCAAGCAGTCAGCGTAGCAATAGTTCACCTCTTGTAGACCTAATTGTTACTAAGGCTAAAAGCCATTAATCAGCTTCTCATTCCACAAGGAAAGAGAGTGGCTCCCAATCTCACTCTCCTTTCCTGACCAGAGCTACACCCCTGTGCTCCCAGTAGGGATGGAACAATCTGTTTTGGTTCTCTCACTTTCTCATTTTTCCAATGTTAAATTCAGTTCTCTACATTTCTACAGAAATCTGTGAATTTTTTTAAATCTTCATGAAAATTCACAATTTTAGCAAATTTCTCCCAATAAGCACATTTTTGCAGGCAGTTTTGACAAAGGTACACATTTTTGCAAGCCATTTCTCATCATATCATGCCTTTTTGCATGTTATTTTCACTCATGTATTCATTTTTATGCACACTTTCCCTTAATATACATTTTTGTAAATGTTTTTTAGTGAGTGAACTGCATCCCAAAATTCTAAGAAATGCGAATTTCAAAGGATGGCTGTGTTTCAGTTCTCATTTTGTTTTGGAAATTGCAAATTTAATAAATTCTGCTTGAAATGCAAACTGAATCGAAATTCTCACCCATCTCTAGCTCCCAGTAACCTTCATGCTCAGAGTAAACCAAAACCAATGTCATGTTGCTACCATCAAGGAAGGAATATGTATGTATGTACAGTTGTTAAAGCCCAGAACAGCAAAATAAGTGTTTTAAAAGTATGCAATCCAACAGCATAATCAGGGGTAATCCAGTACATAGAAAATGGTCTAAAGGTATCCTGCTTCATTTGTTTGTTTTACTCATTTACCACACTGTTCACCCCCAAAAAAGGCTCCCAGAGCATCCTGTAGAACAATGAAAAAAGACCATCCATGCCGGACTTCCGGGAAGGGTGGCTTAGCCTGTGCTGCCTCTGAGTCGAGCTCTCGTCTCAGAAGAAGCTTTTTCAGTTTTAAAATCAGTCAGAATGTTCTTTTTGACTGGTAAAGATTTTCTCCCGGGCAGGGAGAAACGTAGAGATTAACCACAAAGCCTGTTTTTGTTGGGAGGACTGGATTTCATTAATTTATGAGAGAAAGTTCAGCCAGCAATGCGGACGGACTTCCATCAAGCTCTTTCTGATTAAGCGACACGTTTATCTTTTCTTCAAAGAAAAACGGAACTTAACAGGCAAGCATCCTTCTTTCTATTTTTTTTAATTTGGTTTAAATTGTTGCAGCAAAAAAGAGATTTGTCAATGAATCAGCTATAAAGAACATCTGGTGAGTTATAACTCTTCTCTTTTACTCACGAAATTAAGGAGGAAAGAAATTGAAAAAAGCTTATCTTTGTTTTTATTGCAAAAAGCTGGCCTGGAGGTGCATTCTAAAGATACTAACGGAAGAGGGATTTCTATTTCGAGGAGGGGAAAAAATAAATAAATTTGATTTATGAATTTTGGAGTATTATATGTCTGGGACTATTTTTTTTTTGGTCTATTTCATTTTGACGAATCTGCTTGTTCACGATGCCACTAACTGTTTGAAGCTGGGAACTAAATTTGTTTTGTTTTCCTGAACATATAAGAGATAAGGCAGGCTGTACTGTCTACACTGATGTCAGCAAGCCTGGAATATTAACCCAATTGTGGCTGAAATAATTTTTTGTTTTTGTGGTTCTAAGAATGGCAACCAGGGAAGTGACTGAGACCATGGAAGAAATTATGTTTCAGAAAACAATGAGTGAGATTGAGATAACGAAACAAACCCCGAGACAGGGTAGACAGGAGATGAAAATTGAATTTAGCAAAATGACGCAGGAGTTTAAAGAAATAGGGGATTCTGTGAGAGAGGAGTTTGATGGGATTAGAGATGAGAAAAGAAAAATTAAAGGGAAGATACAAGCCCTGGAGACTGGAACAAATATGGAATTGGAAAAAGATCTGGAGTTTACAGATGTTAGAAATAAAGTTTACTGTTTGGAATTCAACGTTGTCTCCGAATAAATTAATGAAGATATTAGTGATAAAGTTATCAATGTCTTGGATAATTTTCTTGACTGGAATGATGTGATGGGGCTTGACATAGAAAAAATCTATGGAATTAATTACAAATATGTGACAATGGAAAAACTCTTAAGAGATGAGCCAGTGCATTTTGTAAAAAAGAAGAGCAGAGATGTGACTTTACAACAATATTTCAGCAACATATTCAGAATTTATTTTATTTATTCAGAATTGATGGCAAGGACATATTTGTGATGGGGGAAATTCCCATCAGACTCTTGTTATATGACTATGGCTATGACAGCAAGATCATCATGGGATACTGATAATGGATGAATGGATACTGAAACCACTGGATTTAACAGGACTATTGAAGATGGAAGATGGAATTAATATTGATAATGGAAGAATGGTTATGGAAATTATTGGACCTAACAGATTTGACAAGATGGATTAATTGATATGTTTATTTGGACTATGGCTATGACAACAAGATTATTATGGGATACTGATAATGGAAGAATGGCTACTGAAATTACTGGACTTAACAGGATTATTGAAGATGGAAGATGGAATTAATATAGATAATGGAAGAATGGCTATTGAAATTATTGGACCTAACAGATTTGAATCAGATGGATTAAGCGACATGTTTATTTGGAGAAAAATTGAAAGATATATCTCTCAAGGAATTGAAACCTCTCTTTGACTTTTTGTGGAAAGAATAAAGTAATGTTTATGAGATTTGATGATTAATTAAGATAACTACTGGAGGAAAGTGATTTTATAATACAATTTTAGAGACAGGATTGTTATATATTGTAGACCTATAACTGATCTGCGACAAATCGGAAGTCAACATTTTATTTTATTGTTTAATTGTTTTTGTTTTGTTTTGTTTTTTGTCTTTGAAAATTTGAATAAAAATTAATGATAAAAAAAAAAGACCGTCCATGCCACCAGGCTTGCACAGTGGTTTCAGATGGCTCTTATTTCCAAAAGGGTTGTTGAGATATCACAAACAGGTGGTTGATGGAGGAGAAAAGACAGGCTGCCATTTTGATGCTAATGATATTATGCAAAATCTTGCATTCATGAGAAACACATGTCACAACAAGCCCCCATCTGGAGGCCCTCACAATGACACAACAGGAAAAAGAGAAGCAGAGTGAGGGAACATGGAAGAAAACTCAGGTTTGACTTCTGAAAGGTAATGTTGGTATAACAGACAACTGGGATAGCCTGATAGAATGATTATTACTAGGAAATGACACCCAAAGGCAGCAGCTGTCTCCACAGAGCCTATGGAATAGCCCTGCTTTCTCACTACTGTAGCCTGATAGAATGTCTGGTTCTAGTTCAGGGAGAGCCAAAGGCCCAAACCTCCTCTTTGTTATAGAAAAACAGGGGGGCATAGTAGGTACGGTTCCTCCTTCTAGTGAAAATAGCAAATCATGGGATTAAGCGGAGGGAGGTTGCTAGAACACCTTGCCATGGAAAATGACTTGTCACAGTATATCTGAGGCACAGAAAGGAAAAGTAAGGGTGCTGGGGAAGCAGCATGAAAGAACTTGTTGAGAACCAGAGCCTAAGCTAGATGTGCAGCTCTTGTGTCCATACTGTGTCTTATATACCTGATCCTATAAGCAACTGCCTGCCTACTATTGGTTTACAGAGGTAGGCTGTAAAAGTAGCATTGCAGGGAAAGGGAAGTGCTATTATCAATCTATCTTTGGCATTTATAGACCTCCCAATTAACCATGCCCTCTGTGAAGTTTATAATGTTAAAAATCAATAAAATACAAATGCAATCAACAAACATTAAATGCAAAAGCTATAGTAGCGCAAAAATGGGTTTATAACCATACAAAGCAGCATGAGATCACTAACAATTTAAAAGGATTAAAGCATGCTGCTGGTCCCAATGAAAGGCTCTAGCACTACAAAGCCAGCATATCTAATACTACTACAGGAGCAACCAGGTGGTTCAATCAGCCAGGACAACGACAAAATTCAACAAGGTATAAATATAAAATAGGGGCTGCTACCCCTGCTCGGTTCACTCGCCGACTCCACCTATCATTACCAAAGCTCCCCCTTCCCTCTCTCATGCATCTCCAAAGCTGCTGCTCCCTCCATGGATTGCTACAGCTCCCCCTTCATCTCCTCCCCACAGGGGGTGCCAAAGCTTTCCCCATGCCCCCTCCCCACAGAGTTGCCAGAGCTCCTCCTGTGCCCCTTCCCACAGAGTCACCAGAGGTCCCCCTGCACACATCCCACAGGGTTTGCCAGAGCTCCCCCCATGCTACCCCTTTTGTAAACGTGATTCAGGTAAACTGATGTTTATCATTTGTGGCCCCAGATTGCCAGTTGTAGTGTATTAATTCACCTGCACTTCTCTTTGAGGGAATAGACTGAATATTGTGTGAGATTGTCTGAAAGACAATACTGTATAGGAAAAAGGATTTGTAAAGTTTTCTTTTTAAAAGAAACAACAACCCAAAATCTGAGTGTTTAACATGTCAGCAGCAACAATGTTACATAAAACCAAAGTAGTTAAAAAAAATTGAATCGTGTAATTACTACAGTTTTAATACTGAAATTTAAACCATGTACAGAAATAAAGCCACAAGGCCCTTTCACACCTGCAAAGCATATGGAATTCCAAACAATTAAAAGCAATGAATATCTGAAAAGAAGCAAAGCCATTGTTCATTTGTTTAGCAAAAACCATAGTTAGATGGAAGGAAATCTGGTAGATAGCATATGAAGTCAAAGTTGATCTTTAGACATTCTCAATCCCCCAGTGAATTTTATTCAGGAAAATGGTACCACTGTTCATTGGTTTGTAGTTTAAAAATATGCTAATTAAAATGTCAGGTAAAGTTCTGCAACTTAAAAAAATCTCCAAAGGAAAGGCAGGGCTGCTGACTCTAGAATTTGAGGGGAGGGAACCAGGCATGGCATCCTCAGTAGGCCCTACTGATCTGGAAGCAGCAGAACATGCAAAGTGAAATTGCTCTTAGGCTGCATCCGATCTTATTGAATACTTTGTGCAAAGTGGAAATGACAGCACTGTTTAAAGTTGCTGCCCTTCTGCTGTCATTGGGGCCCATGCAAATACCCAACTTTTCCACCCTCTGGAGCTGACCCTAGGGAAAGGCCAAGGTATTGAGCCCACAATTAAGAAGGCTGTGCTCCAGGTTCCATGCATTCTTGCCTTGAAAAAAAGGGAGCCTTAACAGGGCCCTGTCTACAGATTTTACTCCAGACTTTTGGGGCTATCATGAATTGGTGGACAATACTACTAATACTGTTCTAGAGATTTATGTTTTTACCATTATTATTATTATTATTATTATTATTATATCCCTCCCTTCCTCCCAGCAGGAGCCCATGCAGAAGGAAACAAAAAAGTGTGGAGTCACATTGGAACTTCAAATGTAAAGTCAGTAGTTTGTGGTCAATATGTGGTTGGATAGTAATTTGGTTTGCTCATTGTGGTTGCATGTGGAGAAACAGTAAAAAGGACCTTGGATAGCAGGGTTGAAAAAGGTCTCTGTTTGAGATACAGGAGAGTTAACTGGGTAGAAAATACTAAGCTAGACAGAATGGTGTGTAGCCTTCTTTCGAAGTTCACACTTCCTCTGAACGAGCGGGTCAGTAGTTTGAAGGTCTCTTGGACCCACAGCTGTCCATTGACGCATACATGGCCTCAGCCACATGGAAGGCCTTCCACCAGCTTAGGCAGGTGCCCCAGCTATGGCCCTATTTGGACAGGAATAACCTGGCTGCAATAATCTATGCTCTGAAAACATCAAGACTGGATTACTATAATGCAATTTACATGGGACTCCCTTTGAAGATTGTTTAGAAGCTGCATATAGTGCAGAATACAGTCACCTGATTGCTGACAGTCTTGAGGTGAACTTAACACATAACATTGATCTTGACACAGCTGCACTGGCTGCCTATACATTTCTGAACCCAATTCAAAGTGCTGGTTGTAATGTTCTATATGGCTCAGGACCCTATTTTTTTCAGAACCCCTCTCCCAATATGACCCTCCCTGGACCTTAGATCTTCACGAGGGCCTCCTCTGGGTACCTCTGAGGTTCCGAGGGTGGCAAGGAGGGTGAGGGCCTTTTCAGGTGTGGCTCCCCATTTGTGGAATCCCCTTCCCAATAAGGTCCATCTGGTATCATCATTAACATCTTTTTGGTGCTTGATGAAAACTGATTGCTTCTCTCAGGCACTGACAGATTATGATTTTGTATTCATGATATGTTTTTGCTGCTAATTTATTGGGTCTGTTCTATGCATGATTACATGGTTTTTATTGTATTGCATTGTTATTTTTTCTGATTTTATGTTATTCTTTATGTTCTTAAAAAATTAAGTTGCTTAGAGACTTTTTATATAACAAGTGCCTGAAATAATAATAATAAACAAACTACTGGTCTGATATGGTTGTGGTAGATTATATCTTAAGTGAATCTTCAGTCATCTTGTGGTAGAAACAAATTTGATTGTATAAATCAGCTCACAGCATAAGTAAAATGGACATTACAAAAGTATACTGTTTCTAACTCTGTCTTACAAACAATACAGGTGAACTTAAAAACAAGTATTATCACTATTTATACTGCAGGAGTTTCACCAAACCTGAAATGAAGACTGTAAATAACAAGTGAGATCATTTTGGCAGCATTTGTGCTAAATAGGGATTTTCCAAGCTTGGCTGCTAACCCAAGATTCCTTGCTTAGGATCACATTGCTTGTAGATTACAAAATTGGCTGCAGAATAGACACCCTGCTCAAATGACAGATTTGCCCAACCTGTGCTATGTTAAAGGAAACTCAGCCGTGTTTTGCAAACCAGAGCTAATATTTTCCATCTGCAACTAAGTACAAGATTGATGAAGGAAGTAAAATATAGTCTGCAGTGGTGAGGAACTCACTAAAGCAAGAGCGAGAAGAAAGAAAAATCAATATTAACTTTAAAACTTTTGTCCTCAGTAACCCTATTTTTTAGGATCACATATGAAAGTATCCACACATAAAAAGTTGCTGCAGCTACTTGTAAAAAACATGGATTCTTTTATAAACTCTGTTCTACTTTCCATTTAGGAGTAAATTTTTGACACTCTGCCCAAAAAACGATGTAATGGGAGTATTGCAGAGATGGATCAATTGTGATCCCCAACCTCATAAATAGGGACACTTCCTATGCCAAATCTGATTTTTTTTATCCAGTGTGTTCAGACATAACCCAAGGATGCATTTATAAAATAAAGCTCCAAGTAAAGGAAAGATTATATTTTTAAAGCAAACATCCATAAGATAAATAAGCTGGTGTATTTGCATTTTAGGCTGCATTTTTATAACAGTTACCTGAGGGTAAGCCTCAGTGGACACAGTGGGACTTCTGAAAAAAACATGTGTTGCATGCCAGTTTAGCTCATTTAATCTACCAATTTCATTTTATCATCTTTAAAATGTACATGTGCATGTAACATACTCACCCAGGGGCCGCCCCTTCAGAGGTGGGACCAGGGACTCACCTGGCGCAAGGAGACTGGGAGCTGCTAGCGCAGCTCAAGGAAAGGGGCCCCAGTCCAGTTAAACTCTCCGAACTCCAGCGCTTGCTCTGCTGTTACCCCCTTTACAGAGGGTTTCCGGATTCCCTATTTGGGTCCCAGCACCCCTTCATGTCCCGCAACCTAAAATCAGTGGCGGGCATGGAATCGGTCGTGGGGGAAAAAATTAGGAAGGAGGTCATGGCAGGCTGCATGCTGGGCCCCTTTGCGGCACCACCCATCCCTTCACTCAGAGTTTCCCCGCTGGGCCTTGTTCCGAAGAAGGCACCAGGCAAATTTCACCTTATACACCACCTGTCCTTTCCCCAGGGTGGGTCAGTAAATGACTTCATCCCATCAGACCTCTGCTCTGTCCGTTACACGTCATTTGACTGTGCGGTTCGTATGGTTAGGGACTGCGGGATGGCCGCCCTCATGGGAAAGTGTGACATCAAATCTGCCTTCCGTCTCCTCCCTGTGCACCCAGGGGATTTTGAGCTGCTAGGCTTTGCCTTCATGGGCAAATACTATGTGGATAGGGCATTGCCTATGGGCTGCTCCATCTCATGCTCGGTTTTTGAGCGCTTCAGTTCTTTCTTGGAGTGGGCAGTCAGGAGACGGGCAGGCCGGCAAACAGTGGTGCACTATTTGGACGACTTCCTGTTTGCGGGCCCTGCAGACTCGGGCGCCTCTCAGGCATTTATGGAGCAGTTCGCGGGGATGGCGGGGGAACTGGGTGTTCCCCTCGCGGCTGAGAAAACTGAGGGCCCGTCCACTACCCTCACTTTCCTGGGCATAGAGATCGATACAGTGGCCCAATGCTGTAGGCTCCCACGGGATAAGCTGGTGGCCCTTAAGGGGAAAATCTCGGAGGTGGTTGGGGCAAAGAAGGTGACATTGGCCACACTTCAACAGCTGGCAGGACATATGAACTTTGCATGCAGGGTGGTAGCACCCGGGTGCGCATTCTTGCGCCGCGTGTACGATGCCATGGCGGGCCTATCACACCCCCACCATCACACACGTGTTACAGCCGCTCTCCAGGAGGACCTGGCAGTTTGGTCCACCTTCCTGCGGGAATTCAATGGGGTCTCCTTATGGAGAAAGGATCGCCTGTTGGAAGCGGAGCTACAGGTGAGCTCCGACGCCTCAGGTTCCTGCGGTTTTGCGGTCATTTTCCATGACTCATGGTGTCATGGCAGCTGGCCACAGAATTGGGCGCAGGCTGGCCTAACCAGAGACCTGACCCTTCTGGAGTTCTTCCCCATTGTCGTGGCCGTACACCTTTGGCCGGACAAACTGGGCAATTCCTCAGTCCATTTTTGGTGCGACAACCTCCCCACGGTGCATGTCATCAACACCCTGTCCTCTAGAAACCCCAATGTTATGCGTCTGGTTCGAGTGTTTGTGCTCCAATGTCTTCGCTATAATATACAGTTCCTTGCGCGCCATGTCCCGGGTATTGATAATAGCATTGCTGATGCTCTATCACGGAACCAGATGGAGAGATTTCACCAGCTGGCGCCGTGGGCAAGGGCTCAGCCGGACGTGGTACCCCCAGCGCTGTGGGAGATTGGAGGACCGAATCAGAACGGGCCATAAGCCTTTCTGTGGCACCCAGCACTTTGGCCAGCTACCAGGGGGCAGGTAGGGACCTGGCAACCTTTAGGGAGTCCAGAGGCTACACCCAGGAGTGGCCCATCCCCGTGGAGCATCTTATGGAGTTCTGCATGGAAGGGAAGCGGAGGGGGCTTTCAGTCAGGACCATCAGAGGTAAGCTCTCAGGTCTATCCTTCCTAGGGAAAACACGGGGCTTTCAGGACTACTCCGGTGACTTTAGGGTCCGCCGGATACTGGAAGGGTGGTCCCATGAGCGCCCGCACACACCTGATGCATGCTCCCCCTTTTCCCCAGAGCTACTGTTGGGTCTGCGGGGACAGTGGAGGGTGCTATGTTCTTCCCATTTTGAGGCACTGCTATACCATGCTGCGGCCCTCACCTTGTTCTTCGGGGCTTTCCGAATAGGGGAGGTGGTGGCAGGTTCTAAGATGGATAGCTTCCTCCGGGCCCTCCAGGTTTCTGATCTCAGCTGGGAGGCAGGGGGGTCCGCCTGCGACTCAGGCAGTCAAAGACGGACCAACACCACAAGGGTCGCCTGATTGTGTTATCCCCATGCCAACAGGAGGAGCTCTGCCCAGTCAGGGCCCTACGCATTTTTCTGGCAGCCCGCGGGCTGCAGCAAGGGTACCTGTTCAGGCACAGGGACCTCCGGCCCCTTACCAAGTACCAATTTTGGTCGGTGGCAAAGACAGCACTCCAGCGGCTAGGTGTGGATGCCCGCAAGTTCGGGACATACTTCTTCCGAATAGGGGCAGCTTCCACCGCTGCTCACCTGGGTTTTTCCAAAGGGCAGCTGCAGGCAGTGGGCAGGTGGTCCTCGGATGCATATAAGACGTATGTTAGACCACTAACGGAGAGGCATGAGGCCAGCAGCTAACGGCGATGTTGTCGTTTTTGGCAGGCCGCTGGGAAAGATCGGAACAAGTGAGCATCCTCCTCTGTGGCCACAGCATGATTTTCTGGGCAGGCCGCAGTGCGGCGAAGTCCCGCATTGGAATGCAGCTGGGGCTCAGTCAGTGGGCCTCAGTGCGGTGGCTGGGACGACGGGGGATGCGTTGGGACGGCCTCCTGCCTACCTTGTTCCGGTCGGCTGTGGACGGGGCAGTGCCCCGGGTGCTGGTCATCCACCTGGGAGGTAACGATTTGGGTCTGTTGAGGGGCAAGGCCCTAATCGAACAGCCATGTAGTGACCTCCAGGCCATTGCGCTGCGCTGGCCGGGGGTGCACTTGGTATCGTCTGACATCCTGCCGCGCAGGACGTGGAATTGGGCTGATGACCCACGGGGAATGGACAGGGCTCGGAAAAAGGTTAATAGACAGATTCAGAGGGCCATCAAGGGCCTGGGGGCTTCTGTCATACACCACCCAGAGATCAAGCAAGATAGGCTGGAGTTGTTTAGGCCAGATGGCGTGCACTTGACTGATGGGGGCAATAACATCTTCCTAATGGACCTGCAGAGGGGTGTGCACCAGATTCTTATCGGGTGTGGGGCAAAGGGAGACTAAGCAGAGGCTTGTCCCCCTTTTGTGGCAAGGAAGCGCGGGGGAAAGGTTAAAAGGGAAAGGGCAGCTAGGTGACACCTTTAGGCACCTTTGGGGGTGATTGGCGGTCCGGGGGCCTGCAGCTCTGGGCTATATGGCCCGGGGGAGCAGAACACGGGCCGCTTTTGGGGCCAACGTGCCTCATCCGCTCGGAGTTTCACGGCTCCGGGGGGCGGTGATGCGGGTTGGACCCCCTACGCATCTTCAGGGTGTGGCCGGAGCTGGGGCCTGGCACAGGGCAGCCCCAGGCTCTGGCAAGGTTTGGTTGCCCTATAGCTGCAAGCAGGCTTCGCCTGGATCAGCTGAATTCCCCCGCACTGGATTGTCCCTCTGCAGGTTCATTGGTTATAATTGACTCTGTTTTTAATAAAGTGGCCCATGATTTAACCCAATGAACGGTGTCTGTGTTTATTTCGGCAATAGGCCGCAAATATATATTCAGCCTAGGGAAAGGAATGTTCAGGACTGATATGCTGACAGTTTTGTAATATTTAAAATAATTGCAGAAAAATGAGAGAGCAACATTGGTTTTTTAGCAACATTTTTTTTATATTAAACACACACACAATAGCTATCTATCAATCAAATATTTATTATGGTCAATCAATCATTGAAACATAAAATACACACACACAAATATCCAAATCTTCTATGCTGCTGCTGGTGGTGGTGTGAAAACTATGGTTTGTGCAACTAATATATAATTATTTCATTTATTTCTAAAAGATATGTGATGTATAAAGAAGTCCTACTTTTTCTTTGTGTTGAATATCCTGTCAATCAGTTTCACCGGATGACTCTGAAAAGCCCCCACTCCCATTTGTGTTTCACAGTAGGGCAATCAGGTGGAATACTCAAGGGCTGGGCCAAGCTGGCAGACCAGACTGACCCCTTCACCATGCCCATGCTGGCATATTCTTTTCTCTCTGGCCAATCAGCAGTGCTGGTTGGCCAGGGGATAGGACCAGACTGAGTGGACCAGAAAGGATATTTCTCCTCCATCATCTGTATCTGGGAGACCTAGCTAGGAGCCAGCCAGTTGTCTACTTGCCTGCCTGCCTTCCCATCCTCTAGCTTTGATTTTCTCATTGTCTTTCCTTTTGGAGCTGCTGTCTGTTCCCTGTCATTGACACACTAGTTTATGTCAAAACATATTTTGCTGTGTAAATCCCTGTTCCAACAGATAGAACCAATAGTCAAGAGTAGAGTGGGACAAACACCCCCCTCAGGGACAAAGGTGAAGCAAGAGGCCATTATTGGGCCCTGGTGTGCAGGCTATGCCCTCAGGGCAAGCATGCAGGTCATATAAACAGCTCATACTTTGGGTGGCCTGCACCATCCTCCTTCCAGTAATCACTACATTAGGTGAGCTGGGTGGTGCATTTCACAAAACAGGTTGTCTAAATATGGATCCCAGCACGATTGGTATGCTGTCACATTCTGGAAGCTGTATCCATTACAGTTACGGTCTTTTTGATTCCACCTGTTTTGTCTCTTTCTCTTGTTTCCACTTCCTCCACAACCAGTATGATGCTGGAGAGGGAAACTTGTGAGGTGGGCAACCTTCAGGTGCTGGACCATAACTTCCATCATCCATGGCCAGTGGCCTTGCTGGTTGAGGTTGATGGGAATTGGCATCACAACGTCTGGAGATCCACTGAGTCGCCATCCCTGCTGTAGAATGTAGACAAGCTCTGACCCTAAACTTTTAAGCTATTGCAAAGTGGCATTTCCTCATCTCTTATTTCTGAGCTATAAAGAGGACAAGTAGCCAAGCTATCTCTGGCACAACATGACTCCCAAACAAATTGTTTCCCATTAGAGTATTGGTAAAATTTCTTGCACAGTAAGTTTTTCCACTGACGTCCTTAATCCATTGAGATGCATGGTTTTCATAACAGAAACGCAAACATGTTTATACTACTATTCTAGGAAGTGCTGTTCTGATATACCTGATAGACTAACTGAAGCCCAAATAGAGCATACAGGGAAGGGGAGAGAACAACCTAAGTGTGAGAGTTTTTCATTTTTCCTGGAGGTTTAGAACATGTCCTAGAATTTGGGTGGGCACCGCCAGAGGCAGAGATCATGACAGCTGTTTGTTTTAATTCACTTTCAGCTCATTAATTCTGCTCTCATCTCTGTTCCTCCAGCCTTTGACTAGTGTCCTGCAGGAACAGCTGTATATATATTCCTTGTTTAGATGTTTTTTATTTGCTCTGTCCTATCCTAACCCATCCAAAATATATGAAATACTGCTACAAAAGGCTTCCCTGCTCACCTATAGCCCCATGTTCAAAACAAATGTCTTGTGTTGCTTACATAAGAGAATCATTCTTGAGCTTGTTAGTATCTGGTTAAAAACAACTGTGAAACTGGAGAGCGACAAGGGAAAGGGCATTTCTGCATGGCTTCACTGTTTACACCTACCCTATCTATAGGGCACCCGCAAGATGCTACCATTGGTTGACCAAAGAGAACACAAGGGGAACTAGAGAACGCAGGTCTTGAATTTAGGCACCACCCAAACATTTGAGGCTTCTTCAGTTTTGAGAGGTCTGGAAATCAGTGCAGGTATTTTTTCTTTTTTTAAAAAAAAATCTGGTTCCAATGTTCTTCCAATGATCCATCCCACTCAGAAGGAGGGACATTGCATTCCGCAAGGGCTGCATCTTCAGAGTTGGGACAGACACACTGGAGGGCCAGGCACATGTGCATGCTTGCTTTCCTTATTGTCTGTTCCTCAAGCCAAGAGGCTTACCTGCAGTACCCTCAAGTGGGCACACTTTTTGACAAAAATGGGTTTATTAAATGGGCAGATGCAGGATGCAGCCCCCCCTTGTCAGCCACAGAATAAAACATCCAACAACCATTTATGGGTGACAACATGCCACAACTTTACATCAAGTAAGCAGTGTTGGTGTGGCAGTAGGGCAAGGATCCACTTTTATTCCAACAGCCCTTACTGTGGAAATGTTTGTCCCCCCCAACTACCAGGTGAGGGAGTTACCCTTGGGTGCTGGCCAGCGTTAGACCCCAGTGTGGCGCAAGCCAAATGCACTTGAGATCCTGCTGGATAACCAGTAGGGGTGGGTGCATGATGGATGTGGCCTGCCCCCTCCCAAACTAGGTGAATGGCTCACACATACCCCACTAGGCCCCTTATAGGGGTCCTCTTTGTGTAGATCCTGCCCAGTGCTATTTCTGCCTTGCGACAGAAGCAATGTACACCTAACAATTGAAGCTATCATTGAGGGGGGGAAACAACTCAACGGAGAGCCCATTTGATGGAGAGGAAAATTCCTATCTGGCCCCGTTAACCAGCGACCCTTTTAAGAAAAGCTCCATGGCACAATAAAACCACGGGAGAGTTGGTAAGGAAGCCGGTGCACAAAGAAAGAGGCCAGTCACCAGCAGGGCCAAGGTCTTTAAAGGCCTAGGCCTGCCCTACTCCTTTCTGTGAGCTCTTGCAGGATCACCCGGGACTTTTGCAGACCCATGAGAACTGGGACATAGGCAGGAGGATACAAGCACAAGGTTAGGATTTCTGAGAATGCAGGTGGTTTGTGACTAAGGCTTAAATTATTAAAAGAATTTAAATTATTGCAAGAATATTATTATAAGGCTTAAATTATTACAAGAATTTAAATTATTGCAAGAATATTATTATAAGGCTTAAATTATTACAAGAATGCAGCTAATTTGATGCTAAAGAAGTTGAGAGATTGTAAGAATGAAGTTCATTTCTACAAATGAGAGTCAGAAAGGAGATTTGTCAAAAGCATGTTAAGTTTTTCAATGAGTCCCTGTGTCCTGCTCTGGCCACATTAGGTATTATTCTGTGAGCTTAGGTGGGGGAGGATCATCCAATAGAATCCACTGCAAATAGTGCAACCGCATTGGGATTAATGTGTGCTGTTCTGGTCACTTCACCTCAAGAAAGATACTGTAGAGTTAGAAAAGGTTCAGAAAAGAACAACCAAAATGATCAAGGGGATGGAGCAACTCCCCTGTTAGGAAAAGTTGTAGCATTTGCAGATTTTAGTTTAGAGAAAAGGTGAGTAAGAGGTGATATGATAGAAGTGTATAAAATGATGCATGTCATGGAAAATATGGATAGTTTTTCTTCCTTTTTCGTAACACTAGAACATGGACATCCAATAAAGCTAAGTGTTGGAAAATTCAAGACAGACAAAAGAAAGTACTTCATGCAACTCATAATTAAATTATGGATTCACTCCCACAGGAGGCAGTGATGGCCACCAACTTGGGTGGCTTTAAAAGAGGATTAGGTTGGAGGCAGCATGTGAGTCCAGGAAGCTGGACTAGTTGAGCCATTGGCCTGATCCAGTGGGCTCTTCTTATGTCTTTGGGCTCATGCACAGTTCCACCAAACAGTAGCAAGAGGAGTCTAGGAAACAAGGTCAAGGTCAAACCAAGGTTAGTCACATGAGATTTCATTTGAGTCAAAATATAATCTGGGAACAGAATCAATTAGCAGGAGTCCAGGGGCTGACAAAGAAAGCAGGTCCAGTAGAAACCAGGGCAAAGCATCAGTTCCGTGATTAGGAAACAGAATGACATGCCTTGCTCCAGCACCTGACTGGAGCCTGATGTAGTCTACCCTCCCAGACAATGTCCAACATCAACTGCAGGCACTTAAGTCTGCTCTAAGAGCCCTTTCTCTTGAGAAGTGCCATTGCTCTCAAGAAGCCCTTTACTCTAGAGTCATGCAGTGACCTTGTGATCATCCAGCTGCCTGGGCTTGGACCTTCTGACACTGACACTTGTGAGGGCTGGAGTGGCTCGTGTGACTCAACCTCCCCTTCTGACCTGACTGGCAAAGTGGGCCAGGAACCCATCCCAAAATTCCTTCTTGGGCATATGTGGTGTCCTTCCCTGGTTCTCCCTGTCAGGTTCCCACCTGCTTGTGGCTACTGCCTTTCACTAGGCACCATCAGGGACACCACCAGTCAGGACCATCCTTTATATGGTTTTCTCCACTCCGCTCTAGCACAGATCTTACTAGATCCCACTGCTAGGCAACACCACCAGTCACGTCCTGTAACCAATACTCCCAGAAACTTTGCCTGAGTCTCTCTATAGCTGGTTACTTTGTGACTGAGTGCTTATGCTGTTCCCAACCCCCTTTTATCTGTCTCTATAAAGCATACAACTCTGGGTTGCTGTAGATACTTGTCTTTGTTACAATATCTCCCTTCACCGCTGCCACCATTAGATACTGTTTCTGTTCAGCCTTGGTAATTACCTTGCCCTCCCTTCTGGTATGTATATTCCCCAGACAAGGATCAGGCCTTTGGTAAAACAAATAAGTATTTATTCAATAATACCAGGAAATAACAATATTACTTAGGATTGTTTAACAAGCGTATGGTTTCATTAAGTGTCACTCTTTATGTTTCTGTTCATTTATATACTTTCTAAATATCAGCTAAATATAATCCAAACCTCCCTCAGAACTCTGCCAACCAACCCTCACCAAACGACCTCACTCCAACCAACTCAACTTCTCCCCATACAACTCTCATCCTCACATTTATACCTTCAGCCAGCCAGCCACTCAGCCAATCATCATCCAGTATACTTCAGCTTCTAACCCATGTACTCCCCCTTTCTCTCGCAGTCATTTACCATACATCACCTAATAGACCCACACTTACCATATTTACAGATGCTAACTTACAGGAACATTACAGCATACCCTGGAGATAGTCCTGGGGAGGTCTCTCCTGGTACACCAGGGTCTTCAGTGTCAGTCTGTTCACCCAGGGCTTTGGTCATCAAGAGAACCAGATCTCTTCAAGGGATTCATTGTCCAAGGTTGGGTCAGGGCCTGGCATGACACTCCAAAGGGAAGGACTTCAATATTCAACTGATTATAATTCTTAAAGAGTCCCCTCTTTTTAAAAAATCAGATAAGCCTAGTAGTAGTTCATGGGAATGATTAGTTTTAACTTTTGCATATCCAAATGAAAAAATAAAAATTGTGCATGCAGTAGCAGCAGCAGCAGCTATAACATGATCCCTGAACTTTCTAACATACTGGAGTGCTGGAGCAGAGCCATATGCAGGTGCAGACAGTTTTGCACCTGCTGTTGCTAGGTCTGCCTTTCCCTTTGACATCAACAGTACTATGATGAGCACAACGACAATCATGCTTTCCCTATGTCTCTAGTCCAGCTCCAATCAGAAGGATGAGGGTTAGATCAGAAGGTTTGATTGCTGTGGTAATAGCACCTCCTGCCATGAAATGTGAAAACCAACATGCCTGAAGGAATTAAATGAAAGTGACACTGCTGGGAAGTTCTTAGCAGTAAGCACGCAAGTGGTATGTATGTAAACAATATACTACATTTAATCACCCATCCGTTTGAGATGCTGACAGGAAGGGGGTAGGTCACAAGGCCATTATGAAGTGGCTATTTAGGGAAGTCTGTTAATTCTTACAGACCATATGTTTGGGCTTCTGCAAAGTAGGGATGCCTTGGGGGAAAGTAATTTGGCCATCAGGTCAGAGAGTCATCTGAATAAACAAACAAGCAGGTGGTACCAACCCGTATGACTTTGCACATTGCTCCAGTCTCATTACACACCCTGGGATTGTTGCTACAAAGTAGGCAAATGGTTTTTCCCCACTAGCCTGTAGAGGTTCAAGTGTGAGGGTTTGATTTAAAAAGAACAAGCAGCAACTCACTAGGACACTTTCTTGCACAAGCCTCATGGGTACAGGACGCACAATTAACATTGCTGTCAGCATCTGATATAGCATAAGTTCACCTTTCATTTCTCTGTCTTGATTCTTTCAAAATGTATACTTTGAAGTTGGCTATTGCTGCTGGGACTGAAAAATAAGTAAGATATTGGCAGCCCCATGCAAGCCTGTCTTTACAGCCTTGAGTACTCTGTATAGGAGCCTCTCCAGAGTCCAGACTTATTAGATCTTTGTATCTAACCTAGGCTGTTACATACCTAAAGGCTCTTACATTTTTCTCACTTGCCCCAGCTGAATGTTGCATGAGATATGGACATGGGCTTCAGTCATCACATGAGGCAGCTGTGGGCAGATAGGCTGCATATCTCAATAGCATTGGTTCCTTAGGCATGTTGATTACTAGATGGCCTGCTTGTGTGGATGAGTCGATCCATTTTGAGCATACAGATGAAACATTCATATCACCCTGATTCAGTGAATGAGATCCACATAGTAAGGCGGGCTTCTGCTGACATACATCTCCTTCTCTGGAATATGTGCTCCCACATTTTGTCACATACACCTAAGAACATAAGGAGAGCCCTACTGGATCAGGCCACAGAGGCGTATCTAGTTCAGCATTCTTTCTCACGTGGTGGCCAACCAGATGCCTATGGGAAGGATATGAGGGCATGCTCTGTGTGCAACCAGAGCTGGATAGCGGTGATAGCTTTTCGGGGAAGCTGCTTCACATGTTAAGGGCCAAATACGTAGCTTTCCTATGATGTTTTAAAAGGAAAAGCAGTTGCTGAGGGCTGCAACTGGGAGCAGAGGGAGGGTTGGCAAGGAGGGGATGTTTAACTGTTTTCCTTCTCAGAAATTGCCCTCTTAAGCTGCTTTTCTCCCTCAGATGAAAATATATGGGTAACCTGATTCTGAAGCAACAGGTAAAAGGTTGAGCACCCCACCCCCGCCAACCTTTCCTCCACTCCTAATGGCATCTAGTGGATACTTTTAGTTAAAATAACATTGGGGAAGTTGCATGGGACTTCACAGAACATGTTGTTTGCCCTTCAAGTTGCAAGTCATGTGTTCAATGATAAAGGGGTAAGAAGCCAAGTAATGTGTACACATTTGTATGCCAGCCCTATGTCCTAATGTACTATGGTTGCGTTGCTGGAATACATCAAGTTGCATGCTTCAATCCTAGCTCATACTAAAAAAGCTGGTCGGTTTCAGTGAAGCCAATGAGTAAGGATAGTAGTCTGTTAGAAGTTAGTATTACTCTTCTGTCTCACTTTCATATTCTAATCCACAATCAGTGGAGCTTTACAAAGAATGTGTGGGCCACTCCACTGAGATCACTGAACCATTTTTGCTTTTATCCCTGCACAGCATTGACTTTTTGTTTTGTTTTAAAAGAAAAATGTCCCATAAGCTTCTGAAATCCCCTATCCCCACATTGCCACAAAGCAGAAGAATAAGCAGACCCATTTCCCAAGCTTACCTCCCTGGATTGCAAGCCTTTAAAAATACCACTGCTAATACTATGGGTGAAGCAAAAGATTAATTTCCATACCACCTGGCAACAAGCTGTGGATTAAAGCAATGCCCTTAATGTTGGGCTAATGTTCTGTGAATACCCTGCTCAAATGCCAAAACAACTGGCTTCTTGTTTAAACAATGGACGTGTTGCTCTTGTTAGCCAGTGCTCTTAAATGTTCCCTTTCTTTTTTTCTGGTATGCAAAACCCATGCAATGTGGAGAATTGCTTCAGTGGAGAGGAGGAAAGGACAGTAAACCTGTTCAATTAAAGGACATTATCAGAGCCAGCTGTTAAGGCCCCATGAAGGCCAGTGGCTTTAGGAAAAATAAATACCCTTAGCGAAAGAATGCTGACACACTCTGCCCTTGGAGGCAAGACAAAGATTTCACTCATACTGTACGAAAGGGGAGTCTTTGTCTTAGGCCAAATGCTAGAACAATGCAAAGCTCACCAAATTCAGTGCCCAGCAGTAAGTGTAATCTTCTGCAGATAACAGTACAGTCTGTATCCCCCTCCTACAGGAAGTGACATTCTACAACATGAATCTTCACACAACAGTGTCTAGGCATTCTGCACATCGTTCTGCAAGCAGCTTCCTCTTTTATATCTTCCAGAAATGAAATGAATATTACAATAAAACAGCAAGCTACACACAAATCTCTTCAATGCTACCAAGGTGTTCACAGAGTATGCACTCAAAGTAAGGGAAAATATTTGATAGCTATAGTGCTGGCTTGCACAGAAAGATACAGATATATGAAAATACTGGGTTATAGGATTAAGAAATGCAGCAAGCTACATGAAATGGGTCTTTTCTATTCATAGACCAGATGAATGGATAACTGGGATAAGTGGTTCAGGTAGGTTTTGTTGGTGGGCTCTTGTTGGGTCCATATCAGGTGTTTAGGAGGAGTCTTAGTAAGGAGGAACATGGGTGATGCCACCTCAGTTTCAGTTATCATGGGTAGAGGAAAGTATAGCCATGGGAAGGTGGTGAACTAGCATAGAAGACAAAGGCAAGGCTATTTTCACCTTGTTCCTCGCTCCCACTTCTGTCATGAATGGGTTCGTCGTTGCTCATCCACTGTGCCCACTGGCCTGTGTGTGTTGTTAACGCCAGATAAGTACACAATAAGACCACACTCATCCATTATTTGATCATAGATGAAAGGGCTGATTTGGTGTCCATTACAGAGACCTGGGTGGGTGAGCTGGGAGGAGTTGATCCGACCCAGCTTTGCTCACATGGATCCTCAGTGCAACACCAGGACAGGCTGCAGGGACAATGGGGAGAAGTTGCTGTGGTCTACAGAACTTCCATCTCTGTCACCAGGAAACCACTCTGTCTTGGAGTTGACTGTGAGGACCTGCACCTGCTTTCGGGCTGAGGAGACAGTAAACTAGGGTTGCTGTTGGTGCGCCATCCATGCTGCTGCCTGGCAGCTTTTCTGACTGAGTTGGCAGAGGCTGTCTCGGCTGTGGTACTGGAGGAGTCCAGAATGATAGTGCTGGGTGATTTTAATGCCCATGCTGAGGCTCCCTCTAGTGTTCTGGCTTGGCACTTCATGGCCTCCATGATGACCATGGGGCTGTCTCAAGTTGTCACCAGCCCGACGCATAGGGCAGGGCATAACTTCAATTTGCATTTTGCTCCAGATGGAGGAAGAGGTGTTCTGGAGATAGGGGGATGGGTGGATGTCACCCATTGTCATTGGATGGTCAGACCACTTCCTGGTGAGGTCTAGACTTATGGCTCTGATCCTCCCCTGCAGGGGTGGTGGACAGATTAAGATGGTCCATGTGATGTCCTTATATGTTAAAACCTGTAAATATGGTAAGTGCAGGTTTATTAAGGGATATATGGTAAATGAATTGAATGAGAGGGGGGAGAGCATGGGTTGGAAGGCTGGACAATGCTGAATGATGATTGGCTGAGTGTTTGAATGGCTGAAGGTATAAATGGGAGAATGACGTTTGAGAGGAGGTCGGTTGGTGAGAGTTGTTGGAGAGTTGTTAGTGGAGAGTAATTTGGATGCGTTGGTTGGCAGAGTTCTGAGGGAGGGTTGGATTATATTTGGCTGATATTTAGACAGTATATATATGACCAGAAACATAAAGAGTGACACTATATGAAACCATACTCTTGTTAAACATTCATAAAGTAATCTTGTTATTTCCTGGTGTTATCAAATAAATACTTTTATTGGTTTACCAAAAGCCTGATCCTTGGCTCGGAATACACAGACCAGAAGGGAGGGCAGGGTAATTACCAAGGCTGAAGGGAAACTGTATCATATGGTGGCAGCGGTGAAGGGAGATATTGTAACAACGTCAAGTATCCAGAGCAACCCAGGATTGTATGCTTTATAGACAAAGATACAAGGGGGTTGTGGACAGCCAGGGCTCCCAGACACAAAGTAACAAGCTATAGAGAGACTGAGGCAAAGTCTCTAGCAGTATTGTTTACAGGGAGTGACTGGTGGTGATGCCTAGCAGTGGGATCTTGTGAGATCTGTGCTAGAGCGGAGTGAGAAAAAATAGAAACGATGATCATGACTAGTGGTGTCCTGAGGTGGTGCCTAGTGAAAGGCAGTAGCCACAAGCAGGTGGGAGCCTGACAGGTGGAGCCAAAGGAGGGAACGTCACAGTCTACCCCCAGAGACTTATGGAATCCACTGGATTCCTGAATGCCCTGGGGGAGTTCCCCGTAGACAGAGCAGGTGACCCTGTTGAAGCCCTTGTCACACTGTGAATAGTGAGGCACATTGGGCTCTTGACACAATTGCCCCCAAGCACCCCCTCTGGCATTGTGGAGCCTGGTTTGCACTTTGGTACACCAGTGAAACAGGCTGGACAAAGGGTAGAGTGCAAGTGGCGAAAGACGTTCTGTGAGGCTGATTGGGCATGAGTAAAACTTCTCTGCCACCATTGCATCCTCAAGTAGCTGTCCAGTGGAGCTTTTCCATATTGTCAGGGGTTTGTTGACATCAACTCCAGGAAATGAACATAAGAACATAAGAAGAGCCTGCTGGATCAGGCCAGTGGCCCATCTAGTCCAGCATCCTGTTCTCACAGTGGCCAACCAGGTGCCTGGGGGAAGCCCGCAAGCAGGACCCGAGTGCAAGAACACTCTCCCCTCCTGAGGCTTCCAGCAACTGGTTTTCAGAAGCATGCTGCCTCTGACTAGGGTGGCACAGCACAGCCATCACAGCTAGTAGCCATTGATAGCCCTGTCCTCCATGAATTTGTCTAATCTTCTTTTAAAGCCATCCAAGCTGGTGGCCATTACTGCATCGTGTGGGAGCAAATTCCATAGTTTAACTATGCGCTGAGTAAAGAAGTACTTCCTTTTGTCTGTCCTGAATCTTCCAACATTCAGCTTCTTTGAATGTCCACGAGTTCTAGTATTATGAGAGAGGGAGAAGAACTTTTCTCTATCCACTTTCTCAATGCCATGCATAATTTTATACACTTCTATCATGTCTCCTCTGACCCGCCTTTTCTCTAAACTAAAAAGCCCCAAATGCTGCAACCTTTCCTCGTAAGGGAGTCGCTCCATCCCCTTGATCATTCTGGTTGCCCTCTTCTGAACCTTTTCCAACTCTAGAATATCCTTTTTGAGATGAGGCGACCAGAACTGTACACAGTATTCCAAATGCGGCCGCACCATAGATTTATACAACGGCATGATGATATCGGCTGTTTTATTTTCAATACCTTTCCTAATTATCGCTAGCATGGAATTTGCCTTTTTCACAGCTGCCGCACACTGGGTCAACATTTTCATTGTGCTGTCCACTACAACCCCGAGGTCTCTCTCCTGGTCGGTCACCGCCAGTTCAGACCCCATGAGCGTATATGTGAAATTAAGATTTTTTGCTCCAATATGCATAATTTTACACTTGTTTATATTGAATTGCATTTGCCATTTTTCTGCCCATTCACTCAGTTTGGAGAGGTCTTTTTGGAGCTCTTCGCAATCCCTTTTTGTTTTAACAACCCTGAACAATTTAGTGTCATCAGCAAACTTGGCCACTTCACTGCTCACTCCTAATTCTAGGTCATTAATGAACAAGTTGAAAAATACAGGTCCCAATACCGATCCTTGAGGGACTCCACTTTCTACAGCCCTCCATTGGGAGAACTGTCCGTTTATTCCTACTAAAGAGTTTTAGACTCTTTGGAGGCCCACCGTGAATTGTTTGCAAGGTACTTTGAGGGAAAAATTACTTGCCTCCATAGCAGTCCACATCTACTGTAGTCCCCAATGAGGTGTCCAGCGCAACATCTGCTGCAACTTCTTGGGGACAGTTTCAGTTGATGCAGCCTGATGACGTAGACAAGGTGCTTGCAATGATGCAGCCAGCAATGTGTCCTTTTGACCCATGCCTTTCTTGGCTTATTAAAGCTTGCAGAGAGGGTTTGAACGAGTGAATCAAGGGTGTGGTCAATGCATCATTGCAGGAGGGAGTGGTTCCAGCCGCCCTGAAAGGGCAGTGATCTGACTGCTCCTGAAAAAGCCCACCCTGGATGCATTGATTTGCTGCAATTACTGACCAGTTGCAAATACCCCCTTCTTAGGTGATTGAGAGGGTTTTGGCGCAACAATTGCAAGTACTCTTGGATGAAATAGATTATCTTGACCCATTCCAGTCTGGGTGCAGGTTATGGGACTGAATCGACCTTGGTCGCTCTGATGGATTACCTTTATGGGGAGAAGGACAGGGGGAGTGCGACCCTGTTACTCTTACTTGATCTCTCAGTGGCTTTAGATACCATTGTCCATGATACCCTGTTGGGTCGACTTGATGAGTTAAGTACTGGAGGCACTCTTTTATGGTGGTACTGATCCTATCTCCAAGGTTGCTTTCAGATAATAGCATTGGGTGATAGTCTTTTGACGCCCTGGCAGTTGTGTTGTGGGGTGCAGGGAACCATCTTGTCCCCTCATGCTGTTTAATATCTATAAGAAGCCCTTGGGAGTGGTCATCGGGAGCTTTGGGGTGAGGTGTCAGCAGTACACTGACGATACCCAGCTCTATTTCTTGGTGACATCTGAATAGGGAGACGGCGTGCAAGCCCTGGACCACTGCCTGGACTCAGTGGTGGGCTGGATAAGGGCCAACTAACTGAGTCTGAATCCTAGCAAGACACACTGTAAGTTGGTGGCTCCCGAGTTCGGATAATTGGTCAGTTGCCTACTTTGGATGGGGTTGTACTCCCTCTGAAATAGCAAGTTTGTACTCTGGGGATGCTCCTGGATCCATCTTTGTCGCTAGAGGCCTAGGTGACCTCAGTGGCTAGGAGTGCCTTTTACCAGCTTCAGCTGGTAAGACAGCTGCGGCCGTTTCTGGACTGGGATAGCCTGACCACTGTTGTCCACACACTGGTAACCTCCAGGCTGGATTACTGTAATGCGCTCTACGTGGGGCTACCCTTGAGATTGGTCCGGAAGCTGCAGCTGGTGTAAAATACGGCAGCAAGGCTGCTCACTGGGGCAGGGTATTGTCCAACACATCACCCTGCTGCTGAAAGAATTGCACTGGCTACCTATTAGCTACCAGGCTAAGTTCAAGGTTCTAGTTTTTGTTACAAAGCCCTATACAGTTTGGGACCAGAATACCTGAAAGACCGTCTTATCCCATATATACCCAGTCAATCACTGCACTCTGCAGGGGAGGGCCTCCTGCAGATACCATCTCATTATTTATTATTTATTTATTACTTGATTTATATCCCACCCTTCCTCCCAGCAGGAGCCCAGGGTGGCATTTCTTGCCCATCACTAGTGAGAAGGCAAGCAAATTATGACTATATGTCAAACCATCATGGGTCCACATAATCTTTTTGGAACCCCTTTACATTCACTTCAGTTGGGCAGATGATACATTGTTTTGAAACTGAGCAGGTCTGAGTGCAGTCCAATACTTGGGTGGAACACCATCCAAGAACCCCATCTATGCCATTCTGGGCTTCCTTGATACAAATGTGGCAAACAAAGCAACCAATAATCCTGATGCTAGTATGATTGGGCTAATATGATGGGCCCAGAACATGGTGATAGACATATTGTGGATCTCCATGATCCACATGCACATCAAATAAGCGCTGCTAACTGAAGTGAGAGAAATAATTCTCAGTGCATTCTTTGGTGTCAGGTTGCAATGTAGACTAATTTGATCCACTCTGCAACTGTGTCAGTGCACTCTCCTGAGGCAATATTTCACACCTTAAACATAAAAACATTTACAGTGTGCCTATCAGAGAAGCTAGACTACTCAACATTTTACTTTCTTCTTTACCCAATTTTTTTGAATGAGGAGAGAAATCAATATCTGGCTGGATTTTCTTGATTTGGGTTGATCACCTACAAATTTGTTTAACCAGCAATCATCACTTGCTAAACTCCATGTGAAGGCAATCACAGTGCACCAATACACTTCAGAAAGACCTTTTGCTTTACAACAGCAGCACCAACAACAGCAAAAGGAAAAAAAGTTCCATCCTCCAAAAAAGCTACTGAGAATCCTGGCAGTCTCTTGTTGCACAGCAGTCAGACTGGCTGGCACCCCAAAAGTAGCTTCTTCATCTCAAAGACAGCTGCAGCGCAGGCATGACGACGCGCTTTGCCAGTCAGGAGAGAGCTGGCTGAAAGCTCTCAGAGCACACCCAGAGCCCTTGAATGCCAGAGTCAGGGAGGCCAGCTGTCCAATGACAGTAAACACCATTCCAGAAGCCATGGGGCAAGGGGGAAGAAGAAACACCCTCCATTCATGCAGAGCTTATATTGGAGTTTCCAGTACAAGGCAAAGACACATTACAGGGTTACACCTCCAAACAGATTCAGCAGTGGCAGAGTCAAGCAGGGGCTTGTGTCTTTGTCGCAAGACTGAATGGGTGGTAGCATGATGCAACAAGGGTTATGAATAATTGTATGGCTTGGGGGTGGTAGGCAAAGTCACATGGAGAGGAACTGAATTAGCTTCGTTGGGTTTTCCTTTTGGGCTCCGTAGCAAAGCAAAGGGATGGAGCTATGGTATTTGTGAACAGGAGAGTCTGTGAATAGGATTATTCCTGCGTGTAAAAATGTCTCCTGTTTTCTAGTGATCCTTTCCATCATGGCAAGTGCCGCTTGGAATCAGAGCTCAAAAGGCAAGTTTAGGCAAGATTAGCAAAATGTTGAATTGTTGCAAACTGTTGTTGCACACTTCTTACTGCTAGTTTTCTGTGTAGGATATGCAAGGTTAGTTCCTGAGGCAAGCCTCAACACAGGGCACTTTTAACCTGGCTGATTAATGAGGTCTTTTTTTAAGGCTGAACTACCCCAAAAAGCTAAAAGCCTAATGTTAGCTTTATGTCTGCACAAACCACTGTAGTCTGGCACCTTCGTTTGATATTGACTTATTGGTGATGCTAAAGATGGATAGAATTATTTATTCTCCCACATTAAAAAAGGAGCAGAGTGGCAACCCAAGATTGACCTCAATATGTACACAAATACACTCGCCTTTACCATTTTCCAAATCTGCTCCTTATGACCAGAAGCAGTGAGAATGTTTCTTCATGTTGCTAATTGGACACAGAGAGAGAGACAGTATGACTAGCCTGAGACGGCTATGGAGATTGTACATAGGGAGCTATCTTATACTGAATCAGATCATTGGTCTATCTAACCCAGAATTGGCTACACTGACTGGCAGTGGCTCTCCAGGGTTTCAGAGGACATTCTCAGCTCTACCTGGAGATGCCAGGGATTGAACCTGGAACCTATTGCATACGGAGTAGATGCTCTCCCACTGACCGATGGCTCAGAGATCATTTGACAGACCAGATATGCAGATCTTCCTCCCTCAGCCCTTGTAAATGGGATTAGACCTTTGAATTAGTAAATCTGGAGGGCAGGGCTACCATGAAATCTAATTGTGGCTGAATCGTGGCACATGGAATTTAGGGTATAATCAGAAATGTATTACTAAGTTGAATGTGGAACTTTGGAACTGACTAATACAACCGCTAGAAATTTTTTGGCCAGAAAATGACTGTGTCATGCTTTACTAGATGTATGATGATCTCAGTCTATACTCAGAAATTTGGAATATGTGGTTGCGAAAGTGCATGCAAATTCATCATCAGTAAATATATGATTTGGATAACTGCAAGATTGTGGAATTCCAGTTACTCATCACTAGAAAACCAACTTATTCTTAATGTGTTGGTATTTCTACATATCTAAGTAAGGTTAAGTAGAAGGGTACCAAACAGCACAGGGGCTCCATTCCATATTTCAGCCATAAATACGCTCCGTAGAGTAGATACATTTGGGGAGGGGGGGTTGCCCTGATTACCTTAACCTGTGAACCAACTAGAGGAACTGCTTGATTAGGAAGACAAAATATCTGCATACTATGGGTTGAATCTAACTAATACACCTATAAGACACCCACTAAAAATAATGGAACTAAGGATGCAATCCAACTCACCTTTCCGCTGGGCTGGGGTGAGTTGGATGCCACAGATCCCTGGCTGCAGCAGCAGGATCCCAGCTGCACCAGGCTCTATCAGCAGCAGCCCTCCGCCACGCCTGAGCCATGGCACCACCAGAAGCCTGCCGGCACCACTGGGGGTCCACTGGGTACAGTCAGCCTGGCAGATGGAGGGCTGGCGGAAGCTGGTGGAAGCCCCCAAAATAGGGCATTCCAGGGACATGGTGGGGGAGGAGCTGCAGAGGGGGCCTTACTTGAGATCCTCCTCGCATTCAGAGCCCTCCCCTGGGTCCTGCTCCATCCAGAAACTCCACTGGCCAAAAGGCCGGCAGAGTAAAAAATTATAATGGGTGACTATGGGGAGCACTTACTCCCTGGGAGGCAGATTCATGAGAAATGGCTCTTCCGGGCTGGCTCATGTGCACAGCTCCTAATGGAGCCAACATTCAGCCAGGGTGGCAGCTCCCGAGTGGGAGGAGGATCCTATGGAGCTTTCCGCCAGCTCCTCCTCTGCTAGCTCCCTTCCGCCAGCTCCCGGGCATTTGGATTGCCCTGTAAGTTAGGTCATGTCCATTAATATCAACAGGTTTACTCTCAGTAGAACTAACAATGTATACAATGTAACAATGTATATCTCGCCCTGCAGGGAGGAAGGGCGGAATATCAATCAATCAATCAATTAATACAACACTAAAAAAGCCATGGGATAGCCAAAAAACAAGCATCAAATCCAAAACAGGTGATAGCACAACTTGAATGCTGTAATTTGTTTCAAGATGAATGGATAACTGAGTTCTGACATCATTGACAACTGTTGTGCTTTAAGAACTGAATGACTCTGAAGAAGCTCATATAGCTGTGACATAACTAAAGTGAGTGAGTCACAGCTCATCATTTTCCAAAGTAGATTGGTAGTTTTTTATGGATACAACTGTAGAGTCACTTAGACAAATATAAAGTAGAGCTGGATTTAAATGTAAAAAAATGAAACTTGATAAATATTCACAATTCAGTTTTTTGTTTTGAAATGTATCAAATCTGAAATTTAAATTTTATCCCAAAATTCAGAATTTGGCCTTTTTTTGCCTGTTCAAAATATTTGTATTGCTCATTTATCTAGTCCTAGTCCTAAAATTCTGCAAATTATGCCACTGTACAAAATGCTATGATGTTCTGTTTCAGCTGATTGATATAGAGTAATAATATTCTCTCTCCCCCCATCCTAAAAAAACACATTTAGTCTGTAAATAGATTTATGAGTGTCATCATGGCAGGGCTGCTAAACAACTAACAAGTTAAAGGTTGATTGTAAAACATGCTTTGCCAAGGACTGGTGCCAGGTGTCAGCACTAGGGTGGGGGAAGTATCCACAGCACAAATAATTTGGGCTGATCAGAGGAGCTGCAGCATATGACACTGCACATAGACATATATAATGAAGGCAAAGGGTGACTGCAGTCCAATGGCTCATATTGATTGCAACTGACCATTTGCTATCATGTAACTGAACACTATGATTACCGTAGAGCGTTAAGACAGCACTTGAACTTGCCAACACAATACTATATTATTCTGCTTACCTCTATTGCTGATGTTATACTGTGCAATGTGTCCAGATAGCTATATGAGGGATGGAGGTTATCCCCAGGAATTTGAATGGACCAAATTAAGCCTTCAATGGAAAGGAGTTCAACTCGTGCATTGAAAACAGCTAGATATAAATGTGCTTAATTTGGCTCCAGATTTGACTCCAGATTCTGGTGAGCCCTCAACTGAGATACCCACACAGGCAGGACTCCTTAAAATATGAGGGGCAGGGCAAAACTGAGGTGGCACTAATGCCCATGGGGGAGATATTATTTATTTTATTTTATTTATTTGCCAATTTATAACCCGCTTTCGTTCACTGAATTCAAAGCGGCGAACAACAATATAAATTCATACAATATAGATAAACTCATAAAATCAGGTAACAAATCCATTAAACAACAATTAAAAATTAATATTAAATAAAACAGTAACATTTACATATTAAAAGCTTGGTGAAATAAAAACGTTTTAACATGTCGACGAAAATCTAAAAGGGAATTAGAAAGCCGTATCTCAAGTGGAAGAGCATTCCACATGCTAGGGGCTACCACTGAAAAGGCTCTATTCCTAGTGCCTGATTGACAGATGGTAAAAGTTGAAGGAATAATCAAAGTACATTCTGCAATGGACCTCAGTGGACGATGGGATGTGTGCTCACAAATGTGATTGGATAAGTAGAGTGGCGCCAAATTATGTAAAGCTTTAAAAGTTAGAACCAACAGCTTAAATTGGTTACGAAACATAATAGGAAGCCAGTGTAGATTATATAAGAGTGGTGTGGTGTGCACTCGAGGGCCAGCTCCTGTTAGCATCCATGCTGCTGCTTTTTGCACCAGCTTAAGCGGCCGGAGGATTTTGACAGGAAGACCAACATAAAGGGAATTACAATAATCCAGTCGTGATGTTACAAGGGCCTGCGTTACTTTCCATAAATTGGATAATCCCAAGAAAGGACGAAGTTGGCTAACTAATTTTAGTTGTGCAAAAGCGCTCCGTGAGACTGCTGCGACCTGAGGTTCCAGGGTTAGGGCTGAGTCTAAAATAATGCCTAAGCTACGGACTTGTGTCTTCAGGGGGAGTAAGATCCCATCTAACGAGGGGAGATTTTTATTTTCCTGAAGGGGGTCTCGTCCAATTAGAAGGACCTTTGTTTTATCTGGGTTAAGTTTTAATTTATTACTATTCATCCAATTCTGCACTGCTGCTAAGCATTGGTTCAGAGGGTGAACAGCCCCTTTGGCATCTGGTGGAAATGAGCAGTAGAGTTGTGTATCATCTGCATATTGGTGATAGGAAATTCCAAATTTACGAATGATATGACCTAAAGGTTTTACATATATATTAAACAACATTGGGGAGAGAACAGAGCCCTGGGGAACACCATATCGCAATGGCCAGGGCTCTGAAAGAAAGTCCCCAAGGGCAACTCTTTGAAATCTACCTTCTAAAAAAGAGCGAAGCCATTGTATTACAGTGCCTCGTAGCCCCATCTCGAAAAGGCGATTCAAGAGGATATCATGGTCAATGGTATCAAATGTGGCCGACAAATCCAATAGGACTAGTAAGGTCACATTACCTTTATCTAATTCAAGCCGTAAATCATCGACTAACGCCACTAAGGCTGTTTCAGTCCCATGATTTGGTCTAAAGCCTGATTGAAAGGTGTCATAATGGTCATTGGTGTCTATGAAACTTTGTAGCTGTGCTGCCACCACTCGTTCGATGACTTTGCTTATAAATGGCAAATTAGATACAGGGCGGAAGCTATCACAAAGAGTGGCATTAAGGGACGGGTTTTTTTTACAAATAATGAGTTACTTATAATTTATTACTTTTTTTAGTAATGAGTGGGTAACTTTGTTACATTTTGTTAGTAATAGAACGAGTAGTCATTTCCTTACATTTGAGCAGCAACTGTAACATTTCCAGTGTTACTTTGGGGCATTACTTGGGGGGGAGCAGGGGAAGTCTTCTGCTCCTCTGATTGGTGGACAAAAGACATGTGCCTCACACTGGGCTTCTGCGCAAAGTTGCTCTTCCCTCATGCTCTGCGTTAGGAGGCCATGAGGGAGGAGGTGGAAAGAGAGAAAAGAAATTTATTCAAAAATGGAAGGTGGTGGAGGAGAAAGGAGGGAGAAAATTGGAGGGCAAGGATGAAGGAGGAGAAGGAGGCAGTAGAGGAATGGAGGTGAAGAGCTATGAAGGTGAGTGATGATGCTGTTTGTGTGTGTGTGTGTGTGTATTAGGGTTACCCTTTCTGGCTTTTAGGGTTGATCTCCGGAGTGCCGGATGGTGGATCTCTGCTCGCTCGCCCTACTGCCCTCCTCCCGCACTCGCCTGCAAGCCCGCTAGCTCACTCCCTCACTCGCCCTACCACCCCCCAACTGCCCCATGCTCTCTCCCCTCTACTCACTCACTCACTCGCCTTACCGCCCCCACCCCACTCTCTCACCCCCTCTAGCTCACTCACTCACCTAACTACCCCCACTCCTGCTCTCTCACCCCTCTACTTGCTTACTCGCTCACTTGCCTTACTACCACCCACCCCGTTCTCTTGCCCCCTGCTCGCTCACTCACCTTACCGCCCCTGCTCTCTTCCCCCTCCACTCGCTCACTCACGTTACCCCCATTCCTGCTCTCTCATCCCCACTTGCTCACTCACCTTACCGCCCCCCACCCCCGCTCTCTTCCCCCCTACTTGCTCACTTGCTGTACCGCCCCCACCCCCTTGCTCTCTCACCTCCCGCTCACTTACTCACTCACTCAACCTACCGCCCCCGAACCCTTGCTCTCTTACCCTCCACTCACTCACCTTACTGCCCCATCCCCCACTCTCTCACCATTCCTGCTCTCTCACTTGCCTTACTGCCCCCACCCCCACTTCTCTCCCCTGCTTGCTCACTCACCCCACCACCTCCACCCCTGCTCACTCTCTTACTCACCACTTCTCACAGCTTTTTTTTAAAAAAGACATTTTTGTCTCACTTTTAATCCTCCCCAAGAAGGTTCATGAGAGTCAATAATTTTTTTTTAAAAAAACATGTCTCAATAAATCTTCCCACCTGAAATAAAATACCATGTCAAAGAAAAAACACTTGTCCTGAATACTGAACCTACTACACCCACACAGGTGCTGAACTCACCCAAAGGTGCTGTTATTACACCTGTTACACCAGAGGATAGAGGATCTGACCTTTCAGATGCTGTTGGACTACAAACCCCATCATCCAGGTCCATTGGCCATCCTGGCTGGAGTTGATGGGACTTGGTCCAGCAACATCTGGAGGACCACCAGTTCTGCATTCCTGTCTCTCCCAGACACAAATGTAGGTTTGTCACCAATTATGTTCAGAAGAAATCTGTTGCCAATCCCAGCTCTCTAAGAATGTACCAGTTTCAAGCCTATCAAACATCCATTCATCACATTCATCCTAAAAAAAAAAAACTCAGGTGCACAGCTTGAAAAACATGGTGTAAGATGATGCCCTCAAGGGTGTTTCTTAGAACTGTAGAGCTTGAAAAACATGGTGTAAGATGATGCCCTCAAGGGTGTTTCTTAGAACTGTAGAGTCAGAAGATGTCTCTGAGGCCATCCAGCCCAGCCCCCCACTCCCCAATATTATTTCCTAGACAGCCACCTACATCTGCCCACCTGAAAGTGCACCTTTCACATTTCCCAGTTCAGCTGTTTGAAACTGCTGAACTGGAATGCATCAGTCAGTTTGATTTCTATTAGTGTAGGGCAGGGGTGTAGTCATCCAGGGTCTTGGGGGGTCTTAGACCCCTTACTTTTTTGGGAGCAGGTCCCAGCAGGGTCCCTATGTCTCCAGCATCCTATGAAAGGGGAGTGTGTGAGGCAATGAGAAGAGTCTTCTAACATGCTTCCTTGTCCTTTCCTGCTGATTGGAGCCAATCAGAGTGAAAGGAGGTGAGACTCTTCTCAGTAGCTAACACTCCCTTTTCATGCTTATTGACTCCTGGGGCATTTTCTGTTGTGGGAGAAGAGGATCTCATTCTCAACCCACAAGCAAAAAAAAGAAAAAAGGTAAGAGGGGGTGTGTGGCTGTGACTATCATGAAGGGACCCTGCACTTCTAAATTTCTCCCAGCAACTAGTGCGAAATTCAGCAAAGCTATGTATTGTGACCAATGACTTCTTGTAAAGGGTTGCTGTGTGCTTTATCTTGGGGCTGTGAACATGGAAGTCTAGGAGGCCAACAGAAGGTGGAGCCAGAGTAAATGACAGGCAAAGCCAACAAAGGCCCCATCTGCACTAAACATTTAAAGCAATATTATACCATTTTAAAACAGTTGTGGCTTCCACCAAAGAATCCTGGGAACTGTAGTCTGGAGAGTTATTAGGACACACCTGTTTCCCTCACAGAATTACAATTTCCGGAGTGGTTCAACAATCAATCCTTCTTCCCAGAGAACTCTGGAAAATGTAGCTCTGAGAGGGGAACAGGGGGTCTCCTAACAACTCTCAGCATCCTTAACAAATGACACTTCCCAGGATTCTTTGGGGGAAGCCATGGTGGTTTGAAATGCTATCGCTCCCCTTTAAAAAAGCAGATGGGCTTTTTTGGCCCTATCCTCCCCCCTGCTGAGTTCCACAGGGGCAAATGGGCAATTATGGAGGAGGAAGCTGACAGCCAGGGCCACCTCCTGGGCTAGTTGTAAGTAGGATGTCAGGCGGGGTTGGGCTTTGTTTTATTAATATTAAAGTGGTGTGGCAATGGGTTCTTTCCTGCCATAATGCTCAATTACTATTTATTATGTGGCTTTGAGTGTTCAAAGCACTTAAGACTCACAAAATTGAAGGGGAGACTTGTAGGTCATCTAGTACAACCCCATGCAAGAAAGCCAGAGAGAAGATCTCCAACAGATGGCTGACTTACTTCTATTTGAAGACCTCCAGGGAAGGGGAGCTGACCTTGGGTACATGGTCCAACTGTTAAGCCGCTCTTATCTTTTTGGGACATTTTCCCCTCAACTAAAATCTACCCTCCTGTAACTTAAGCCCATTAAATCCAGTCCTAACCCAGAGGTCTTTGCACTCTTCTATGTGGCAACCCTGGAGTTACTTGAAGACTGCCATCATGTACCCCCACTCAAGCCTTTTCCAGAATAAACCTACCCAATTCACTTAAACTTTCATCATAGAAACATTTTCCAAACCCCTGATGATCTCCATTGTTGTCCTCTGAACCCATTCCAGTTGGTCCAGATCAGCACCCAGAACTGGATGCAATGCTCCAACTGAGGCCTGACTAGGGCAGAATTATGTGAACGTTTACTTCTTGTGACTTGCAAACTCCAGTTGTAATGAATGCAGCCTAAAATTGGTTTTGCCTTTGTGCTCTCACTGGGGTGAATGGGAGCTTCCCCCCAAGCAAACTACAGAAGGAGTGATGCAGTTCAGGACTCAAAGGGCTAAATGCCTCCACTACCACACCAGGGTCCCGATCCATGTCAGACCCCCACACTGGCTATTTCTGAAAGAAAAAAAATGCACTCAAGGACAAACCATATGATTAATGTCATGTGTAGATTAAATTGGCCCTCAGTGGCTCTTTCTGCCTGTTTGTCTTGTCCCTGGTTCTACTACCCTGTGTGTGTGTGTGCTTATTTTTAATGTTGTTTTAGGCTACTTAGATGTGCAGCAGCCAAGGCCAGCACCTTGTAGGCTTTTTTTAAAAAAAGAATGTGAAATGTAATTGTAGTGATTACTTCTGAGAAAAAGTAACCAGTTACTTTCAGAGCAATTATAATTGTAACGGTAATTACTACTTTTTTGGGCCATGTAACAGTAATTTATTACTTTCTAAAAGTAATCTTCCCAGATCTGATAACACCCCTGCTCAGAGATCTGTGCTAGTTGCCAATTTGTTACCGAGCCAAGTTCAAGGTGTTACTCTTAGCATATAAAGCCCTTAACAGCTTGGGACCAGTTTACATTTGCAGGAAGGGATTCTGAGGAACTGAGACAAATAGTGGTAACGAGAGAGGAAGTTCTAGGCTTAATGGACAATATAAAAACTGACAAATCACCGGGCCCGGATGGCATCCACCCGAGAGTTCTCAAAGAACTCAAATGTGAAATAGCTGATCCGCTAACTAAAATATGTAACTTGTCCCTTGGGTCCTCCTCCGTGCCTGAGGACTGGAAAGTGGCAAATGTAACGCCAATCCTCAAAAAGGGATCCAGAGGGGATCCCGGAAATTACAGGCCAGTTAGCTTAACTTCTGTCCCTGGAAAACTGGTAGAAAGTATTATTAAAGCTAGATTAACTAAGCACATAGAAGAGAAAGCCTTGCTGAAGCAGAGCCAGCATGGCTTCTGCAAGGGAAAGTCCTGTCTCAGTAACCTATTCGAATTCTTTGAGAGTGTCAACAAGCATATAGATAGAGGTGATCCAGTGGACATAGTGTACTTAGACTTTCAAAAAGCGTTTGACAAGGTACCTCACCAAAGACTTCTGAGGAAGCTTAGCAGTCATGGAATAAGAGGAGAGGTCCTCTTGTGGATAAGGAATTGGTTAAGAAGCAGAAAGCAGAGAGTAGGAATAAACGGACAGTTCTCCCAATGGAGCGCTGTAGAAAGTGGAGTCCCTCAAGGATCGGTATTGGGACCTGTACTTTTCAACTTGTTCATTAATGACCTAGAATTAGGAGTGAGCAGTGAAGTGGCCAAGTTTGCTGATGACACTAAATTGTTCAGGGTTGTTAAAACAAAAAGGGATTGTGAAGAGCTCCAAAAAGATCTCTCCAAACTGAGTGAATGGGCGGAAAAATGGCAAATGCAATTCAATATAAACAAGTGTAAAATTATGCATATTGGAGCAAAAAATCTTAATTTCACATATACACTCATGGGGTCTGAACTGGCGGTGACCGACCAGGAGAGAGACCTCGGGGTTGTAGTGGACAGTACGATGAAAATGTTGACCCAGTGTGCGGCAGCTGTGAAAAAGGCAAATTCCATGCTAGCGATAATTAAGAAAGGTATTGAAAATAAAACAGCCGATATCATCATGCCGTTGTATAAATCTATGGTGCGGCCACATTTGGAATACTGTGTACAGTTCTGGTCGCCTCATCTCAAAAAGGATATTATAGAGTTGGAAAAGGTTCAGAAGAGGGCAACCAGAATGATCAAGGGGATGGAGCGACTCCCTTACGAGGAAAGGTTGCAGCATTTGGGGCTTTTTAGTTTAGAGAAGAGGCGGGTCAGAGGAGACATGATAGAAGTGTATAAAATTATGCATGGCATTGAGAAAGTGGATAGAGAAAAGTTCTTCTCCCTCTCTCATAATACTAGAACTCGTGGACATTCAAAGAAGCTGAACGTTGGAAGATTCAGGACAGACAAAAGGAAGTACTTCTTCACTCAGCGCATAGTTAAACTATGGAATTTGCTCCCACAAGATGCAGTAATGGCCACCAGCTTGGATGGCTTTAAAAGAAGATTAGACAAATTCATGGAGGACAGGGCTATCAATGGCTACTAGCCGTGATGGCTGTGCTGTGCCACCCTAGTCAGAGGCAGCATGCTTCTGAAAACCAGTTGCCGGAAGCCTCAGGAGGGGAGAGTGTTTTTGCACTCGGGTCCTGCTTGCGGGTTTCCCCCAGGCACCTGGTTGGCCACTGTGAGAACAGGATGCTGGACTAGATGGGCCACTGGCCTGATCCAGCAGGCTCTTCTTATGTTCTTATGTTCTTATGTTCTTACTTGAGCGATCACCTTACCTGATGTATGACTACTTGACCACTTTGATCTGTACTGGTACAGGTGCCAGATAATATTTGTTCCATACATGTAAGAACCCCGCTTCGCTCCCGGGACTTACCGGGTTGCGGGGCACGTTTGCGGCCCGGGTGAATCCGGAGCCTCCACGTTGGAAGGGGCAAGCACGCCAGGCTGGCGTGATGCTGTCACGGCGCGCTTCTAGAGGGAGTGGGGCGTATGAGCTTATTTAGGCTCGGGCTGTCTGCCCCCTCTCCCTCTTCATAATTTTAGCAGCAGAGTACCTACGCTTCTGGAGTGGCCTGTGGCGGCATTTGAGAGCGGGAGACAGTTGCGATGGCGCCATTTTGAAGAGCTTCGACGACTCTTCACCGCGGCCTGACGGCTTGCTACGGCTGAGTGACTCGCGGCTTGACAGATTGCCCCCCCCTTTTTTTCTTCTTGTGGTTGCGGCGATCGGAGAGGCGGCGTTGAGCGGCAATCAGATCAGCTGTTTGGCAGTCTGACGGCTGCTTTGCGGTTTGACAGTTCGCCCCCCCCTCTCATTCTCTCTTTCGGCGATCGGAGAGGTGACGTTGAGCGGCGATCAGATCAGCTGTTTGGTGGTCTGACGGCTGCTTTGTGGTTTGACAGTTCGCCCCCCCTCTCATTCTCTCTTTTGGCGATCGGAGAGGCGGTGTTGAGCGGCGATCAGATCAGCTGTTTGGCGGTCTGACAGCTGCTTTGCGGCTTGACAGTTTGCCCCCCCTCTTGTCTCGGCACAGTAGCGCCTAGTTCCTACACTCGTTTCTCGCTTAGGGTTCTGGGAGGGAAAGGGTGGAGACAACCCCTCACACACACACAATAATAAAAACTTCAGGGAGCAGGCACACGGTTGGATAGCCTCTGATCACACATACATACATATATAAATCATAATAATAGCAATTAAATAAGTAAATAAAGAAATACTTTAATTTTGGCCATGGCACCTAAAAAGGGTCAGGGAGGGCCTAAAGGAAAAGGGAGGGCCCCTAGAAAAAATACTGGGTCTCTTCCTCAAGGGGTTTCTAGGGCGGGGGTGGATGAGCCACCATGGGCGGCTATACTGACCCGTCTTACAGCCTTGGAGGGAGCTTTCTCTCACCGGTCTCAGCCGGAACAGGAGGCTGCCACGGCGCCAAGTATACCCCAGGTGAAACACACTAGGGGGCAGGCTAATAAGGCCTCCAGTGCAGCCCAAGCTTCATCCGGGGTCAGTCAGTCCAACGTGGCTATGGGGTTGCATTCATCAGCTCCTAACCAATCAACGTTGGAATTAATTCTAGCTCGTCTGGATGCCCTTGAGGCGGGTCCCAGCGGGACGATAAGGGAGGCTCCAATGCAGGAACGGCGTGCTACTACTAATGAACAGTTGGCTATGGAGACTGTGGCGGATGGAAAATCGGGTGAGTACGCAGTAGCTAGCTCACCTGGGATGGCCCCTACGTGGGGCTGGCGCCCATGGGGATACCCATATTGGGGGTCCGGGCAGGTGTGGCCTTTCTCTTTTCCACATACCACTGAGTCTGACACCCAGGCTGCTCTTACAGCTGCACAGACAAGTGACGCACAGTCACCACCCCCCTCCTCGTTGGAGGCCTGTGAATGTGTGGGGGCTTCTTCTAGAGCTGGTGCTGCGGTTGAGACAACCATCTCCCCCCAGCCCACAGTTTCTTTGGATGTCTCAGTGGTCCCTCAGGGCGTTAGTGACCCGATGGGGCATATTAAAGAGGGCGCCATTCCTTTCAGCGAGACTTCTGCCCCCTTAGGTTTTCATTTGCTCCCAGCCACAAAAGATAAAATCTGGAATGGGGAATACATGGACCTCTTTTCCCTTTTATACAGGGAACCAATTAAGAGGGACAGGGGAAAAGGAGACGAGAAGGAGGTAGAGTGGCCCAAGAGGCGCCGGATTGAGCGCACTTGGGCTAATTGGCTTCCCGCTTACCTTACATACATAGGAGTTATCATACAAAAGCAGCCACAGCGAGGTTTGGTCCTGATTAAATATCTGGACATTATCTATAGAGCCTACACAGAGTTCATGGGGTTTGCGTGGCTCTCTTACGATGAGGCTTTTCGTATGAGAGCGGCATATGACTCCTCCTTGCCATGGGATAGGAAGGAGGCTGAACTGTGGTTACAGTTCATGTCTCATTCACGCTCGGTTACTGGGGATAGGACTGATAGTGGCCACCTCGTGGCCAGGCAATTGACACAAGTTCCTTCCCGTGGGTTAGCGGGGCAGGGGATTCAACCCCGCCTGCTCTGCTGGGAATTTAGCTCCTGTGGCTTCTGTAGTAGGAACCCTTGCTGGTACAGGCATGAGTGTACACTATGCGGGGGCCAACACACACCCGCTGCCTGCCCTAGGAACCGACCTTATCGAGGTGGCAATCGAGACTTCCAGGGACAGCGTAGGCAAGGACCCCCTGGTGCAACTCAGGGAAAAGGGGCCCAGCCCAATTAAGTTATTAGCTTTACAACGTTTATTAAGTATTTACCCTTTAGCTCAAGAAGCTCGTTGCCTTTTAGATGGTTTTTCAAATGGTTTTCGGATCCCTTATTCAGGGCCCCAGACTTCCTTCCGGTCTAGGAACCTGAGGTCAGTCTTAGGTATGGAACACATCGTTCTGGATAAGATTAACAAAGAAAGGAAAGCGGGCCGAGTTTTGGGCCCCTTCACTTCCCCTCCTGTTCCATCTCTTAGGGTTTCTCCACTGGGCATTGTGCCTAAAAAGACTCCTGGAGAGTTCCGCCTCATTCACCACCTCTCCTATCCGCATGGGCAGTCAGTTAATGATTTTATTCCACCTCACTTATGTTCGGTGCGCTACACCTCTTTCGACTGTGCAGTGAGCATGGTGAGGAAGTGTGGTGTGGGTGCCCTCATGGGGAAGTGTGACATAAAGTCTGCATTCCACCTCCTTCCCGTCCACCCAGGAGACTTTGACCTATTGGGTTTTGCTTTTGCGGATCATTATTACGTTGATTGCGCACTACCCATGGGCTGTTCCATTTCCTGCGCCGTATTTGAGCTTTTTAGCTCTTTCCTGGAATGGGTGACAAGGAGGCGGTCTGGATCATGCTCTGTTGTCCACTATTTGGACGATTTTTCATTTGCGGGAAGGGCACACACGGGGGAGTGCAAAGATCTTATGGATCAATTTATGGAGCTGTCACGGGAACTTGGAGTTGCCCTGGCGGTGGAAAAAACGGAGGGCCCATTCCCGATTATCACATTCTTGGGGATTGAGATAGACACCTTAGCACAGGCATGTAGGCTCCCACTGGCTAAATTACAACTGCTACATGAAAAGTTATCCCGGGTTCGGACTTCCAGGAGTGTAACTTTGCGCACCCTCCAGGAGCTGGCGGGTTCATTGAACTTCGCCTGCAGAGTAGTGGCACCGGGACGGGCTTTCCTCAGACGAGTATATGATGCCATGTCAGGTTTGTCCCGTCCTCATTATCACATTAGGCTCTCGGGTGCACTCAAAGACGATCTGTCGGTCTGGGCTAAGTTCTTACAGGACTTCAATGGGATTTCTTTTTGGAGGCGGGACCGCCTCCTAGAGGCTGAACTCCAGGTGCACTCCGACGCCTCGGGGGCATTTGGTTTCAGTGTCATCCTTAATGACTCTTGGAGCCATGGCAGCTGGCCACAGACCTGGGTTCAGGAGGGCTGGACTAGGGACTTAACTCTCCTGGAATTTTTTCCCATCGTGGTGGCAGCGCATCTTTGGCCGGACAGGCTACGTGATTCCACAGTCCACTTCTGGTGTGACAACCTGTCCACGGTGCACGTTATTAACTCCTTGTCATCAAAGAACCCCAGAGTTATGCACCTAGTGCGCGCATTTGTTTTACAATGTCTCCACTTTAACATTCTGTTCCTGGCGCGCCATGTACCGGGTATTGATAACAGTATTGCTGATGCTCTGTCACGGAACCAGATGGAGAGGTTTCGCCACCTGGCGCCGTGGGCCACGGCTCAGACGGACGTGGTCCCGCCAGATCTGTGGGAGATTGGCAACTTGAGTCGGAGAGAGCGATAAGCCTGTCCATTGTGCCCAGTACTATGGCCAGCTACCAGAGAGCAGGTAGGGAGCTATTGGCTTTCAGGGTAGAAAAGGGTTACGTACAGCAGTGGCCCATCCCAGTGGAACACCTCATAGAGTTTTGCGTGGAAGGCAGGAGGAAGGGCCTTGCCGTTAAGACTATTCGAGGTAAGCTCTCTGGCCTATCCTTTTTGGCCAAGTCCCGAGGTTTGTGGGATTTTTCTGATGACTTCCGACTTCGTAAGATGTTGGGAGGCTGGGCAAGAGAACACCCCGCCACTTCTGATCCTCGCTCCCCTATTCACCCAGAACTTTTGCCAGGGCTCTTGGTCCAATTTGAACGTTTATGTTCATCGTCTTTTGAGACCCTGCTTTTTCATGTGGCCGCACTTACACTGTTCTTCGGAGCTTTTCGGATCAGTGAAGTGCTGGCGGGGTCCAGGACTGACCTATCCTCCCGTGCCCTTTTGCTGTCTGACTTTAGTTGGAGGGAGGGACAGGCTACCCTCCAACTGCGCTGGTCAAAGACAGACCAGCACAGGAGGGGACGTATGGTGGTGCTCTCCCCCTCACAGCGGCTCGAAATTTGCCCTGTAGCCGCATTGGCCAAGTTCTTAACAATCCGTGGGCAACAGCCTGGATACTTATTTGTACATAAAGACGGCCTCCCCCTTTCTAGATTTCAGTTTTGGGCGGTTACTAGGTCAGCCCTTGGGCATATGGGACTCGATCCCAACATGTTTGGGACAAATTATTTTCGTATTGGTGCAGCGTCTACGGCTGCCTGCTTGGGTTTTTCCCAAGGCCAGTTACAGTCCCTGGGCAGATGGCGTTCCACAGCCTATAGGTCTTATATTCGGCCTTTTCGAGGGGTTCCAAAAACCAGTTTGTGACTTGTTTCTGTCACTGTTATGAGTTTTCATTGTTTGTTTTGACAGGCCGCTGGAAGGGAGACGAAAGAGTGCGCATCCTCCTCTGCGGCCATAGTATGGTCTTTTGGGCAGGCCGCAGGGCGGCGAAGTCGCGTTGGGGCACGCAGCTTGGGCTTAGCCGGTGGGCTACTGTGCAATGGCTGGGCCACCGTGGGATGCGCTGGGACGGCCTCCTTCCAGTGCTCTTCCAGACTGCAATAGTTCAGAATGCCCCACAGTTTTTGGTCATTCACCTGGGTGGAAATGACCTTGGCATGTTGAAGGGTAGAGCCCTTATTGAACAGGCGACTGCTGACTTCCGGGCCATTATACAACGTTGGCCGGGGGTACACTTGATTTGGTCCAATATTTTACCCCGTAGACAATGGAATTGTATGGGTGACCCTAGGGGGATAAATAGGACCCGCAAAAAGTAAATAGGCAGCTCCGTCTTGCTCTATTGGACTCTGGTGGTTTCGTTATTCACCATCCAGATATAAGGCGCAGTAAGGTTGAGCTATATCGGTCAGATGGCGTTCATATGACCGATGTAGGTAATGATACCATTTTAAAAGACCTGCAGAGGGATTTGAAGGACATCTTGTTCGGATGTGGGGTAAAGGGTGACTAAACAGAGGTTTGTCCCCTTTCTGTGGCGAGGAAGTGCGGGAAAGGTTGAAGGTGAAGGGCAGCTAGGTGACACCTTTAGGCACCTTTGGAGGTGATAGGCGGTTCTGGTGGCCTGCAGCTCCGGGTTTTACGGCCCGAGGGCAGGATACAGATCGCCTTTGGGGCCAACAGGTCTCATCCACCCCGAGTTTCAGGGCACCGAGAGGCGGTGACGCAGGTTGGCCTCCCTACGCACAATTGGAGTGTGGTCAGGGCAAGGGGTTGACAGATTGCACCCCTTTGCCCGACAGGGGTTTGGGTCGCCCGAATAGCTGCAAGCAGGCTTTGCCTGACTCACCAGTTGAATCCCGCACTTATGTTCCCCTTTGCAGGTTCATTATCATAATATGAATTTGGTTTAATAAAGTGGCCCGTTGTTTAACCCATCATATTGTGTCTGCGCCTTATTTCACCCATGGGTTGCAAATCAATCTTTTAGTATGGCAGCATCTATACTTTGGAACTCCCTGCCTATTGACATCAGACAGGTGTCTTCACTGTACTCATTTTGGTGCCTGCTAAAAACATTTTTGTTCAGAGAAGCCTAGAAAATGGCATGGATTTTAATCTGTTTTTGTGTTATTGTAGATGATATTTTTTATTTATTTAGTTCCTGTTTTTAACTCTGTCTCATTGATAATTTTAATGTTTGTTTTAATTTTTGTAAACCATGCAAATGTTGTATTTACAATCAAGGGGTATATAAAATTTATTATATAAAATTGATTAAATAAATAATATCAGCTGAAACAGAATAGTATCACATTTTAAACAAAGAAGGGCTCAGTCCAGCTCAGTTCTTCTCTGATATTTTGTTGATGGACATAATTCATGATTCGTTGAGCTCTTGTATTACAAAGCCTATAAATAGTACCAATATTTTACAAAAATCCTTTTATCCTTCAGGCACCAAATGCAAACACATGTCCTCTTTAAGTGGAAACCCTACTTAATCCAGAGATAAAAAATCTTGAACGTAATTACAATAGCTCTTATTTTTTTAACTGAATGACCAGTTATGAAGACAACAGAGTCTAGTAAAAAACAACACCGTTTTTTAACTTTGACAAGTACATATATGACAAACATGTATTTAAAATATTTGTATATAATTTTTTTCTAGGCTTAAGGCAGTTTATAAATGCAGTAAAATGATACATAAAAACCAACACAACTCAATAAAATTATTCAGGGAGGGGGAATCAACACAGCTTCTCACCACATTGGGCTCTGAAGGACATAATAAATGAATGGGTAGAAGGAAAGAGCTGGTTCTGACTTCAGCAGAGAGGCTATTCCTCAGCCTTGTACTGACCTCAGTAAAGGCTCAGTTCCTACCTGTTGATGGTTTCACTTCACATAGTGAAGACAAATGGAGCAAGGCTCACTCAGAAGATCATGAAAGGCGTAGGAGCTCATGCAAGGAAAGGGGATTTGCAGGTGTATTGGTTCCTAGCCATTAAAAGTAAGCATCATTACTCTGAACTGGACACAGGGACCCAATGCATTTGACACATATTCATCAAGACTTGAACAGTGGCTTCCTGGACCAGCTGCAGCTTTCAAGTTTACTTCCGTAGCTGTCCTGCATTACAGTAATCAATCCTTGAGATTACAAAAGCATGCAAAAATGTGGTGAGATCCCTTTACTCCAAACGGGGGCAGAACCTGCGCTACAAGTACATCTAATACATGGCACTCCTGTCCACTGTCACCATCTGTTCTTCCAGAAGCAAAGTCAGGTCCAAGAGAACACCCAGGTTCCAAATCTGTTCTGATGGATTGAGTACCACTCTTCTCAAAGCAGGCATATTCATTTCCTCAAAGGCATTGGGGGCTGGGTTGTCCATTCGCATCACCTCTGTCTAGTTTTTTGTTGCTATTTTATTTACTGTATACGAGCTACTGTTACTGCTTCCTCTTCTTCAAATTTAGACATGGTTTATATGCAGGCCATTTGACTTGCTGGCTTCAGAGTTTAAGAATCTGTGCAGATTTCTGAAAATATATATTTTTGTGTTCATCATGAGCATTCAGAACTGTGGCTTTTGTGACATATTGCTACTGTTTCTGGCATTGGCCTATATCTGCCATCAGATTTGACAAAAGACTATTCTTGTTAGTGGACTATAACAGAGGGCATTTCCAGACTGTTGCTATTTTGAGGTGGGATTCAATCACATACCAGCAAATTCTGTTTGTACAATTAAAGCTGATTTGGAGATCTTACACAACAAACCTGCTTCTCCAAAACATCAGATGGACTTTTTGTGATAAAGAAAGTGACAGGAAGGGTGGAATAACACTTGTTTTGATGCAATTTCATTTAACCTCCTCGCAAGCAAATCAGAATGAATGCTCATTAAATAGTCAAGGTCATATGAGCTCCCTACACACAAATAAGGATGAATACTGAATAAACAGGTTGTCTGGAAGCACCCAGAACATACTGGTTGAGAAGGTAAGCCGGTCATGTATTAGGTTGGCCTTTAAAATTACATTGATATTTTTCTGTTCTATATTTTCTGCTCAAGGGACATCCTGAAGCATTTCCAGTCCAGGCTGACTTTCTATAATCTAGAATAGAGTGGTTCAGCTAGCACCATATCAAAGGTGAACACTGTGAGTTAGGGTACAAGGAATTCAAGATGTCATTGCCTCCATGACAACCATGGGCTTGTCCCAGATATAATTGACCTCACAGGATAAAATGGGAGGGTGAGAACTTTCTGTACCACCTTAAGCTGCTTTGAGGAAAGGTGGTATACAAATATAGCTAACAATAATACCAGACCACATTTCAGTTCTGTTCAGGATCTGGTGGATGAGATTCATGACTCCTGTGTCAGGGTGGACCATTCTCTGGTGAGATTCTGTATTACAGCTTCTCATAGCCCCTATATCTATGGGAGGGTTGTTGAAATGAGTTGTCCTTCTTGGCTTATGGATCTACTTCAAGAATGCCCTTTGGGAGTTCTCAGGTGGTATCAGTTGCCATAATATTGATACCTTGGCCAGTCTTTGAAATAGAGATGTGACCAAGGCTGTTGACAAAATCACTCCTAGACACCCTGTCCCATTCACTGAAGCCTGCACTGCTTCTTGGTTCAACTGGAAGCCGTAGGCAACCTAACTCCAAGAATGAGTCTTAGAGCAGAATGTTTGATGGCAGTGGTGGCAGGAAAGCATTGTTGTGTCACCGTCATTATTGACTTCACACAGTGTCATCCAGTAAGTCTTTTTCTGAGAGCCACTCTTGTTCAGGGTTCCTGTCCAGGGAGTCCCAGTTGAGTATTTGTACCTGGTGGTGTTGGGTGCTCAGTACAGATTAAGGATTCTGTTAATGAATCAACCACCCTGCTGTATTACAGTATCCCTGCCTGAATTGACAGGCGTGCTTGTTAGGGTTGTTGTTGAAGACCCATCTGAGCTTGTGATTCTTGGAGCTCCCAGCATTCATGCTGAGGTTGCTTTGTCTGGAGTGGCTCAGGACTCCATGGCTGCTATGACACTGGGCTATCGCAACATGTTAGAGGTCTGTCTCATTTGGTAGGTCACATTCCTGACTTGATATTCTTGACCAAGCAGCAGGGGTGTAGTGGTCTGGGGTCTTGGGAGGTCTTAGAACCCTTACTTTTTTGGAAGCAGAATCCCAGCAGGGTCCCTATGTCTCCAGTATCCCACAAGCCAATCATCATGAAAGGGGAGTGTGTTAGCCACTGAGAAGAATCTTTTAACATGGTTCCTTGTCCTTTCCTGCTGATTGGAACCAATCAGAGTGAAAGGAGGTGAGTCAGCTACAGAGAAGACTATTTTCAGTAGCTAACACTCTCCCCTTTCATGCTTATTGGCTCCTAGGGATGTCTGTTGTTGTGGGAGAAACCATTAATAAGGATCTCATTCTCAACCCCACAGCAAAAATAGGGGTTCATGGCTGTGTCTATCATGAAGGGACCCTGCACTTTTGAATTTGCCACTATGCAACTGCCAAGCAGACAATAGTGATCTAGATCTGAGGGCTTTGGTTTGACTACCTTGCTCACTTCCTGGTGATAATTTAGATATTAACAATTCAGATCCACAGGGTTAGTGGACCTATTAGAAGAGGCCATCACCAGAGGATGATGTAATTTGATGTATTTCTGAGGATCCTCATGGAGTTTCCAGCTGGCATGGCTGGCACTCCTGTCAAAGCCCTGTTCCTTTTGCGGGATGTGAACATAATTGCTCCCAAATGCCCTCTGATGCTGAACAGAGCCCACCTAGTTCTGTGATTTACAAGGGACGAGGGAGTTATAAAGCCAATCAAGTAATAGTTTGGATGCAAGTGTTTGAAAACTCAATGTGAATCTGATTAAACACAGGTAAGGTCTCCATCCTGAGCCTACTCTGTGGTGGTCATTGTAGCAAAATAGCAATACTCCTCCATGACCATTGTGTCCTCACAAATGCCATCAAGTGATGCTTTTCCTGCTAGTTCAAGGCCTTCTTAATCTTGTTCTGTAATGTGACAGGAAGGAAATCTCAGAGACACACAGTGACCTTTTTGCTATGTACTTCAAGAATAAAATCACTAGCATTTGCTGTGACCTGGACACCACTAGTTCTGTAGTTCATGTCTATAACATGTGACCATGTTAATCCTATTTTGCTACAGGAAGAGGACAAGTTGCTTGTGGAGTCTGGCTTACCATCTGTTTATTCAACCTTTGTCCTTCTTGTGTAATAACATCTAGCAGAAGAGGACTGACCAGCTCAGTCCAGAAGTAGTGAATGCTTCTTTACTATAGGGGGTGGTTCTGGCCTTATTGAAGGATGCAGTTGTGAGGCTGCTCCTGAAGAAATCATCTGTAGAGTTAGATAATTGTAATGAAAAGTGCTTGGGTGGATAGTTGCTATGCAACTTCAAACACCTTTGGATGGCGCAAATTATCACTTCTTCTCTGGTCTTAGGTCCAGTTTCAGTGTTATATCAGCTTTAGTCACCCTGATAGTTGACCCATGGTGGGAGAAGAACAAGAGAAATGTACCTATTAATTCTCCTAGACCTCTCAGCAGCTTTCAGTCCCATCAATCATGGTATCCATAAAGGACTGGGAGCACTCTGATTCAATGGCTTGTTCCTACCTGAAAGGCCAGTTATAGAAGTAGTATTGGAGGAGTCCTGCTTGTTCTGTGACATTTATGCTATAGGATCCAGTAGTATTCCATCTTATCTCCCATTCTCTACATGAAATTGCTAAGAGAGGTCATCCAGGGTAGTGTCATCAGTATGCTCTGTCCTCTTCATCTGACTCAGGTCACATGTCAGAAGTGCCTAACTGATGTCTGGGATCCACAATGGACTTCATGAGGGCAAAAAATTGAAACTGACCCTGAAGAAAACAGCAGTATTACTGGTGGTGATTCATCTAGACTGGGAGGTTCTTTTGTCCTGTTTTGTAGTTTTCCTAAATGACCAGGTTCACAGTCTGGGGATACTAACCAATCCACTTTTTTCGCTGGAGGTCCACATGGCAAATCGAGTCAGTCAGTCAGTACTGCCTCAGTAAAGCAATACTTATGCTTTTATGCAGGACATGGATGTTTAAACTCCTACCCAGACACAAGACTGCCTTTCATCTTTCTGGTATTTGCCTGCCTGTCTATTCACTGAATGTTATTGGTCATATTGTTATCTTCATCTTTTAAATGCTGTTAAACTGCAGATTATTCAGGAGAGACCATTTTTCTCTGTGTTCTTTGTTGGAAGCAGATCCTTTGATCTGCAGCACAAATGGTGGACATTCCAGATTGACAACAGATGCTGTGTAATCCCAGTAAAATAAGCAGGGTGTCCTCTTCTAGCATTTGAATGAATAGTATTATATAAGGCATATGTTTATATCCCCCCCTCTGGATGCTTTTTCTTAAAGGCATGTCCGAATCATCTCAGTTGCCACCATTGCATCATAGTTACTGGAGGGCATTTATTGGCTTTCTATAAACTTCTAAGACTGTAATTGTATCTTATTCCTTTATGCCAAATATCAGCCAATAGCAGCTGGTTGCAAAGCTGCTTAATCTCTCAGAGGACTCTGGTTAAAAATCCATGACTCACAACTCTACAAAGGACAGCTAGACAAAATGCCTTGAAATGCTGGGCTCTGAGTACAAATTTCCCCACACAGCTGGTTAAGCTTTACACTAGAGAATACACTCCTTATCTGTCTGGTCTTCAGTAGTATAGTAGCAAATTCAGAAGTGCAGGGTCCCTTCATGATAATCACAGCTACACACCCCTTTTTTGCTTCTGGGTTTAGAATGAGATCCTTGTTAATACCTTCTGCCACAACAGTCATCCCTAGGAGCTAATAAGCATGAAAGAGGAGAGTGTTAACTACTGAAAGAGTCTTCTCAATGGTGACTCACCTCCTTTCACTCTGATTGGCTGCAATCAGCAGGAAAGGACAAGGAAACATGTTAGAAGACTCCTTTCAGTGGCTAACACACTGCCCTTTCATGCTGATTGGCTCATAGGATGCCAGAGCCATAGGGACCCTGCTGGGACCCTGTTCACAAAAAAGTAAAGGGTCTAAGACACACACACCCAGACAACTCCACCCCTGCTGGTCTTGTCTACTGTTCTTTCTGCAGATATAAAAATCATGCTTTTTAAAGTAGGGAGTCTGGGACCAATTGCCGTGGGGAGGAGAGAGCGAGAGAGCTAGCACAGATCATCAGTGTGCATCTGGCAAACGATAGTATATTAATAATGAGGCCAATAGCCATTCATTTTCATTTTTAAAAATTCTAATCTGTTTATGAATCCCTCTGTGCTCTCTCCCCACTTCTTTCTATGCTCCTCATTCTGAGCCTCTCTCTATAAAATGAAGCTCTGTGTTCCCCATTCACTAACTGGAATCCTAACAAGCACTATAACATTTTCCCCTTTTGGTCAAAGTAGATGAAATTTACAGGCACAGAAACTTGTCCAGAGCAAATTAAGCGTGCCAAATTGTGGGCAGATACATCAAGGGGCTTTCAGGAAGGACTTTGATTTTCCATTTTCTGCCAAAATTGGATGCAATTGCAGGCACACCCACTTCTCCGGAGAGGATCAGGCCTGCCAAATTGATAGCTGCTGCGGTTCTCTTGCAAGGGTATACTTTACCATTTGAGGATGGGTACACAGGAGTCATAAGGGTAGGGTTTGAAGTGGAAAAAGAACATGGGTCTCTAGGAAAGACTGGGAAGGCAGGGGAATATGAGCCCCAGCAAGGACCTGTTACCCCACAGATTTTGGGAAAACAATGGAGATCTCTCCACCGACATGCATACAGGAAGGCATAGATCCACATGAAAAACAAACTGCAGTTTTTGATCCCTAACCAAATCACTGTGATTGGAATGCCCTGGGAATACAATTCACTGTGATTAAAAGCTAGGGCTGTCCTTCAAAAGGAAAAAAATCCCCCTCTCTACTCCTACTTTCTCAGTCAGCTTGGTTTCATTTCTCAGAAAGAAAAGGGGGCAGTATATTTTTTGGAGAGCTCAAGGCACACAGCCATTCAAAGGCCTAGGGGATCCCTGATCCATCTTGAGATGCCCTTTAATGGCACAATCTGACTTGGAAACAAGAGAACCTTCCCTGAATCACCCTATCTACCTAATAATTCAGGGCACAAATCAGCAGAGGCCTACTATGTACTATCTCCATTACTGGAAGCAGTATGCCTCTGAATACCAATTGCTGAGGAGCACAAGTGGGCAGAGTGCTGTTGCTCTCAGGTCGTGCTGGTGGGCTGCTTATAGGCAGAGCTTGGAAGATTACTTTAAAAAAGTAATAAATTATAGTTACAATTACATGGCCGAAAAAGTAGTAATTGCTGATAGAATTACAATTGCTCTGAAAGTAACTGATTTCTTTACTTTTTCTCAAAAGTAATCACTATAATTACATTTTAGTTACTTTTTTTTAAAAAAAAGCCTGCAAGTTGCTGGCCTTGGCTGCTGCACATCTAAGTAGCCTAAAACAACATTAAAAATAAACACACATACAGAGGTAGTAGAATAATTCTTTTTATCCATAAGATAGCAATGGTGGTCTCTCTGCTGGTAAGGGAGGTGGGGAGGGAGGCAGAGGCCACTACTCAGATCTTTGCATGTCAAACCAAGTGCAACCCCCCCTCAGCCAGCAAGAGTAATCTGTCTCATTTAACCACCTCCCAGACCCTGTCCTGCCACCAACTAAGGGACACTCACCCAAGCAATCATTTCCCCTTGAGATGCAACAAACTTAAAATTCTGCAAATGCAGCACCATAGCCAGAGAGGGTGGTGGCCACTTTGTGTGCCAAGTGTAAACACAGTATATATATATATACACACACACTCACATGTCATCTTTCACCTCCACAGCTCTTTATCTCCAATCTGCTGCTGCCTCCTCCTTTATCCATGTTCTTGCCCTCTGGCTCCTTTCTCCCTCCATTCTTCTCCACCACCACCCATTGTTTTCTCCACTCCACCCGTCTCATTCTCCACCTCCTCCCTCGTCACCTCCTACCCACCCACAGAGAATGAGGGAAGAGTGATGCTGCACAGAAGCCCAGTTTGAGGCACAAGATTTTCATCCACAAATCAGAGGAGCAGAAAACTTCCCCTGCTTCCCCCCCAAGTAATGCCCAAAAGTAATGCTGGAAACATTACAATTACTCCACAAAAGTAATAAAATTACTCTTAGTTCTATTACAATCAAAGGAATTATGTAAAGGAATTACCCACTTATTCCTCAAAAAGTAATGAATTACAAGTAATTCGTTACTTGTAACAAATTACTTCCAAGCTCTGCTTATAGGCATCTGATTGGCCACTGTGAGAACAGGATGCTGAACCAGATGGGCCCCTGGCCTGATCCAGCAGGACTCTTTTTTTCTGTCCTTACCTTTTCAGATGGCAGGGTTTTGTTTTGTTTTTTTAAAAAAACTAATCTAAGTCCCTTTGCATGCCGATGTATCCACTTAGGACAAGAAAAGTTACTGACACCTGAATCTTAGGCATTCCTGGTTTTGTATGTTGATGAAGAATTCACCTAATGCAATAGCAGTTATTCTGTTTATGCAAGAATATCCCACCCTTCTTTTAAGTTGCTCAAAATAGTTTGCACTTGGTTCTGGGGAAGTTTTCCTATTCAGGAAACTCAGAGGAACAGGCCTGCTTTACCTCAGCAACAGAACCATATAATATCCGTTCAGAAAATTTGCTGGGCTATGGCTAGTACATGTGTTCTTTTCCAAAAAGTGCTGCCTTGATTGTGAAAATTGCTGCTGTCCTGTGCAGATGGGGGGCAGTGATGGCCACCATTTTGGATGGCTTTAAAAGAGGATTAGGCAAATTCATGAAGGATGAGGCTATCAGTGGCTACTAACCATGATAGCTATGCTCTCCCTCCACTGTCAGAGGCAGTATGCTTCTGAATACCAGTTGTTAGAAACTGCAGAAGGGGAGAATGCTCTTGCACTCAGATTCCGCTTCCCATAGGCATCTGGTTGGCCACTGTGAGAACAGGATGTTGGAACAGAGGAGCCACTGGCCTGGACTAGCTGGCTCTTCTTATGAGAAGGGTGGGGGGCTGAACAAGGAGGCAAAAGCAAGCCAAGCGGTAGACCCTGAGATGGCTTTGGAAAACTATTATTGAATACCACTGTGGTGGAAGCCTTATACCTTTTTAAGTAAAATTACCTTTCCTCAGGGGCAAACACAGTATAGAGTGTGTTACCTCACCTGTCTCTTAAAGTCATATGTATTTTGTGTCATGAGACTGGGCCCAGAGTTACTAGACATTTCTCACCATTCATTGCACAACAGTCAGAATCTCTCATACACACACATACACACAGCTTGAACATGAACTTTAAAAGGGGGCACTGTCTCCACTCCTCTTTTTCCTCAGATCCCAACTGAAAAATAAATATTTTTCATGGATAGGTTACATATTTTTGCTTGCCCTCTCGAGTCCCCAGATTCCTTGTTTGAACACTATTAATCCACATTTACATGGTTCATTCAGAGGGCCTATCTATCAGCATTAAGTTTAACTCTAGCAGATGAGTAAATACATGAATTCGCATGACCATGTATCTATTTCGGTCTAGCAACTTTTGCTGGCTGTCTTTTGAAAGCTCTTTAACTCTTTATGCTGTTTCCAAACCTAATACTTCTTTCCAGTATTACTTGCTGATATCCCTGAGGCAATCCATAACTTACAATCATGACATTGTTGTCACTTCAGAAAGTTTATTCTTTGGTAGTCAGTCGTGATTGAATGCTATTTTTAATAGGAAAAATTAAATAAAATGACATACCAATCATCTAGAAGCCCATCACCTATTAGTTCACACTCAATTACTTTATGTCTAATTAAAATAATATTGGAAGTACAAATAACAGTTTGTTCAGAGATATGTAAGTAGTGGGATTCTTGGGTATCTTCTTATTTCTATAGTTCTGACCTCCAAACCCATACACCCTTCACTGCCAATCTGCAATGTTCTACTACAGACGTCAGAATCATAGCTTTTTGGGTACTAGAAATCTGATGGTGTAACTGATATGCTTTTCCTGGGAAGTAGGATTTATGCATTTAATTATTCATTTAGAATTATAGCTCATCTTCTCCTTATGGTTTACAAGTAGCAAGAATAATGTATACAGCAACAAAATCAACAAATGATATAAGCCTATTAAAATTACTCCACACCTGGTTACCCCAGCTTTTAAAAGCCAGCCGAAACAAGCTGCTCTAAGCTTTCAGAAAACATTTAAGTTTAGACTTCAGCAAATTGCAAATCACTTCACAGGGAACAGAGTTCCATGTCTGAGAGGCAGCCCCCAAGAACACCTCTGTATGTGGGCTTGTTGTTTGGACTTGGAGTACTCTCAGTTGGTCATAGAGATTTCAAAGGAACATTAGGACAAAGGCAATCTCAGTTGTATGGGGAGGGCCCAAATGAGGCCAAATCAGCACTTTGAATTGTGCTTTAAAATTAATGGGAAGCTCATGTAAATTCTGAGTCAGTGATATAATGGTTTCTTGGTGGTGCATCTTCAACGGAGTTATGCCAGGATATTGTTATAGGATGGGGTGTTGGTATGGATGTCATCTGTAGGACCCATCTAAGCTTGTGTTTGTACCTGTAAGATGGGATTCTGTAGTAGATGGAACTGCTGAAATGGTCAGACAAGGCTTTTAATTTAATTAATGGCCCTAGCCAAGCCTGTTAATCATTCTTTTACATGTCTAAAGAATTGGTCAAATACAGGGATGTTGCCATACAAACAACTAGCTAATGATGCTTCCAGAAGGAGAGGGCAGGTCCTCCTCCCTCACTTAGCTCACCCCCTTCACCCAGGTGATATCATTCTCATTGTAGAATAATAGGCCATGGGCCAGTCTTGTCTATTCTCATCCAGAGCTGGGAGCTGAAAAGACACAGAGGCCTGACTTGTTCTCTGTGCTGAGTCCAAACATATAGCTTTGCCCCCCCTCCCCAAAACCTAACAGGGGAGAAAGATCTGTTGGAATGTTAATGCTGTGAGCCCTTCCATCTTATGCTTGTATATATGTGTAAATAAAACCTTATATCACACAAAGATACCACAGTCTCCAGTGACCTTCATTCCAAGGAAACCAACCCCAAGGTATGTGCTGGCCCCCTTGAACTCTCTTATCACTCAAAGATTGGGGTGCACATAACAATATTCTTAATCTGCTGAACAGTTCTCAAGGGCAACACTATGCAAAGAATAGTACTTTAGCACATGGAGAGATGAATGATGATGTTTTGGACTGAATTGGAAATTAAGGGTACAGTGATGTAACAGGGAGCACCCCAACACTGTCTGGGAAAACTGAAACCACACACTGTAAATGTCATTTTCTCTTGGTGATCACAAGGCCTGCCAACCAGTGCTTAGATCAGACAAAGGGAAGTTCATCTGCAGGTGTGGCAGTGGATATGCTAGACTGATGTCTGACCTCAGTGATGGACAGGATTAGGGCGAACAGGCTGAAGCTTAATCCAGATAAGACTGAGTCACTGCTAGTGGGTGATTCCCTAGATCCGATGAATGGGACCTGGCCTGTTCTGGATGGGGTTGCACTCCCTCTGAAGGAGCAGGAGAGTATTTTGGAGGGTACTTCTGGATCCACTGTTGTCTCTTGAGGCTGAAATGGTCTTGGTGATGCAGAGTGTCTTCCATCAGCTTCTAGGCTAAATTACTGCCATATGTTATACATGGAGTTGCCTTTGAAGATGGTTTGGAAATTGAAGCTGGTGCAGAATCCAGTATCCAAATTGGTGACTGGAGCAATATGGTCCGAGTATATAAAACCAATTCTGGCCTGACTGTACTGGCTACCAGTTAGCTTTCAGGATATCACCCAATGCTGTTCTCTGAAACTGACCCCAGGTGATAGAATTGGAACCACTGTAAAACAGTGCCTCTGATACCCATCTCACCAAGTCAGCTCAGAAGGATACCATGGTCAATGGTATCAAAAGCCGCTGAAAGATCAAGTAAGAATAACAGGGTCACACTCCTTTGTCCTTCTGATAAAGGTCATCTTATCAGGGTGACCAAGGCTGATTGACCCCATAACCAGGCTTGAACCCTGATTGGAAAGGTTCAGGATAATCTGTTTCATAGTACTTGCAATTGCTGCACAACAACTCTCTCAATCAACTTCCCTAAAAAGGCCGTATTTGTGATTAGGTGGTAGTTGTCACAAATCAGTGGGTCCAGCGTGGACCTTTTCAGGCGTGTTTGGATCACTGCCTCTTTCAGGGCGGTTGGGACTACTCCCTCCCACAAAGACACATTGACCACACCCTAGATCCACTCAGTCATACCCCTCAGCAAGCTTTAATAAGCCAAGTCTTATTGGACTAGAAGATACATTGCTGGCCGCATTGTTACAAGCTCCTTGTCCATATTATCAATTCATGAGATAAGACTATCTGTAGCTACTAATCACGCTTATATGTTGTCTCCAAGATCAGAGGCAAGTTGCTGGTGAACAACAGCAGGGGAGAGCTATTGCCTTGCTTTTGGGCTTTCCACAGGCATCTGGTTGGCCACTGTGGGAAACAGGATGCTGAACTAGATAGGCCTTTGGTGTGATCCTGCCAGACTCTTCTTATGGTATTATGTTTTTTAAGTACTGTATTCTTTTCTAGAGTAGTTGCAGTTGGGTTGCCTGTATCAAGATCCTCACTGTAACTAGATAACTGGATAACCCCAGGACTTCAGGAATTGGGAGCCAGTTTGGATGAGCTTACAATGATAAGATTTTCTATCACATAGTTGCTTGGTCATTTGTGAAGCTATACACTAGGGATGGAAACATCTGTCAATTTCCGTTCTCTCAGTTTCTCATTTTTCCAATCATACATTCAGTTCTCCACATTTCTGCAGCAATTTGTGATTTTTTATTTAAAAAATCCTCATGAAAATTCTCCATGTAGTTTATAAATAGTTTGTGCTTCAAATGTTATTACTGAAAATCTCATTGCCATTGGATGTTACAAAGCACCTGACGGCCACTCAAGCACATAGAATATATTTATTTATTTATTATATTGCTGATGTTAATGTTGCATAAAACATCAGTTTTGAGCCATAGGGATGAAGTGGGTTATATCGGGAAATGAATAAATAATAAATTATTATTTATTTATTAATAATAAATTATATTTCTTAATCTATTATAGATTTTTTTCAGGAAAATATTTGGAAGCCTTGTCATTTGTTGGACAAGCCCAGGCTCATATTTCAAGAGAATGGGTGGCAATCAAAGCTGATGTGTGTAGATATAATCCAGACCAATCTTATAATCCTTTAACAATGTACATAGATCCTAAGCACATTACCTGGAGGGGAAATGCATTCCATTAAAATCAAGGGGTCTTGCTTTCATGTACTATATTAGTAGGACTGACATTTTATTATAAACAAAGAGGTGTACTCAATGTGAACCATTTACCTTTTTGAGCTATGGGTAATTATTGTGGACAAAAAAGATATATTGCACAGAAACAACAACTTACAAGTACTTTGCAACCTACAAAATCAAAATAGGACATAATTAGGAACAGTCTAGGTATGAAATATTTTTGAAACAGGCAATAATGTTTTATTACACATACTACATGTACTCCCCTTGTACAATCAATGATAAGAATAGACCTTTTGTCATCACCATCTAGCACAGCAGCGTCCAACAGTTTTTTTATACTTGCCAAAATTCTGGTGAATGTGTTAACATTTTCGCCACATGACCAAAAAAAAAAGTGTCTTTAAGGGTAGAAAAATACACAATAATGTTTTGAATTATTAATTGATAGAATTAGTGAGAAATCTGACGTATCTTTTCATTAGGTCATGTAGGGAAATCAGACATAAATCAGTTAGACGGCATCTCAGCTCCACCTCCAAATTTTCATCTAATATCTGTGACCTATATTTTGATTTCACCATTTTTACTGAAGAAAAGGTTGATTCATAGAGCCACGTTAAACCAAAAATTAAAAACAGTTTTGGAATAACTGTATTTAGAACTGTGAATTCATTTGCTTTAAAATACAAGTCCATACCGTAACAATTGAAGCACCTTTCAAATGCTGAGTGCTTTGAAGGAAAATCATATCCGTCTCAAAAAGGGGCCTCTTGAAAGAAAGAGGCCTCACAAACACGTGAGATAGTTGAGAACTGTAGATGTGCATTTTGCCATGTACAGGATCCAAGAATGAATCAAGGGAAGAGGGTGGGCACTTTTTTGGACTGGTACATTTATAGAAGAATTTTATTTAGACAATTATTTTAAAAATAAGCGGTAGAAGTAAAGCATCAATTTGCCACAGGTCAATAGCAGTTTTGCCACATATAATGAGTAGTGACCATGTGGAACACCAGGGATCTAGCAGCTCATACTTGAATAGATAATTCAAAAGCCCACTAGGTGCCAGTAATGCAGAGCCTACTGAATGACAATGGATTTGCACATTTTTGTAAGGTTTCATTTCATCTTTTTCCACTCTCAGGGACAGCTCCAGGTTTTGTGGTCCCACGGAGGAGACCTGTAGTGAATCCCCTATCATCCTTGCATCCTCCACAATACAGAGAAACACATTCTCTAGCTTACACAGACACATGCAAACGACAAGACCCAGGCAGGGCCCAAACACTGGGAGGGGAGGCAGGAAAAATGTATACTTTATTGGGACCCAGAGATCCAGAGGGGTCCAACCCAGCCTGATCTAGGGCCTTCTCTAGACCAGTGTCTTTCTCTGTGTGTGTGCGCGCACATGTGCAGTTAAACTAGGACATGTAGTTTCCTGATGGAACATGTTTTCTCAGGAACTACCAGTTCCAGAGTTCTTGTGCATAGGCAGGAGGGAGGGGCAGCTCGCAGGAGGCACAAAGCACCATAATAATGCAGGGACAGAGTGAGCCGGTGCTGCTGGTAGAATTAAAGTAGAAACTTTTCTTTTATGATTAATAAGATTGTTTGTCTGGGATGGAATCATGGAATGCGTATGTGGTGGTGGCGGCGGCGTTGGCAGCAGGTTACAAGTTTGTACTGGGTCCCCAAAATGATTCTGAAGTCCTAGAGCGAGACATTCTCTCTACCAGAGAGAGAGAGAGAGAGAGGTGGGAGGCAAATGCACTGTGCTGCTGCTGCTGCCTGCATTCCTTTTAAGTACTTGCGAACTGGCAAGCCCCAACTTCTTCACCCCCTTTCCAGAGTGTTGCCAACCTGTAAGCACCTCTAAGCCCCAGTGTTTTCACTTGTCCTTTATATTTGATCAATTTGGTTGGGGGTCATACTCCCTCTGAAAGAGCAGGTCCTTAGTCTGGGGGTGCTCCTGGATCCATCTTTGTAACTAGAGGCCTAGGTGACCTCAGTGGCTAGCCGTGCCTTTTACCAGCTTTGGCTGGTAAGACAGCTGCGGCTATTACTGGACCAGGTTAGCCTGACCATAGTTGTCCATGTGCTGCTAACCTCCAGGCTGGATTACTGTAATGTGTTCTATGTGGAACTGCCCTTGAGGTTGTTTTGGAAGCTGCAGCTTGTGCAAAATGCAGTGGTGTGACTGGGGCAGGGTATCGCCAACATGTTACCCTGCTGCTGAAAGAATTGCACTGACTGCCCATTAGCCATCAGGATAAGTTCAAGGTGCTAGTTTTGGTGTATGAAACCCTGTACAGCTTGGGACAAGGATACCTGAAAGATCATCTTATCCCTTATATACCCAGCTGATCACTGTGCTCTGCAGGTGAGGGCCTCCTGCAGATACCATCTCATCAGGAGGTCTGGTCTCCACAACACAGGAAACAGACCTTTAGTGTTGTGGCACCTACCCTGTTGCTCTTATTGAAGACCTTCCTCTTTCAGCAAGCCTTTTAAGTAGAGACCTTATCACGGTCTCATCTGTCTTTGAATTGTTTTTAGATTTTTTAAACAATGTTTTGAATATTTATTTCTAAAGATGTTTTTAAAATGTTTTTAAATATGTTTTGTTTTTTAAATTTTTAAATATTTTTAGTGGGGTTTCTTTGCTGCCCTGGGCTCATTCTGGGACAAAGGGTGGATTATAAATTTAATTAATAATGATAAATATGTTAATCAAATTACATACAAAATGCATATATATGGAGAAATGTGCACAAAAATGCTCACAAATTTTCATACAGACTTTTAAAAAGAAAAATTCACAAACTGATGTGGAAATGGGGTGACTTGAATTTACAGCACAATCCTAACCACATCTATTCAGAAATATGTCCTGTCAAACTCAATGGGGCTTACTCTCAGGTAAGGAGAGATAAAGTTGGAAAAATAAGACTGAGGGAAACCGAAACTGACAGATTTGTCCATGCCTAGATTAAGCCTGCTGAGTAGCCCAGGGCAGGCCTGTAGCCAGGGAGGGGCAAATGGGGGCACCCCCCCCGAGCTGTGCATTGCTCCCTTCCAGATTTTTTGGGGAAACTGTCTTTTTAATTTGTGACATGACAAATAATGGCAACCTCCATTTAAAGAATGATAGCTTGTTTTAAGAATAGGAGCAATTTCAGAATAGGACCCCCTGAAATATTCAGTGAATAAGGCAGGGCGAGTGCAACAAAAACCTCATCTGGAAGAGCCCCCAAAAGTCTGCTCGCTCAAGACTTTCCCTTGACTAAGGGTGAATTTTTCATGATCACAGTCACCCTGTAATTACTTTAAGTGATCCTGCGGGGAAAAACAGACTGTATAACAACATGGCCCCCTGAAGAGTTAAATATTAGAACTTTGTATTATGGGCTAGAGTTAGGCTCCATCTCTTGGACTTCCCTTTGCTCTGCTTTTCGTTTCAGTTGTGTTCTCTACCCAACCAGCAATAAACATGTTTGTTTGCCTGCAGTAAGAAGTAAAAATTTGTTTCTTCTGCAGTTATTATAATGAGTAGAGGAGGATTGGGTGCTTATTGCTAAAGGGTGAAATACAGAGTTAACTTAAAGTGATCTGAAAAAATGGCTACCCTAAGTCACCCTTTACTCTTTTAAAGTACTCACTATACACACAATTATAGTGACTCTTTTTTCTTCTATTTCTTGAATATGGCAAAGGATAAAAACAGTCCTAGAGGAATAGAAATATTGTTGTAAACGGGCCCCACCTAGAAATGTGGCTGCCCCACCTAACAAGGAAGGTTGCCTACAGTTCTGGTCCAGAGCTCTCTTTCCTCTGTACCTATAGCAATGCATGCATTTGGATACATGTAAAAAATTAAATAAATCTAAAACTAATTTTAAGTTTTTAATTCGTGCTCTCACCCTTCACTCCCACGCTTCACCCTATAAGATGCCCATCTTTGCTGATCTTTGAGGCAGAAACGATCTACTGTCCTCAAGGCTCAGGGTGGTTGACCACACTTACATTTAAAATGCTGTAATATATGTTATTTGTGACAAAAAAGAAAAGTATATAAGTTTATAAGTTCATTTAATCAGCCTTGCATTTCCCTGACCCTCCAAACTTTCCAATATTTTCTTTGTTCACCCACTTTGTGAACTGTCTGGATGCATTTGCACTTTAGCTCACAGCTGAGGTCCAGACTTCTTTCTGCTAGAACGTTAGGAATCTTCATATACGTCAGCAACTCCCTTCTTGTAGGATGAAGTGCAGGGCCAACCCTACCAACAGATAGGGTGTAGCAGCCCCCCTGAGGCTGCAGTTTTGAAGAACCATTAAAAAGCAGGAAACACTCATTAAATTTTTATCACTGGGAATGGCACCATTGTGATTTTCTGCATCACACACTTAAATATGTTGGGCCATCTGCACGAGGCAGGATTGGTGAAAGTAACAGGATATGTTCTGATTGAAGCCAGGAGACAGGCAGTAGTTAAAGTTAGATACAATGTGTGAGTTATAGTGGAGGAGCTGGAAGGATTATCTTAACATCTTCCTAGGTAGTTGTCTTATTGGGAGAGAGGGGTATATAAGGTATATGAAGGTATTTGATTCACTTTAATGAAGAACTGGTGCACAGTTCTGATTTTTTTTTCAAGTTAATAATAACCATTTGGGAAACCAGAGAAAATGAATGTGAGACTTAAATACCAAGGACCTAAGAATCGGCAGATGCAGCAGGTATTTTGCACTAGGGTACACTACATTTTAACAGTGCCCCTGATGCATCAGCAATGAATAGGTATCTGGACCCATGGCTGTCCATTTTCTGTCTGTAACTAAAATACATAAGGCCACCAAATATGTTCTCCAAATAACTTTATTCTGTGAGCTGCCAGGGACAAGCAGACAAAAAACCATGTGATACAGAATGTAAACTATCCATGCACATCAAAATGTGACAAACGTTGAAGCAACATTTAAAAAATAATAATTGTGTTTTCATGTGATTATCTCCATAAAACAAAACAGCTCTGTCACTTGTAATTTGATCAAACAAACAGATTCCAATGTTGCAATAGTGACACTGCATACTGATCTCTAGGAGAGAGTCCAAATCCTCTTGCAATAGCTAGAATTGTCCATACATGTTTATGATCTGATTCTTTTGCTGGTGCCCATTCTAAGTTTCATTAGTCTAGAGAACGGTTTCTTCTTAAATTGGAGTTGATTCACTAATAGGCAAAAAACCTTGCGGTTTAAGAATGTACCTATAGCCCATAGATATTTCTACCAAACTTTAAAAAGCAGGGAAATTGGGCAGCTATAGTGAATGCACCGGGGAGCAGGAGACCTGACCTCCTCTCTGAGATATTGTACTGCCCTACAAAGTTGTCAAAATGCAAACACAATTTGGGTTGGTCTTTCACAGTCCAATCCACTTGCTGTGTAGCTTGGAAGAATTTGGTAACATGTGCCTCTGAGCATATGGTGAGTGATGGTAACACCTGCCATCTCCAAAGATGGAGAATTATATTTTTGTATGTTTGTTGGTGTTCTTCTTACTTTGCTTCTTTCCTGTGTTACTAGTGTTTCTACAGAGAATCTAAACTAGAAAATTTTATTTCCCTCCTTATTCATCCTAGAAATCTGTGTCAAATTTATTTTTATTAATTTCAAAGCCTTTTTATTGGTCAATGTCATATGATGGTGAAGACAGCCTTTTTGTTTCAAATTGGAGGTTATGGTCTATTTTCATTTTGGGTGCATTAACAGTTGGACATGAAACTGCAGTTTAATGTAAAATCAGACTGATTACAATATGCGGCTACTTTAGCAATGACTCTAGTTGTTGGAAAAAAGAGGATGCATGTTTTCAGCCTGCTATGTTTAAACCACTCTATTTAAGGCAAGGTGTTCATGATCAATTAAAAACATAGAGCACACCTAGAATTTTGCTAGAATATATTTCACCTCCCACTGTTTTATCTTGTGCAAATTGAGACACTTCTGAGGTCTGCTGGAGACTATTTTGCAGAAGTCAGTGCCATTATTCCAAAATTATGTTTGGAGGTTTTTTTTAGTGTAAATTTTGCAAAGTGTTGCTGTACTTCACATATTCATAGAAACAAAAGCAAAAGAAAATGATTTCCTATAGAAAACTTCACTAAAATTGCAAAGTAAATCAGACATATTTAAAGTGACCATCTGAACTATATAAACTGTCTTAATAATGTTGCTTCCTCCCAGCTAAAACAAGATCAGCAGAGGACATATCTTCTTTCTATTATCTGGGCTGATTACAGGTGTTGCCACCACTCACCATATGCTCAGAGGCACATGTTACCAAATTCTTCCAAGCTACACAGCAAGTGGATTGGACTGTGAAAGATCACCCCAAATTGTGTTTGCATTTTGACAACTTTGTAGGGCAGTACAATATCTCAGAGAGGAGGTCAGGTCTCCTGCTCCCCTGGTGCATTCACTATAGCTGCCCAATTTCCCTGCTTTTTAAAGGGTGGTAGAAATATCTATAGGCTATAGGTACATTCTTAAACCGCAAGGTTTTTTGCCTATTAGTGAATTTCACTGCTTTTTAATCCGGGAGGTAAGAAATGGGATCCTGTGCAAGTTTGCTGAGAATGGATTGATCATTTGCATGCTTATTGAGTTAAGTGGGATTTACACACACACACCAGGCAATCATGCTTAGGATAGGTGAAACTGACCACAGGGGATGGGGAAGGGAGGAGGGGGAGGAGGGAGGGGTGGAAAGGCAGAGGGGAGGACTGGGATGGGAGCAGGCAGGAGGGGGAGGGGAGAAGAAGGACAGATGTGGCCATTTGCATGTTTATTGAGTTCAGTGGGATTTACTCCCATGCAATCATGCTTAGGATAGGTAAAACTGACGTGGGGGAGGGACGGAGGGCTGGAGTGGGCAGGGAAGGCGGAAGAAGGAAGAGGGGAGGAGAAAGGAAGAGGAAAGGGGAAGGAGGGAAAAGGCAGGTCTGATCATTTGTATGATTATTGAGTTGAATCGGATATACTCCTATGCAATCATGATTAGGATAGGTAAAACTGACCAGGCTGGGCCTGCCAACCAAGACGTCTTCTGTATCTTTCACAGTTGGGCAGGGGGAAGGGACAATTCTACCTTGTGGTTTTTCCCATTACAATGTTGCAAGAACACCGGTACTTGGCTGACTTTCTCTTCTACTAAAGATACAGGTTCAGTCTCAGGCCCTGAACCTGGCAACCCTACCTCCCACCCAAATTTAAAACAAAGCTGTCCCTGGCCACATCCACACCAGGCCTCTATTACACTTTGGACAATCATTATTTATGTATCTATTTATTTAGTGTATTTATATACTGCCCCATAGCCGAAGCTCTCTGGGCAGTTTACAATAACTAAAAACATTGAAAACAAGTATACAAATTTAAAAACACATCTTTTAAAAACAATTTAAAACCATTTATCATGGCTTCTCTTAAAGCCATGGCTCAAAGCCAATCATGGCTTTTCTCAAAGAATCCTGGGAAGTGTAGTTAGTGAAGGGTGCTGAGAGTTGCTAGGAGACGCCCTGTTTCTCTCACAGACCTTTAATCAGAGTGGCTGACTGTTAAACCATTCTCTCAGGGGAATAGGAGTCTCCTCTCAGCACCCTTCACAAACTACACTTCCCAGGATTCTTTGAGGGAAGCCATGACTGTCTCAAGTGAAATCAAGTCTGGTGTGGGTGTGGCCCACTTATTAGCCAAGCCCAGCAGCTGTGAGGCTTTTAGAAGACTGACGGTCCTTACTGAGCATGCCCCGCGTTATAATAGGCTTCCAGCCAAAATTACTTAAATTAATTAAAAATCAACCAGGCATTTTTTTAACTTTTAAAATGCAGAAGATGAAGGTCAGAGTATGGGGCAAGGTCAGTATTAGGATTACAGGTACTCTGTGAACATGGCTGATTTTTAATGAATTTCAACAGATTATGAGAACTCGCAGAAAAAAGTCCAAAAGGGCTCTGAGTTTTTTTCTCTCTTTTTAGATTTTGAACTCTCAATTCTTTCTGACTGTTTTGTGTATCGCCATGAAAATTGAGAGGGTTGTTAAGCAAGCGTTTCTGAGTTCAGAACTATAAGTTTTGTAAGGTTTTGTTTTCAAATGAGCTTATGGGAAGCCTCAGAATGGCATGGGGGTATATTTTCCATTTAACATTGCGGAATGTGAAAAATCCCCGCTGACTATAGTATACAGCCACTCTCGTGGCTGTATAGTAACAGATTTGCCTCTCTCCATTCACCCCTGCTTCCAAATTATGAAGCTTCCTACTAGGTGATCAGATACCCCAATTTTAACACAGCTCAGCTACCTTATAAATCAGTCTGCCTCAGAAATGCATTTACACAGTGCAATCTCATACATATGTACTGAGAAGTAAGTCCCATTGAGTTACCCTAAACAACTGTGCACAGATGGTTATGGAACAAACTAGAGAGGAGGTTACCCTGGACTTAATCTTAAGTGATGCTGAGAGCCTGGTGTGAGATGTAAGTGTTGTTTAACTGACTGAGATCAGTGACCACAGAGCTATCAATTTCAACATATATGCAAGTGCAAGTTCAACACTAGGTCCAGATGGCATCCGCTCAATAGTTCTTAAATAACTCATATGTGAAATTGCTGATCTTCCAACAAAAATACGTAACTTGTTCCTAAGATCAGCCTCTGTATGGAAGGACTGGAAAGTGGTCAAGTGATCTAGAGGGGATCTTGGAAACTACAAGTCGGTTAGTGTAACATCTGTTTCAGGAAAGCCAGCTGAAAGTATTATTAAAGATAGAATTACCAAGCACATGGAAGCTCTTCAGCTCTTGCTGAAGAAGAACCACCATGTCTTCCTTACAGAGCTTGGAAAAGTTACTTTTTTGAACTACAACTCCCATCAGCCCCAGCCAGCATGGCCACTGGATTGGGCTGATGGGAGTTGTAGTTAAAAAAAGTAACTTTTCCAAGCTCTGCTTCCTTAGGGTAAGTCCTGTCTAACTAATTTTTTTAGAGTTCTTTAAGTGTGTCAATAAGCCATGTGGATAGGGCTGATCTGTGTACTTCAACTTTCAAAATGCTTTCAATAAAGTTCATTACCAAAGATCCTGGAGTAAGCTTAGTAGTCATGGGATAAAAGGACAGGTCCTCTTATGGATCAGTAACTGGCTAAAAAAATAGGAAGCAGAGAGTATGAATAACTGAACCATTTTTGCAATGGAGAGACGTGAGAAGTGTATCAGAATGGGGGACTGTGCTTTTTATCTGCTTATGTGTAAGGTGGCCAGGTTTGCTGATGACAGCACATTTTTCAGAGTAGTAAGAACAAAAAGGAACAGTGACCAGCTCAAAAAGGATTGTTTCCAAACTGGGGTAATGGGCATAAAAACAGCAAATGTGACTGAATGTAAGTAAGTAAGTGATGCACACTTTGGGGCAAAAAATCCTACTTCCAGGGCCTGTTCTAAAGGGCGGTCAGGTGGGGCACTGGCCAGAGGGCCCCTGGAGCTACAGGAGGCCCTCCGCTCTCCTTCCGCGATTCGCGGAAGCATCCATGGACCACCATCCCCCCACTATCCCCCCGCTTTACCTACCCTTCTGTTTTTTGTGGTGCTCGGATTTGCCATCAATTAAGATGGCGGCCAAGGTTTCCTTAAGGGGCTGAAGCCTCTGCTGCCATCTTTGCTGATAGCACGCATGTGTGCTACACACGCATGTTGCTGCCATCAACAAAGATGGCGGCAGAGGCTTCAGCCCCTTAGGGAAACCTCGGCCGCCATCTTGATTGATGGCAAACCTGCATGCGCCGCAAAAAACAACGGAAAGGTAGGTGAAGTGTGGGGATAGCAGGGGGATGGTGGGTAGCATGGAAGCTCCTGTCTTGCAGTCCATGGATGCTTAAGTTCCATGGATCACGGAGGGGGAGTGGAGGGGCCCAGGGCAGGCAGGTACCCAAGGGCCCCGGCATGCCTGGGGCCGGCCCTGCCTATTTCACATATAGATTTATGGGGTGGTGACTGACCAGAAAAGAGATCATGGGGTGGTAGTGGACAGCTCAATGAAAATGACAGTAGTATGTTGAAGCTGTGAAAAAGGTGAATTCTATGTTAGGCATCATTAGGAAAGGGACAGGAAATAAAAACCCCAATAGCACAATGCCATTATATAAAGCTATGGTGCAATTGCACTTGGAATACTGTGCATGGTTTGTTTCACTGCTGAAAGAATATGGTAGGGCTGGAAAAGTTTCAGAAAAGGGCCAGGACATTACCTTAGGGTTGGAACATCTCTTCTATGAGGAAAATTTAAATTTACAAAATATCAAGGTGTCTTCTTCCCATAATTGATAAGAAGTTAAAAGAATTTTAAGACTAAGCTTGTCTGCAAAATAAAACCCAAATTGACCAGTTCTTTAGTGAGGGGAAACACAGGGGAGAACAGCTCTGGGATGTTTTTCAGAGCAGTATCATTGATCTCATCTGCCAGAGTAACTGATGGACATTCCTTGCCCTTGCAAGAAAAGGGAATGATAACATTGCTTCCCTACATAGAGGAAGACAGAGAATTTTGAAAAATACTCAAGCAGAGGCTGGATACTTCTTTCCTTGCCTTTGATTGAGTGTTTAAATTATGCTGATCCTGTACACCACAGAAACTGACAAAGAAACCCAACAAACAGCTGTTGGGAAGAAGTGGGTGGGTGACAGCATGATTATTTAGATAGGAACAAGGGCAGTGGCAGGGGCAGAAAGCTTGATGAAAGGAGCAAACAGCAGTATGGCTACCTTCTCGCATCAGGGCTAGCTTACTATTGCTGACTCTCCCCCCTCCCCCACTGTCCCATTATGTATAGACTGAGTAGCACTGCTGTCGTTGAAAGGGGAGTTGTGGGAATGTCATGCAAAGGCTAAAATGTGGATGGAGCCTGCATACACTAATGGTCCTTTGCCAGCTTAGTCAACTGTCAGGGATGATGGGAGTTGTGATCCAACTACTTCTGGATGGCCACAGACTCTTCATCCCTGATCTAGAGCAAGGGGAGTGCAACATCTGAAACTCTATTCATTGTGGTGCAGAAGACCAACCATGGGGAGAATGGTTCCAGGGGCCTCCCAGTGGTGCATCAGCTCTAAGCCTTCCACCAACCTGACCAAGTAGCAATCCTGTGCTTACTTGTGGGCATGCAGATCTCTCTGTTTGATCTCTTTTGCCCCATCCTGCATCTCCATCACACATATGCACAGAACAAAGAAATAAATACACCTTATGGAAAGAAGTAGAATGTTTTTTAAACAAGAGTTCTGGATTTTGATTATTTAGAGAGTCCTATATTTTGCGAGGCAGCTTTTCTCCCCCTCCCCCGCTTCAATTTCTGTTACGTTTTCAAACTTTTCCCCTTGCATTTGGAGAAAAGTGCCATATGGCAGAAAACCATGTAAATGATTATTTATTAGCATTTTTGCAACATTTCATACTTTGTAACGAGATGGAAAGGCATTTTCATGATTCACCACCTAATTTACGAAGCATGACTGAAACAGTCATGGCAAAACATTCTAGAAAGCAACAAACACTGTTGCAAAAGAATGCAAAAATGTACATGCTTTGTTTATAGAGCCATTCATTAGATTCTCTCACCTCTTACAACTTACCTTGCCATCTGACGTTGGGCAAGAGTGTGTATTCATTGTGCCTGTAGCTTTTTGTTAGGCTTGTTATAAACTCCTATTTTGCCTATTCAAGAATTTATTTCAAATGTCATTAACTTAAGAGAGCTTAGTTCCTCCCCCCAACCCCCATTCCCAGAAATAATAGCTGGCATGACCTCACTTCATGCTCATGATTCCAGCATTATCATGAGTTATGAGGAATTTGTGTGATATTTCTCCAGTGCCAGCTCTATTTTGTAGAGATTTGGACTCAGCAGTTTGGAAGGGTCACCAGCAGCAGATCATGCTGTCTGCACCTGGTGGAATGCAGGCGCTCCATCCAACTGCTCCACAGACTCATGTAGGATGGCATGTAGGAGAAACAGAATAGTTGGGGGTAAACCAGTTGAGCACAGCATTTTCTATATCTTTATCATTGCAGAGTATCAGTGCAGTGTGTGTAAAGCTGCAATGGTGATTCCATTATATGGGCTTAGAGGGAGGCATATTATATGTTTTTCTTGTGTGCATGTGTCAACGATCTTGACATAGAATGTTAACTGTTTGAGTGAGAGAGTGTCTATATTGTTGCCCACCATTTCCCCTTTGAGGTCCAGATTGGTATAAGGTCCAAACTAAACTTCACGGTCATATGTTGTTTCCCCCGATGGTGTGTATCATAGAAAGCAACCTCAGAGGTTGTGATTTGGAGTAGAAGAGCCTTTCCCACTCAAAATTGCTACACATGCAGATGGAAAAAATAGTTTGGGAAGGGTGTGATTTTGAGCAGAGGAAAAAGAGTTAGCAATACATCCCTGTGCCACTTTTCCAATCCCAAATTCATATTCTCTGAGGCTGCCTTTCATTAAAAGAACAAAAAACAAGCCCTTTGCAGAAAGAGACACATGATCGCAAGTCACATCTAGGCTGACCGCCTGTCGAGTATGCTTTAAATTGGATTGTTGCATTCAGCAGGGGGTTGGACTTTACAGCCTTATAGGCCCCTTCCAAATCTACCTTTCTATGATTCTATACGTTTAGTGTCTATGATCAAAATAGATGTGACATTAAACATTCACATTTTAGAAATGCAAATATCAGCTGCTGGTGTGTTATGTGATATTACCAGGATTGCAGCAGGAATCTCGTGCTGTAATCTGTTCTCCTAAGCACTTATTTCAGGAGTGGGGGACTTTAGGCTTGGAGGCCAAATGTGGCCCTCCTGCCCTCTCTGTCTGGCCCTCAGAATGTTCTACAGGTCACACACATCATAGGCACTTCTTGATACCCCCAATAGTTTTGCCTGGCTGAAATGTATCCTTCAACCCTGTTAATGACTCTTGTTTGCATGAATGGAGGATACAAAGAGGTATGTGAGTGTGTGTAGAAACTAGCCTACTGTACTAAGGAAAATTTTTTGTTGTTCTGGCTGTGCCACCACTCACCCACTGCTAACATGTGGTCCTCAGAATGAAAACAAGGCTCTCCACCCTGGGCTGTATGTATTTGGAGTAAATGCCTCACTGGTGCTAGAGATTTAAAGATCTGTCATTTTCAGTTCTCTCAGTTTCTAATTTTTCCAAGCTTAAATTAAGTTCTCCATATTTCTGCAGTGATTTGTGAATTTTTTTTAAAATCCTCATGAAAATTCTCCAGCATTTTAGTGTGACTTTCCCCTAATAAACACATTTTAGGCAGTTTTGATGAATGTACATAATTTTGCAAGCAATTCCTTGTCATATAATGCATTTTTGTATGTTATTTTCACTCATATATTCATTTATTCACTGCAAATTTCAAAGGATGGCTGTGTTTCGGAAAGTGCAAATTTGACAGATTCAGTCTGAAATGCAAACTGAATCGAATTTATCACCCATCCCTAATTGGTGCCAGTGGAGGATTTCCTCTTAATGCAAGTTATAGCTTCAAAGGGGTGGGTTTTTTTGTCAGGACCAAGCAGGGAAGGAAATGATTAATTTCTCCCTCCCAACCTCCTGAGATATCAGTAATTATTGCACACTCCAGCAGATGCTGTTTGCATTTTTAAAAATGTGCATATTAAATGCAAAGATGCATTTCAGATCACATCTAGCTTGGCTCTTTGTAGGGTCTTTTAAGAATGTCATATGTTCCATGGCCTATAGAACCTTTAGAAATATGTTGTTGCTAGTTTACCAATGCCAATGTCAGGATGAGAGCTCAAGAATGATACATGAGCCCATTTACACTGGTCAAAAGTCTGTTGGTGTTGCCATGTGGACTTCTTAGCTTTGGAGCCATGGGAAATCCCAAGGCAGCTCAGAGCACTTTCCATAACTGTAGAGAGTGCTAGCTTTGGTAAGTCTGTCTCCCCCACACCATGACTAAGGACACCATTTTCTTTTGCCTTATATGAAGGAACATTTCCGTGGTATCACAGTGAAGCTGAAAATTGCACCTAATCACCACATTTTGAGAGTGTATGACAGTGAAAGTTCTACCAGAGAATCAGCTGTGTAGTTGTCTGGAGTCTCAGGGGTCTTAGACCCCTTACTTTTTTGGGAGCAGGGTCCCAACAGGGTCCCTGTGTCTCCAAGGTCCTATGAGCCAATCAGCATAAAATGGGAGTGTGTCGGACACTTAGAAGAATCTTCTGACATGCTTCCTTGCCCTTTCCTGCTGATTGAAGCCTATCAGACTGCAAGGAGGTGAGTCAGCCACTGAGAAGATGCTTCATGATAGCTAACACTCCCTTTTCATGCTGACTGGTTCCTAGGGACATTTGCTATTGTAGGAGACATTATGTGGGGGAAGAACTGAGGAATGTGGAGATGACGATGGAGAGCAAGTGAGTGGGGGGCATGGCTTTGAGGGGGTGAGGCATGACTATCATGAAGGAACCCTGCACTTCTGAATTTGCTACTACCCTACTGCAGAGAATTAATTTTTAGAAGCGCTCTGTTCCACTACATCTTTTCTTCTCCTCATCAAACAACCCTTTGATAGATGTAATTCAAAATGCAAATTATATTTCATGTATTTGGGCCAAACTTACACTTGTGGGACTTTCCCATAGTCACACTGGATGGAATCCAAGTAAGTCATTATGTGTGCCTCCCAGACCCCACCAAATCTGCTCTGGGGGATCCCCTGTGGAGCAGATATAGAGGTGGTGTAGAGGACACAGGAGGGGACAAGAGGGAGGGAAGGCTTGTATCTAAAGTAGCACTGTCATTTGTTCTGTTAGTGCAAGGATTTATGCTTGCACATTGGAAATTCTCCCCTCATGCCCCTCTCTTTTCTTGGGGAAGCCAAACCATCTGAAGCAGATTTGGGGAGAACACAGGGCGTTCCCAGTGGGAGAAGAGGGGGGAAAGTTCCATTGCACAAGCATAAATCTTTGTGCTAATGGAATGAGGGTACTGGATTATTTATTTATTTATTTATTTATATACTGCCCCATATCTCTTGGCTGAACCTACATCTCCAAGTGGAGGCCTCTATGTGTCTGTCTTCTTCTGTCTTAAGAGTCTTGCAGCTTGGACTTCTCAGACCTTTGCAACAGGGACTGTATGAAGTTTCCTGGTGTCACCTGCCAACTTCTCATTTTCTCTTTCTTCGGCCATAAGTGTGACAGCTTTCTTGACATGGTAGACAAATGAGGTCACAGCCACCACTATAGGTCCAGTATATGCTAAGTACATGTCTGAAGTTTTTCTTCCTTGAAGTAACAGAAAAAACAGTGCTGATTGCTGTGTCATCATATTAGCCTCTTGCAATGTCTGAGAGGATTAGACATTCAAAAAGAGGAAGAGCCTATAAGTGGAAGAGATAAGTTCAAAGAGATAAGTTCAAAGATGCATTCTCCATCTTGAAATAGCAGCTCCAAGAGAGTTTGCATGTGACTTTGACAATAGCCCTGCTCAGATGCTGGGGCTCTTCTCTACTTGTACACTGAACAGCAGGCAGCAGCAGACTCCATCCATGGTTAGAATGTTGAAATGCAGATCTGCACTGAGAGTCTGTCCATACAAGCGTATGTGCAGCAATGAGGCACCCACAATCAGGAATTCCACCAGAAAACCTTAATCAGTCCCCCAGTTTCGTTAATGCCTTTCACATATTACTGTGTTTCAGACATGCATTTCAGTGTGTGCACAGCAGGGGCAGAGCCTGCCACAACCCACCATCCGTGAATCCAGTGTATGCGTGAAGAAGAGCCCTAACATCTGAAGAAGACTCAAGGATGCAACAGCTATTTTTTAAAAGAAAAAATGCTTACAAACTTTGCTACATTTTAAATGTGAGGCAATAAATGGATAGCTGACTGCTTGGGAACCACATGTATGCTGGGAGCAGGGTTGGCGCAAGAGACTGCATCACCTGAGCCACCTCCCCACAGTCCTCTTCATCTCCCCCTGCCTCTATTCAGACCTTCTGTGGTTGATGTGATACTTGCTTTCATTAGCTGTTGTGTAGTCTTACTCATTCCTTTTGTTCAGTTAGTTTTATTGGCAGTGTATTCTGTTTTCACTATGATATCGTACAGTGTTTTAGCCATTGTTCCTTGCCTTGAGAATCTTGCATTGAAAACCAGGGTAAACAGATTGTGAAATACGTAAACAACTTAGCACAGCATAATCGAAATGTCAATTTGCTATTTCCCCACTACATTTCACTTATGAAAAAAATGAATGGAATTATTAACAAACATTCTTAAGATATACTCTGGTTACAAAATATGTTTCCTACCCTTTAGAAGCTCTTTGGTGTCTATAAATAAATCTATTAAAAACACCACCATGCTGTGTCTTCTGCATCTGGTTATGTCATTTTCCTCACTGGTATCATTTTGTCCTTAATGGTCCTGCCATGTTTCCCACAACAAGTCAAGAGCAGACATGCTAAGTGAAGGTACATATTGGAGGAAAGCACTGGAGAAACTAATCGCAACGCCTGCTCATCACAGTTATTTGACCACTTGTGTTAGTGTGGTCCTGCCATAAAGTTTTATTTTTCATATCAATAAATAATTATTGGGTAAAGTGACTGATGCACTCAGGAATGGTATGTTTTAGCCTGTGATGATTATGTCATTTAGACCTCCATGAAACATTTGGGATAGTTTTTTAAAAAATGAAGCAGGATCCACAAGATGCCAGATCTCTCTCTCTCTCCCCCCCACCTCTCTCTCTCTCTCTCTCTCTCTCTCTCTCTCATTATGTTTGGATTGACTCGGGTCAACACAGCACATTAAATATGACTGTCTTACATGGGGTATGCAGATACGCAGATAGATTAGTATATGCAATTTTTATGCAGATCTATATCTTCTTCTCTGAGGGGTGATGTATTTCCTCTTTTGGGGTGGGTGATATGCAAGTGGCCACCCTAATCAGCTGTACTTTGGCTAAGCTTGTCCATGCTGTGTAATGATGGTTTGACAAGGTGACAATTTCTCAAGGTATTACAATATTTTGTTATATATTGTGGGTTTCCATTGGTTGGTTAAGTAGTTGGTGTAATGGGGGGGGAAATAAAAAAGAAAGCAATGCATGGAGAACAACATTCTTTAAAAATATGAAATTTATATTTTTCTGAGTACATTGACTTCAAAGCAGAGGAGGCAAGGTTGCTTCAGACGTGAACTCTAAGTCAGGTTCTCTACCTACTTTCTTAGTGCCTATAACATTTTACAGGTTTCTATCCAAGTCTAAAATTGTAAACACATTTACTTAGAAATACGTTTCTACTAAAATCAGTAGGGCTTGTTTTTAAATAAATGGGTTTAGGCTTAGGCACAAATTAAGGTGAAATAGAGTTCTTTGTCTGTTTATTTGCATAATCTAGGCCTAAATTCACAGCTAAATTCTTTCTAAAGCAGAGCTTCTGGGCCCCCTTTGCTAGGGATGGGGGAGAAATTCAGTTTAGTTCACATTTAAAGCCAAATTTATCACATTCACACTTTCCGAAACAATATGAGAACCAAAACACAGCCATCCTTCAAAATTCGCACTTATCTGAATTTTGTGATGCAGTTCTCCAACCGAGCAATGTTCACAAAAATGCATATGTTAGGGGAAAGTGCACAAAATGAACATTTTGATGAAAATAACATAAAAATACATTATATAGGATAAACTGGTTACAAAAGATGTGTACATTAGTTAGTGCTACATAGAAAATGTATTAGGAGAAATTTGCACTAACATGCTGAGGAATTTTCATGAGGCATTTTCTTTTAAAAAATGGTAAATTGCTGCAGAAATGTTGAGAACTGAATTTAAGATTAGAAAAAAATGAGAAACAGGGAGAACTGAAATCGATAGTTCATTCCATCCTACCCTTTGCTAGTGCTTATCTAATGAATGCTGTTGGGGCTGCCACTTCTCCTCCTCCTCCGTAAACCAGGCAATCCTCCTACCTGCCCCCCCAGGCTGTCACAAAATATTTGGTTTCCTGAAATAAAGAGCAACATCTGGAGGGCCACAGTTACCTCATCCCTGCCACTTGAAAACAGGTACTCTCTCAGGTGGGACTTCTTTGCAAAGTGGCTTCCCATGCCATTCAGACTCTTTCAGCCATGCAGTCACCACACAGCCACAAAACATAATGAAGGTTTTGCTCTGGTGTGGTTGAAATCAGTATGGGGAACCTGTGTGGGGAAACCACTTAAAATCAATGGGTACCCATATCATTCTACTTTTCAACAGGGACTGTACCACTAGAGTAACATTTGAAATGCGCCATAGTCCTTATCACTCCCTAGTTCTCTTTGGGGCAGCCATTTTTTTCTCCTGAGGGAGAAGTTTCATCTGAGTCCTGAAATTACTATCATGTGGTGAGTCTTTTCCTGCACTGCACCACCCAGCACTCTTTCTCTTGATGCCTGATTCACTTTGATGTGGGTATTCCTCAGACTATGCGCATAGCAGTATTAACTCGAAATTGTGCTGCTTGCTCATCTGCACTATGGCATGCCAGACAGTACGTGTGGGTTAATCTCTGTTTATCCTGATGAGACATTTAGAAACAATGTCCCCAAAAGGATGCCAGCACAAGATCTGGAACAACACTGATCCATTCCCTGGATTCTTGCCATTCTCATCTCCCATCATGAAGGACAGTCATTATTCACCAGGCCAGGAGAGAAAGAACAATCCGGCTGTAAGCCGAAAAACCATTATGCAGAGAACAGCCTGTTCCAGCCATTACAGCAAACTTGTCAAAAGCCCACAATTGAAAATTCTGTTTTACAGTTATGTTGCATCCTATGTTGTGATCTGCCCTGGGATCATATGTGGTTGTTATGTGCCTTCAAGTTGATTATGACTTATGGCGACCCTATGAATCAGTGACCTCCAATAGCATCTGTCATGAACCACCCTGTCCAGATCTTGTAAGTTCAGGTCTGTGGCTTCCTTTATGGAATCAATTCATATGTGATAAGTGGCAGGATATAGATCCCATAAATAAACTAAAAATAAAAAAATAAATTTGCTCCAAAGTGAGGCACAGAACCACTAGGCAGAGGGCCTTTTTGGTAGTGACACCTTGGTTATGGGACAGCCTTCCCAGAGAAGTTTGCACTGACACCATTTTTATGGCCTTTTCACCACTAGGCAAAGACCTTTCTGTTCACCCAGGCCTACTAAACAGTCAGGGCCTTTCAGTTTTAAGTTGTGTTTCAATTTGTCTTTCAACGTTCAAATCAATTTATTATTTTATTTGTTTTAGAATAATTTTATAGAATTATATAGTTTTATATAATTGCTTTTTCTAGGGGGTGTTGTGAGCCACACAGAGAACTCCTGTTACTGAGTAGCTATATAAATGTAATAAATAAATAAAAACAATGAAGGAGGTGGGTTATTTTTTTGTTTCTTTGCAAGGTTTATATGCCAATCTTCAGCAAAGCTTCCAGGGCTGTTTAGATAAAATACATAAATTACACAAGGGTGTACTTGTCAATGGTCCCGGTGGATCTTAGGCTCTTTAATTTTTTGGGAGCAGGGTCCCTATGTCTCCAGCATCCCTTCCTGCTGATTGGAGCCAGGGCGAAAGGAGGCAAGTCAACCACTAAAAAGACTCTTCTCAGTAGCTAACACACGCCCCTTTCATTCTGATTGCCTCCTAAGGACTCTTAGGGAGAAGGACTGAGGAGTGTGGAGATAACAGAGAGCAAGCAAACAAGGGAAAGTGAACAAGGAGAGAGGGGAGGGGAGAAGGGATCTCTCTCTCTCTCTCTCTCTGCTGCATGGCCTCCCATGTGTTTATTAACAAGCATCTTATTCTCAACCCAGCATCCAAAAAAGGGAGGAGGGGGAAGATGTGTGCTTTTTTTCAGCACAAAGCCAGGAGAAGTAGGGGAGGAGGAGAGAAAGAGAGAAAAATACATTTGCGGCGGGGGGGGAGTGTGTATGTGTGTGTGATGGTGTTTCAGCTTGTAATGATGTTCTGCATATATGTGTTGTGCATAGTAAGGTGAAAGGCAAATGAATATGTCTGAGAGAGAGAGAGTTGCAGCCAACACCAGAGGTTAGAATCAGGAGTTTCCCTGCTTGTGTTTCCTTCTAAAGCTCATAAGTCTCAGTATGGCAACCAAGAATGGAAAATCAGCAAAGGAAGTCCCTGACCCTACAGCAGTTTAGTACATTTGCCCATGTACTTGCACAGAGAATAGCAGATCTGGCTGAAAGGCAGCCCATGGAGATCTGCATTGATCATTGCAATGCATCAGCAAGGGAAAGCATCCCAAACAAAGTGAGAGACTGAAAGCTCATTTTATTGTATAGTCTTAGACAGTTGTATAATCTGTGGCTGTGGCTATGTAAAGGCATGGCCGTGAGGGGTGGTGGTGTAACACTCATGAAGAGGAACTTCTGACTTTGTCATTACACATTTAACTGTAATAAAAAAGCAGCAAATAAAGTTTTAAAAGTGTGGGAGAATAAAAACATATTTGCCTGCTACTGAAAAGATAGCAATGATGGGGCCAGGCAGGCTTTTTTGGGGAAGATAAACCCACAAAGGGTGCACCACCACTGAGCAAGCTCTGTCTGGTTGCCACCCACCTTACAGTCATCACTTTCTAAAATTTGGGGATCTCTGGGGGCACATGTGCACCCTCTTCATTCACATCATTTCCTGGGATCCTATTGGTGGAAGCCATGCCACTCAGTTCTGGGATTTTCCATTTCAGCCCCACTATGCTGCTATCCTCCTCAGTAGTGTAGTAGCAAATATAGAAGTGCATGGTCCCTTTATGATAGTCACAGCTATGGCCCCTCATAGCCATACCCCCTCCTAAGATTATACAACCTTCTATAAGCATGAAAGGGGAGTGTGTTAGCTACTGAGAAGAGCCTTTCCAGTGGCTGACTCACCTTCTTTCACTCTGATTGGCTCTGATCAGCAGGAAAGGACAAGGAAGCATTTGAGAAGACTCTTCTCAGTAACCAACACACTCCCTTTTCCTGCTTATTGGCTCATTGGATGCTGGAGACATAGGGACCCTGCTGGTCCCCTGCTTTAAAAAAAGTAAGGGGTCTAAGACACACACACCCCAAGACCCTGGATGACTACACCTCTGATCCTCCTCACACAATGCTCAAATGGCAGTGAATTCAGTGGGGAAAAATAAAAGGGCAGGAGGCATTATTAGGTTAACATAAAGTATTCAAATAGTGACTTCCACTTACGCAAGTCAGGGCAACCCATTTTTTCACCAGTCCTCCAACCTGCTAAAGTTTCTCATCACATTTCCTGAGGGTTGGGGGACCTTCCAGAACAAAACTGGAAACTGAAAACAGAGGAATGAAGTAGGTATAGGAGAGTGTTGAGAATCAGATGTCCCAACTTGTTGAAGTGCTTACCTGTAAGGCAAAGCCACTATTGATACAACAAACAGTTTCTGAGATAGGAGGCAAATCATATCCCCTTTCAGTTCTGCTCTAAATTGCAGTCTGTTTACTTTGACCCACAGAATTCAGTGGAGCCACCGAGACCTTCCCCTTCACCAACATCACTTTCTCCTGGGCTCCATTTCATGGTTGCATTAGTGTGTGGTAAAATTCTAGGAAGTGGCTTCCATACAGTATATAGATAGATATACAAAGACCGATACTTGGCCAATATGCATTGCCACAGTGAGATATAAGACTGGGGAATTCTACACAAGGTTCTCTTATAAAAAAACCACAAAAAACTGTGGATCAGCTATGAGATTCATAATTCCTCAAGCTAACCCCTTTGCTCTCGCCTTTGGTTAATTATTTGCTCTTTTAGGAGAGCAACAAATGCCCATCCACTAAGAATAAAAATATCTATGAAATATGACTCCAGTCAACACAGCACTAGTATCTCAGCTATCAAAGTAGCTTTACTAGTCATGAGTTCCATCTTCCAGATTCCTGCTAATGATAGCCTACAAAGAGGGCCTGGATGCAGAAGAATGTGTGCGTGTTATGTCTGTGTCACTGAGTACACGTTGCTTGTATAGACTTATCCTGGGCCTTTCATGCCCCAAAATTATAAACTGCAAACAAAAATATCAAATTATAATTTCACTTGCAGAGCAATCCAGCCCCGTCATCGGTCGTGCAGGATGAGATTTAGATGGAGCAGGGACCTCCCGCTGCTCAACCCTGCCAGGCTCTGCCAGCCTATGCTGGCAGGCAAGCCCCAGCAGTGTGAGCATGGCTAGTGGCAGCCAACAAAAACCCCTTTGACGGGGAGTTTCAGGAGGGCTGAGGGGCAAGGACAGCACAGGATCCACTGGATTCTGCATGGACCTTGCTGCTGTCATGTGACAACACTGGGCCCAGTCTGGACCTTTTTGCAGTGTCACCCTGCTGTCCCACCTTCTGACTTGTCCAATGCAAGCATCAGGTCTATCCCAGCCCATTTAGTTGCTGCTGGCCTGGCTTAGGATTGCACACTTAGCTGCTCAATATGTTAGAAAGGCATATTACACATAATACAGATTATATACTGAACTAGAAATTCACTTTGCAAATAACTCAAATTATGCATCTCCAAATGAGAAGGAAGATCATGTGCCATTCAGGACAGGGCTTCTGTTTTTTAAGGAGCTCTGAGATGGGCAGGTTTATAATTGCTGTCCTGTTATTAATTCCTCTTCTTTCTCTGCAGTCCCAGTGCTCACCTAGACAGAGATCTGATATTACAAGCCTCTTTCTATAATTAGTGTCAATTGTATGGCAAGTCAGAAGGATGAACAATGTTTTGCATTGCATTTAACAGGAACAAAGACATATACATCCTTTCTATATTTTGCTTCAGGAAATAACTCCTGTTATGATATGAAAAGGCATATCATAGGAATTGTATAGACTTTCCAGACACACTTTATTTCCGAGGCTAGATTTTGGTATGTATGTATGTGTGTATGTACATATGTATGTATTTGCATTCTTAGTATTTTTAAGTATTATGATAACATCTGCCATAATAGTTATGTTTCGGTTTTTGTTCACTATAATGATGGTTGCTATGGGTGCCCTGGAATTGTGTGGTTCTCCCTCCCTGACAGCCCTGCTATTGTCATCCCCACTATATTGATGAACAACAACAACAATAATAATAAAAATAATTTTATTTATATCCCACCCTTCCTCCCAGCAAGAGCCCAGGGCGGCAAACAAAAGCACTAAAAACACTTTAAAACATCATAAAAACAGACTTTAAAATACATTAAAACAAAACAACTTTAAAAACATTTTGTAAAAAGCTTGGAACACATCTTTAAAAAAAAGGTTTAAAAACATTGTTTTTTAAAAAAAGGTTTAAAAAAATATTAAAAAGCAATTCCAACACAGAAGCAGTTAGATTACGGCTTCTAAATGCAACAAATTCTTTTTCTAGTAAAAGAATCCATGATAACAAACTTTAACGAAATTAATCACACTGCCCTATGAAAACACTGTATATATAAAAATGGAAGCCCTCACACTGTGACGACATCACAGCATGACAGTGGGGGTGTGGTAAGCCAGTTAGCTATGCAGTGGCCTCAATGGCTGCGACCTGGGCAGCAGCCTGGGCGAGAAGCCAGGCGGAAGGCCAGTGGTGGTGGCAACAGCAGCTCCTTGGAGGCTGGACGGGAGACTGGGAGATGCATGGTGGTGGTGGGGGAGATTTGGCGACCCATGGGGGAAGGGGAAGCATGGCTGACCCATGGGAGGGAAGAGGTGAGCTTTAGTGACCCGTGGGGGGAAGGAAGGAGGTTTGGCGACCTGTGGCGGGAAGGAGGCTTTGGCGATGGTAGGCAAGGTTGGCAAGTGAAGCAAGCAGGAGAGGAGGCTCTAGTAAGATCATATAAAAGCAATCAGCAATCCCAAAATATAAGAACAGGCAACAGAACATCACTAACCTGTGGACCTCCAGATACATTTTCACATGTTTTGTAAAACTTAACTAGGGTTGGTTAAGTCCTTTTATCAAGAATCAGCATCATTCATTCAGAGAATTCAGATATTGTTGCCAAACCATCACATTCCAATGCTGACATATGTAGTCTCCAGTGCAATTGCATTGTAATCCTTTTGTATGTGAACACAAAATGCCACACATGTGTGTGGGAGTGGTTGATGACATGACTGGTGAGGCCAGGGATGTTGGAATCTGTCAATGCTTGTTTCTTTAGTTGATTTTCCCAATTTTAAATTCAGTTCACAACATTTTCACATAAGTTTATGGATTTAAGACTTCATGAAGATTTATTAGCATTTTGAGCCAGTGTGGTGTAGTGGTCAGAGTGTTGGACTATGACCTGGGAGACCAGGGTTCGAATCCCCATCCAGCCATGAAGCTCGCTGGGTGACCTTGAGCCAGTCACTGCCTCTTAGCCTCAGAACAAGGCAATGGTAAACCACCTCTGAATACCGCTTACCATGAAAACCTATTCGTAGGGTCGCCATAAGTCTGAATCGACTTGAAGGCAGTCCATTTCCATTTTCCATTTGGTTAACATACACCTTTTTGCAATATAACACATTTTGTATGTTATTTTCACTAACATGTATTTTTATGCACACCTTCCCCTTATATATCCAATTTTGTTCACATGTTTGGATGCAGAACTGCTTCTCAATGTTTGGAGAACTGTGAATTTGAAAGGAGAGGCATGTTTCAGTTTGTGTATTGTTCCAGGAAACACATTTTAGGAAGATTTGTATTACAACACAAACCAAACTGAACTTCTCCCCACCCACTCCTGTCCCTGCTGGTTACCCCACCTGAATGCATTAGCAGTTCCTTCTTCTTCAGCATCATTCATTAGCCACCCTTGCTGCTCCAAAGCAAAACTGACAAAAGTGAAGGAAACATTGGGGAAATTGATCCTTTCCAACTTTGTCTTTTTAAAATGAAAAAAAATCAGTAGATATACCAAAGTGTGTATGCAGACATGGCATTTGAAGGGGAGAATGTCCTTTTGCCCCTCTCCCCACAACTCCCCTTCTCCTCCCATCCCCAGCAACAGCAGCAGCAGCAGCAATGGCTGTTGCTGGGGAAAAGAGGGAAGAGGTGATTGTGATGTTCCTATATTAATGTACATATGGTAAGTGTTGTTGTTTTAGAAGATACATGGTAAGTGGAGTGAAAGAGGAGGGGGAGTGAATGGGCAGTAGAATGCGAGATGATTGGCTGAGTGTTTAAAATGGCTGAATGTATAAAAGGAAGAGTGAGAGTGGAATCGGGGGGGAGAAGAGAACTGAGTGGGTTGCTTGGTGGGGTTTAAAGAGTTGTTTGCCAGGAGGGAGGTGGAGTTCGGATTAGTATTGAGTAAAACCATATGCTTATGTGCCTTAAGAAGAAATCTTGTTAATCTTGTTAGCTTTGTTATCTGTAATAAATACTTAATTTGGTTTACCAAAGGTCTGATCCTTGGCTGGGGTTTCACAGACCAGAAGGGAGGGTAAGGTAATGACCAAGGCTGAAGGGGAACTGTAACAAATGGTGGCAGCGGTGAAGAGAATAACAATACCAGTATTCAGAGTCTCTGGGAATACTAGTATTGGGACGTTACTGGTGGTTGCCTAGCAGGGGGTCTGTTGAGATCTGTGCTAGAGCGGGGAAAGAAACCATAAGAGAGAGCGGTCCGGACTGGTGGAGTCCCTGGTGGTGCCTAGAGACAGGCAGTAACCACAAGCAGGTAGGAACCTGACAGGGAGAGCCAGGGAAGGACGCATCACACGTGGTGTCAGTAGAGGTGGGATACAAACAACAGAGAATCCAGATACAGTGGTGTGGCAAACAGAAATAACAAAACAAGATTTCTTGTGAGAGTGACTGGCAAAGAGTGTGTGGCAAAGAGTGAGTGAACTCAAACACCATGGCTGAATATATAAAAATGAAAAGAGAGGAGCTGGTGGAGAAGTGCATAACATTCAATTTACCTCACGAGGGTAAAGGGGTAGATGAATTGAGGGTAGCACTTATAGGATTTGCAACTGCCCAGCAAAAACAACCTGTCAGAGAAGAGACCCCAGAAGGATATTTAAGCAATCCCGCTTATATAGAGTACTTGAGAGAGAAGTTAAGATGGGAGGCTGAGGAAAAAGACAAGCAGAGGGAGTTGGAAGCTGAGAGATTGAGGAGGGAGGCTGATGAGAAAGAAAAGCAGCGGGTCTTTGAGGCTGAGGAAAAAGATAAACAGCGAGAGTTGGAAGCTGAGAGATTGAGGATGGAAGCTGAGAAGTTGAAGATGGAAACTGAGAGAATGAGAATGGGGTTTGAGGAGAGGGAGAAGCAACGAGCAGTGGATGCCGAATTACAAGTAGAAAACTTAAAATTTGAAAGAGAGAAGTTTCATTCTGATGAAACAAGAAAGGACAGAGATGGAGCAAAAATAAAAATTACTCCAAAGGACTTTGCTGTCTATGAGCCTGGTCAAGATCCTCAAATTTACCTCAGCACCTTTGAAAAAGCAGCTCAGTTGTGGGGGCTACCTGAAGATAAATACATGCAGTATTTATCAAATCTGATTAAACAGGAATTGCCTGAGGTATACCAATATTTCCCCTCAGACAGGCCCGTCACCTATGCTGAATTCAAAGAAGCAGTGTTTAAAAGATTCAGACTGGGGCCTGATTATTTTAGAAAGCTTTTCAGAGATTGCCAGATACAGACAGGGAGGTCTTTTGTGGAACTGGGAGCAAAGTTGATGGATATATTTGGAAAGTGGATGAGTAGTGCCAAAGCTCAGTCAGTGGAAGAGGTGAAAAGCCTCATGATACTGGATCAATTATACCATCAGTTACCACCAGAAATAAGGCTCCTGGTCAAAGACCGTTCCCCTACATCTGTGCAGGAGGCCGCAGAGATGGCGGATCACTTCGCCTCCAATAGAACTGGCTGGGTGGGGAAAACATCAAGAGAGTTTAAACCCAGACCATATAGTGCTGGCAGAAGGGATGTGGTACCACAGCGAGTGAGTCCTCCATTAAAATCTGAAGGGCACAGGACACCCCAGAGTGGATCTGTGTACCCTAAAAGTGAGGAGAAATTATGCTACAAATGTGGTAGACCGGGGCACCTACGTTTTCAATGTGAGGTTGCCAACCCCATTAGTAATCCTGCTCAGACAAGGACAGTGAAAACAGAGCCCAAGGCTTTAGAAACAGCGAAAAAGGTTCAGTTCTGCCAGATAAACTGGACAGAAGTAACAGACCTTGATTCAAGTCTGAGAGAGGAAGTGAGTGTACAAGGGGCAAATTATTGGGCATTGCTTGATACTGGTGCCGCTCAGACATTACTGAGGCCAGATGTAATAAAATCTGAGGTAATATTACCTCAGGAAACTGTGACTATCCAAGGAGTGAGGGGTCAACCAGAAAGTTTGCCTGTGGCCCTGGTGGATATGACTTGGAGAGGCCGAGAGGGCCGATATAAAGTAGGCATTAATGCCCAGCAACAAGAACCAGTAATACTGGGAAGGGATGTAATGGGCGCCCAAGGAAAGATCTATGTAGTGACCAGACAGCAACTTGGCAGAGAAAAAGAAGCCATATTAAAGGGGGCTGAAACAAACAGGGTGGAATCTGTTAACCAGCCTCAGGTCACCATAGCAACCACTAGCAGGCCTGCTGAAGGAGACAAACTGTATCAAGTGGTCTCTGGGGAAGAAGCAGATCAATTCAGGGAAGAGCTGCATAAAGATATCAGTTTGAAGCAGGTAAAGGAACAAGCTCTGACCCAACAGATTCCTTTCACTGACAAACTGAGGCATCAAGTTGTGTGTGAGAATGGGATTTTATATAGACTGTGGATGCCTGCTGATGAATGTGAACCAGTGAAGCAATTGATAGTACCTAGCAAATACAGAACCAGATTGCTAGAGGTAGCCCATGATGTCCCATGTGCAGGACATCTGGGAATAAAAAAGACCAAGAGGAGATTGGCTGCACATTATTATCGGCCAAATATCTCCAAGGATGTAAAACAACATTGTCTATCTTGTGGAATATGCCAAAAGGTGGGAAAGAGTGGAGTAAAGACCAAGGCACCTTTAAAGCCCCTTCCTATAATTGGACAACCCTTTTATAGAGTGGGAATAGATTTGGTGGGCCCTTTTTCCAAACCCACAAGGCATGGCAAGAAATATCTAGTGGTGGTGGTGGATTTTGCCACCAGGTACCCAGACGCAGAAGCACTGAGATCTGTAGAAGCCCCTGTAGTGGCAGAGGCTTTATTAAAAATCTTTATGAGGCTGGGTTTCCCTCATGAAGTGCTGACAGATCAAGGCAGTGTATTCATGGGAGAAGTGATGCAATGTATGTGGAAATGTTGTGGTCTAAAACATCTAAAGACCACTACTTACCATCCCGCCACTAATGGGCTAACTGAGAGATTCAATGGAGTTTTGAAGGGCATGATAAGAAGCTATGTTCAAGATCACCCACAAGACTGGGATGAACGTTTGGGATGCTTCTTATTTGCATACAGAGAAGTCCCTCAGGAGTCAACAGGCTTCTCACCCTTTGAACTAATGTTTACTAGAAAAGTGAGGGGACCTTTGGAACTGCTAAAAAATTCATGGGAAGGAACTCTGGGAGAGTACAAAACTTCTGTAGTAGATTTTGTATTGGAATTCCACAATAAATTAACATCAATGATGGAAGTAGTGAAAGAGAATTTGAGTCATGCACAGGAGAAGCAAAGTTACTGGTATGACAGAACAGCCAGAGAACGTGTGTATGATGTGGGAGATATGGTTATGGCGTTCATACCCAGGAAACATGACAAATTACAGGCTAACTGGGAAGGACCATATACCATCAGAGAAAGGCTTGACACAGTGACATATGTAATCACCACAGACCAATTAAACAAAAGCAAAGTGGTTCATGTAAATATGTTAAAGCCTTACCATACCAGGGATGCAAAGGTGTTGCAAGTTACCTTATTCCATGAGGGAAGTGGGCCTGAACTTCCAGATTTGGTACAGGAAAGCAAAGACAAAGGAGGGGTAGATCAAGTGGAATGGTCAGAGGAGGTAGAGGAGGAAGTAAAAGAAGAGATTCTGAGAGTTTTGAAAACCTATAGGAATCTCTTTAGCAACAAACCTGGCCGAACCAGTATAGTTATACATTCCATTGATACTGGAGATCATGCCCCAATCAGATCTGTTCCGTACCGTGTGAATGGGAAAGTTTTGAATGAGATCAAAAAGGAGGTGGAAGATATGCTGGAATTAGGAGTGATCAGGGAATCCATCAGTCCCTGGGCCTCAAGTATTGTCCTGGTTCCGAAAAAAGATGGAATGACAAGGTTTTGCATTGATTATCGGCTAATCAATAAAATTACTGTCCCAGATGCGTATCCTATGCCTAGGGTAGACGCAATGTTAGAGTTATTGGGGGCAGCAACCATTATCTCTACACTAGATCTCTGTAAAGGATTTTGGCAAATGGAACTAGACGAGCAATCCAGAGCCAAAACTGCCTTCAGTACACCAGATGGGTTATATGAGTTTGTGACCTTACCCATGGGACTAAGGAACTCACCAAGTTCATTTCAGAGGCTAATCAATACTGTGTTGCGAGGCATGTCAGATTTTGCAGTGGCCTGTATCGATGACGTAGCCATTTTTAGCAAGTCGGTGCCTGAGCATGTCCAACACCTGACAACAGTATTGGAGGCCTTAAGAAAAGCAGGCCTCACAATAAAAGCTAAGAAATGCCAGTTTGGACTAAAGGAAGTAATCTATTTAGGACATAAGGTGGGGAGTGGGAAAATCACCCCCTTATGGAGCAAGGTGGAGGCAATACAAGCGTGGCCGATCCCCTTAACCAAAAAACAAGTAAGGGCATTTCTGGGTGTGGCTGGATTTTATAGGAAGTTTGTGAGAAATTTTGGGGAAATAGCAACCCCCTTGCATGAATTAACAAAGAAGAAGTGTTCTGAGCGTGTGGTATGGACGGATGAATGTCAGAAGGCTTTTGATCTGCTGAAGCAAGCCTTGTGCCAAGGACCCATATTAATAGCACCAGACTATGAGAAACCATTCATCGTGGCTACAGATGCGTCGGACCTGGCGCTGGGAATCGTCTTGCTACAGGAGAGAGAAGGCACCAGACATCCAGTGGCGTACCTGAGTCGCAAGCTGACGCCGAGGGAGAAAAACTATTCGTCGGTCCAGAAGGAGTGCCTAGCGGTCGTGTGGGGACTGAACAAGTTGCGCCCATACATGTGGGGACGAAGATTCACAGTGACTACGGATCATCAGGCCTTGTTATGGTTGCAGACTATGAAAAACCATAACACTATGCTGCAGAGGTGGTCCTGGGCCCTATCAGGTGGACTTCCAGTTCATAAAAGGCAAGGACAATGTACTGGCCGATGGACTTTCCAGGCAAGTGGCTGGGACTGCAGTGACGTGACCAGACAGAGGAACAAAGAAAGACATTTTCCCCATAGAGACTTTTATTTGTTAACGCGACGTATAAATCCTGGAACAGGAATAATACTCTGCTGTTGTTTAAGGGGGGGGGGAAATGTGATGTTCCTATATTAATGTATATATGGTAAGTGTTGTTGTTTTAGAAGATACATGGTAAGTGGAGTGAAAGAGGAGGGGGAGTGAATGGGCAGTAGAATGCGAGATGATTGGCTGAGTGTTTAAAATGGCTGAATGTATAAAAGGAAGAGTGAGAGTGGAATCGGGGGGGGAGAAGAGAACTGAGTGGGTTGCTTGGTGGGGTTTAGAGACTTGTTTGCCAGGAGGGAGGTGGAGTTCGGATTAGTATTGAGTAAAACCATATGCTTATGTGCCTTAAGAAGAAATTTTGTTAATCTTGTTAGCTTTGTTATCTGTAATAAATACTTAATTTGGTTTACCAAAGGCCTGATCCTTGGCTGGGGTTTCACAGACCAGAAGGGAGGGTAAGGTAATGACCAAGGCTGAAGGGGAACTGTAACAAATGGTGGCAGCGGTGAAGAGAATAACAATACCAGTATTCAGAGTCTCTGGGAATACTAGTATTGGGACGTTACTGGTGGTTGCCTAGCAGGGGGATCTGTTGAGATCTGTGCTAGAGCAGGGAGAGAAACCATAAGAGAGAGCGGTCCGGACTGGTGGAGTCCCTGGTGGTGCCTAGAGACAGGCAGTAACCACGAGCAGGTAGGAATCTGACAGGGAGAGCCAGGGAAGGACGCATCACAGTGATGTTTGTGGTTGCAATGGTCTTTTGTGAACAACTTTGCGAGGTCTGCCTAAAAAGCAGCATGCAAATAAAAAAATTAAACCAACAAACAGTTTCCACTGCCAGAAGAGGGAAAGGGGGAGTAGGGCAGTCAAAATAGCATTCTCTGGGTTTAGTGATTTGTTGTAATTGTTCAGCTGTCGACTTCCTACTATTCCTGGGCTTTGCTTATCTGCCCCACAGGTTATTTGATTTATTTCAGAATTTGTATCTCATTCTATATTATATATATATATATATATATAGTATATATATATATATATACACACCGTATATAATGCCATGGTGTACTGTTGATTGGAATGGCTGGAGAGTTGAGAAGGTGAGGATTTCTGGCAGCTGGTCCTTTAGCCCCCTTGATCTATTCTCTCTCCCTTCCTTCAGCTGCCAAGGGAACTGACAGTGCCTCTGGGGTAAAATGAATCTGCCTGATTCCTTACTCCAGGCTCTTTAAATGGACTGTGGCTGCTACATTACTTAACCAATGGGAAGAGTGTGGGTGGGGAAGGCTGCTGGGAGTAGCAATGTTTGATCAGGGTGTGGTGCCTAGCCCTAGATGTCAGGGGCCATGGATGGCTAAGGGACCACCTGATGCAGGCTCTAGCACCCAGCCTCCAGCCATTTTATCAACCAGGCAATGACAAAGATTCCTAAAGTTACTGAACAGGAGAAGGAACCAGAGATTCCCTGGTGAAAAGCAACACTGAACCACAGCTGCTGTGCTTGGATGTAGCCAAAGATAGTTTCCTATTTCATTCATTCCAAGAAACACAGCACCAAGTTTGAGCTGAAATGTGTTTTTCCCCCCAAAATGAGAAAATATAACACGGCTTCTGACAAGCTGATCTGGGGGGTGGAGATCAGAGAATTCAGGAAATAGTAAAGAATTTCTGGCAGAAGAAAGTACCATGACCCCTGAAAATATGCTTGTGCAGCCCTCACAAAATCTGTTTAATTTCTGCTCTCTTAGTTTGCCATTTTTACCTGGGAGTAAGTCCCATTAAACTCAATGGGACTTATTTCTAAATAGAGATGTACTGTCAACCTAGGGATGTGCTAAAATTCTGCCCAATTTGGTTGTTACCAATTTTTCCATTAATTCACTCATTCTCAATTGCTGAGGATAAGATTTTAACATAGAGAATTTTTGAAAAGGGACTTAGAAAAACCTGGAAAAAATATCTAAAACATTAATTGTAAGAATGATAATTTATCAGTATTTACTTTTAAATATTATTTTCTTCAAAACATCAATATTTTAACAGGAAATACCTATATTTCTTTCAAAATATCAGTATTTTCTTTTAAAATGTTGATATTAATTTAAATATGTTTTCTGAGAAAAAATACCCACGAATCAGTAAAAGCAGCGGCTGATACAGAATGGTCTTAAATCAGTGCCAGCCTGTTAGGCTGATGGAATGATTTCAAACTGGCACCAGTCAACAGATCCCATCCCTATGTCAGCCTCTGCATGGGCTTTTTATTTCAGCTCCACTTCTCTGATTAAGATGGCACATCATGATGGACTTTCTCTGTCTTTGTGCCACTGTTTTTATAACACTTCTAGAGTTTTTGGGTGCCCTCACCTCAGTTTCATTTGAGAGGGTGAGGTGGGGGGAATATGACCACATGATTAAGTTTCCATCTCAATAACAATACCAGGGTTGAAGGATTTTTATTGTCCTATTCATCATTCTATCAATAATGTCTCTCCTATGAGATTCACATTTTCCTGGGCACCTGTTGGATTTATCTAGACAGACAGATCCAACAAAAGTGGTGAATGGAACTGATGGCTTACATCTTGTTGGATGCCATCCAGACAAGCCCTTTCAAGCATTTTTGCTTCTACCCAGCCTAATTTATGGAGACCAGAAAGTCCTCCCAGGGGGGATGAATTTTAAAACATCTCCATGCATATTTGACAGTGGTTAGATTGAAGAATAATTTCTGAAAGACAGTAAGATTTATTATGTACACAAATAAACATAGGACAAAATTAAGGAACAGCAACAGAAGTTTGTTTACATTTACTCAGAAAGGATATATACATATGGTTAATAAATACAATTAAAAATAATGTTAAATGAACAACTGTAAATTAAGACTAAATTTTTGCTGGGGTTGGGGGAAAAGATTCACTTCAAGCACTGCTTCTTCATATATAATAGTGCAGGCAAAACATTGCAACCTGTGCCTATTTCACCAGGGTACATCAGGGGACAAGAACCTGTAACATTCCAGATATTGCTGGACTACAACTCCCATCATTCCTGACCATGCTGGCTGGGGCTAATAGGAGCTGGTGTCCAACAACATCTAGAGGGCCACAAATTCCCCACCCCTCACCTACACCTACTGCAGTAGATGCAAGTGCAGCCATGGCACATGATGCTTTAAATATCGTTTGCATACTTTCTTCTACATGCAGATGCTAAAAGTATTATGGGGGAGGGGAATCACATTTGAAATGGTCTTGAACGATCAATTATGATGAAACATTTGATGTTCAAAAATTATATAATTGGCCCAAACCTAAAATCTCTCATTTGCCTTGAGCTTAGACTGGACCTCATCCTCTAATTAGAAAAGTCAGTAAGTGGTGTAAAATAGGAGGTTCAATAACCAGAAAGCTCAGCATTGCAAATCTGTCTTCACACTTGTGTGGTTCATGGGGGTGAAGCAAAATCACCCCTGGAATAAGCCAGGTGAGTGCCATTCTATTGGAACCCAATCTTTTAACACAAATGGCAGCAGATTAAGGGCATATGGGACAGTTCTGATCATTTCCTTCATGATTAGATGCAATGCAATTTTAAATCAGTCATGATATTTATGATGAAGATGCATCTCACTATAGAAAATAAAAAATTAAAATCACAGTTAACATTGATTTTCATAATTCTCTGTATAGGTAAACTGGTATTATCTAAAGCTTTCTTTGTATACATAACAGAGTTGGTAAGCCTTTCATGGTTTATTTCTACTGAGTCCTTGGGGGTAATGAAAAGTCTTTTGGAAGTCAAAATTGAGACCTGATGATGACCATTCCATCCTTTGAAAAGCATGTCTTATTTTGATTGTCCGTTGAATCCGTGTAAGTTCTTAGTTTCTTGGCTTAAGCTATAAACCAAAGTTTTGAATGCCATGTGTCTATATTTATGTCCCCAAGTCTTTCCAAGGTCCTTTCTCCAGTCAATCAATGCCCATCTTACCTCAGATCATAGGGCACCTAGATTAGAATCCCGACACTTCTTCACTGATGCTGAAAGGTCAGGGCAAGTCTGTATGGGAGAAAGAGATGCTTCAGATACCCTGGTTGGGTTGCATAAGTCAAACTGGCATTTTAAATCATGCCCAGAAAGAAAGTGGAAGGAACTAATGTAGATCTTTCAGCATTGGCAAGATATGCTTATTTCAATTGTTTTCTGTTAGGATTTTAAATAAGTTGAGGTTCAAAGAGAGTCAGTGAGAGTAAAGGCAGAGAGCAAAAATGAGAGAGAAAACACTTATATAGAGAAGAATGACATTGGTTTAAGTGTATTTGTTAATCAAATTTCAGGCACACTGGATTAAGCTGATCATAAGATGTTCTAGTACAACTCTCTTCAAGTTTCTTCATATGTGCAGATCTAGTGAACAATCTGCAATATCAGTGAGGCTGGTGTGTGAGAGAATACACTCTATTGTGTGTCTTCCCAATCCCTCACATTTGACTTTATTTGCCACCACACAAGGAAGACTCGTGACACAAGATTGGAATAATGTTATATTTATTAAATATAACATACTAAATCCAAAGCAAGACAGCCAATCATTCAAATATAATTACTTCGGGCAGGTGAGGCTAATCCTAACTATGTGGGACTACTCTCCCACCTTCAAAAGGCATTAATTCTCATTATTGCATAACTCCAGAGTGAAGGACGTGTGTAAAATCCTCACTCCTTGCTCTTGGAGCCATGCGCGTGGTTCCAACCTCCACACCATGGCCCCGCCGTACAGGCGTTCACCATGATGCACAAGCCGGTCCCATAAGGACACCACCCAGATCCCCACCAGAGATGAACCCTGATGGTTCCCCGGGAAGTGCTCCTTTTATGATGCCTTAACCGCCTAAATATATAATCCCCCTATATACCTCACCTGCCTGAATTCTATGCCACAAGAGGGGATCAGCTCAAGCTTGGTCCACTCCACCCAACGAAGACAACAAAACCCTTAAACCCTTCATAATATCCTCCAAAAACAAATCACACCCCTGATCTGAAAGATGAACACCATCCCCACGAAACAAATGTGGGGCATGGAACCTAATCCTGTCGTGGGGAATGAATGCCCCCCCCGAGCGACAGGACAAGAGCCCTGATCTTCCTATTCACCCATTTCCGAGATCTATCTATCCTGTTGGGATGAATAGCACCCCTCCACACCCTTCTAACAAGCATATCTGACCACACAATTATAAGGCGTGGATATGAATTAATAAGCCACGTGAGATCGCGAGTGACCTTAACAAGCAGGTCCACACCTGGACGCTGTACCAAATCATTTTCCCCTAAATGGATCAATAATATATGTGGCCTATCCATAGGAGACATAATACGGCACACAGAAGGCAAAAACGCGTCCCATAACATGCCCCTCCGGGCTACCCAGTGAACTGTAGCGGTAGCCGAAAGCTGCAGCTGGGTCCCAGGAGCAGACGAGGAAGCCCTCCGAAGAGCCCAAAACAAAATTGAGTGGCCACACAAGACGATCCTCACGGGAATAGGGATGCTTAGCAAACCTAGGGAAACAAAAACAAAACCTTATTATTAAGGCCTGACATAAGATTTGAATGCATCGGAACGCCATCTTCCAATCGCCTGTATATCGCTAACGCTCATGCCCACGAGGGCTGCAGCCATAGCCGCACCAATCCGGAAAGAATGCAGCCCATAGACTCCAGCATCACGACCACTGGCCAACAAGGCCCGCCGAACAATGGCCCAAAATTGAAATTGAGTCAGGGCAGAACCATCAGCATGAATGAAAAGATAACACTGGCCCGCTGGCCGGAGAGACAGAAATTGCTGCATTGCAGCCACAGGGCACAATTCAGAGACCTGGCAACTGCGTAAAAACACAATAGTGCCACGGCCTTTCTGATCGGTCTTAGAGACCCGCAGGGAAAGCCTCACTATATCGGCACCTAATGTGCAATCGCCTATGCATAAGGCACGATAGGTCACATCACGCTTGGAGGGGGCCAATACTTCACTAGGGCGAAAAGCACTGTAAAACATCGTCAGAGTTACTGCGGCGAACAGGTGCGACTCATACCGAGATGAGCATAATGAATTAAACAACGCCAGGATCTGGAGGAGAACATCGGGCGTGATTGGCCTCCTCCGGTCAGTGGACCTGGGAGTGGAACGTGACCAACCCTCAAGGACCTTTCTGACCCTAAAATCTACAGAATGATCCGGCAGCCCCCGTGCCTTAGAGATAAAGGCAAGCGCGGAAAGGTGACCGGCGATAGTAGAAACAGCATTGTTTTGCCCTTTTAAAGTTATCATAAACTGCAATAGATGATCCACAGGAATAGGCCACGCCAAAGGCATCTCCTTGCTGATGCGGAAAGTCTGGAACTTAGCAAATGAACGCTCGTACGCATTTCGAGTACTGGGAGCCAGAGCAGCTGCAATCGCAACCCCAACTTCTAGTTGCCAAGGTTCCACAGGAAAGGTGGGACTGGCACAGGATCTAGTGCCGCTCCAGGTGCAAGCTCCCGAAAGCGCGCCATCTGTAAGCGGGAAAGGGCATCAGCAACGGAATTTAGTAAACCTGGAACATGCCTGGCAAGGAATAAAATATTAAAGCGCAAACATTGCAAGACAAAAGCCCGCACTAAGCGCATAACACGGGGAGACTTAGAAGTTTGTGCATTGATAACGCAAACCGTGGACCAATTATCACACCAGAAGCGCACTGTGCGATTCTGAAATGACAATGGCCAAATATGTACAGCTACTACAATTGGAAAGAATTCCAGGAATGTCAAATCAAAAGTAATTCCATTGGCAAGCCAAGAGGCAGGCCATTGCTCAGCGCACCACTGGGATCTAAATATTACACCAAAACCAGTTCCCCCAGCGGCATCAGAATGCACCTGCAATTCGGCTTCCAATAACAATTCCTGTCGCCAAAAGGAAAGGCCGTTGAATTCTGTCAGGAATTCAAGCCACATGTGCAAATCCGTTCTCATTCCTGCTGTAATACGCAGAAAATGAAAACAAGAGCGAACACCCTTCATGGCGTCACATAGGCGCCTGAGAAATGCACGACCAGGGGAAATAACTTTGGAAGCAAAAACTAAATGTCCTACCAGCTCCTGCAATTGACCCAGTGTAAGTTTCTTTAATACAAGCACTGATCGGAGCAGTTGTCGCAGTGCAACCAACTTATCCAACGGCAAACGTGATGACTGCGCTACCGTATCCAGCTGGATCCCTAAGAAAATAAGGGAAGTAGCAGGGCCCTCAGACTTCTCAGGAGCTAGCGGAACTCCCAATTCCTCAGTTAAAGAGGTGAAGGATTGCATTAAATAGAGGCAGTGAGAAGTCCCAGCCGGCCCAACAAATAAGAAATCATCAAGATAATGAACAGAGAAGGAGGAGGAAGCTTTCCTCCGCAGTGCCCATTCCAGAAACGTGCTGAATGTTTCAAAAGCAGCACAAGACACTGAACAACCCATTGGCATGGCCCTATCTACGTAAAACTGGCCCTGAAATTTAAAACCCAATAAATCTACATCATCAGGGTGCACAGGCAGGAGGCGAAAAGCGGATTTTATATCACACTTTGCCATTAATGCACCCCTGCCAGCCCTCCTAACTACTCTCACTGCCTCGTCAAAAGAAGTATACTTAACTGACGCGTGTACCGGCGAAATGCCATCGTTAACAGAGGCACCTTTCGGGTAAGATAAATTATGGATAAGCCGGTATTCACCAACCTGCTTCTTAGGCACAATACCTAATGGGGAAATCCTCAAATTTCTCAAAGGAGGAAAAGGAAAAGGGCCGGAAATACGATCGGCACTTATCTCCTTATTAAGCTTAGCTAACACAACAGACGCTAAATGGCTAAGAGAGGGCTGATTGACTACTGATGTAGCAATCCGTGGACCCTCAAAGGGAATACGAAAACCATCAGTAAACCCTTGCAGTATAAAACTAGCAGCCTGTCTATCAGGGTAAAACTCTAACAGCTTAGCCAAAGGAGCCAGTTTGACCGGGCTACTGGCCTTGCGACGTACTGCCGCTGTTGCCAGAACCACGTTTGGGCTGGTGATGCTCCCCTGTACCCTGGCGAGCCGTACGTGCGCGCTGACAGGAGGAACTAGGGTGGTTGCCCCCACACATTGCACAGGCGTGTCTGAACCTACAAGGACGTCTGAGGCATCTGCCAGTGCTGTTGAATGCCCAGCAGACTTGCTGGGATTGAACCCAGTGCCCGCCTTGGTTGGAACCAAAGGCGGCAGTCTGCGCTCGTGCTAACAAATGCCCACTATCAGCTCTATCGCCCAAGGTGGGCCTGGCAGGGGTCATAGATCGCAGCCAAAGACCGGCATGCTCAACATCCCAACGGAGGGTGGGATCTAATGCCGCCCTCTGCCTGAAATTCTCGTCATACCGAAGCCAAGCGGTGCCAGAGAATTCACGGAAAGCACGATGAACAATGTCCTGATACTTTATCATGGACAAAGCTCTAGATGGATATGCCTGAGTCATAACACCCATATAAATTGTATAGGCATTCAACCAATTAGGCCAGATGCGATCGACCCTCCGCTTAATGGCGGCCTCACGCTCCTTAACCTCCTGACCATCCTTAGGTTTTGTTTCATTTTCACGAAACAGGAGAGAAAACAAATCGATGTACTCTCCTCGCCAAATTTTTTCCTTAGTTCCTAACAATAAATGGTCCCCTAAAGGAAGAGATATGTCACCCTGTGGATAAATCCCTTGAGGAAGGGGCAAGTAAGCATGTGCCAGAGAGGAAGAATTGGCAGACGGCTGCCAAGGAGATACTGCAGCAGCAGGCCAAGGGAGCTGTGGGTGCTGAGGCACCAACACACCCCCCCATAAAAACAGTAGGGTGCGTAGAATCACCCAGCATCGGAGAACCAGCAGCTGGGGTATCCTGAAGACGGGGACTGGAAGCATATACTTGTGTATTGTGAGGGTGTAATTGTTGCCCACCTGTATAAGCTGCGGGAGAAGCAACGACCGGCGGCATGGTGAACCCAGTAGACCCAGGAGTGAACGTGGCAGGCGCTGGAGGAACAGGCATCTGTACATCCCGACGCTCAGATTCAGGCAAGGTAAGATTCGTGGGCGGACCAGCAGGCAAACCAACTGAAGGAGTATGCACCGAAGACCCCTCCATTGGCGTAGCATCTTCCAGCACACCAACTCTAGAAACCAAGTCGGCGAGAAGACGAGATTTAGTCATTTTGGAAGCTAACCTAGCAGATTTCTTACCTACAGTTCCGGAACTGGGACCCGCATCGACATCCTGAGTCTGCCTGCGTTCCCTTTCCAGCGCTTCAACTCTAGCCACCAAGGCACGTATGGTCCCCAAATCCTCCTCTTCGTCAGAAGATTGATGCTGCATTGAAGGAGGGCGCTTGGTGGCCTGCTTCAGCACACGAACCCCTTTCTTCTGTTGCACCTTCTTGGGAGGCATGCTCAAAAGACCGGGATAAACAATTACACAATTAACAAAGTTTATATACCACCAAATATGTCCAAAAATTCTTCGATTTAACCAACTAACACAATTGCCAATTACAATAAAAAATCGAAATTAAAATTATTTTAATTTTATGCTAATTAAATTTATTTATTTAGTTTTTATTTATTTATTTATTTATTATATTTTTCTTATTATTATTTATACATATAAGTTAAATACCATATATTTTTTGATAATAAATAACAGAATTAATACTATACTACAAACTATGGGAAAGGGTGGGGGGAGAGGGAAGGAAAAAGGAGGGGGGGTGAATTTCAATCAACTAAATATAATTACAAACAGCAACTATAGGGTAAATAGTAATACCCACAAAACAATCAAATATAAGAAGCTAAACTATTAATTTAAATAAACAATACTCCAAATAAATTGAAAGATCAACGAGCAAAATAATAAATAACAGCGATTACACAGAGAAAAAACGGAAAGGGAAAAGGGTTAAACAAGGACAATAGCGAAAACTAAGGCAAGAACCAAGAATTAAATTCTAAATCGCCCCAATACCGACCAAACCAACAGCCCAACTCCAAAATTGGACCAAAGAAACTAAGAGAACAGAGGCTTTTTAAATAGAAAAAGGGGAAATAAACAGGAAAAAAGCCGCTAGGCGCGGGGCGGCCGCCCGCGGCCCAGCTGTTCAACAGGGTATCGGGGAGGGAAATTTGAATCGCTAAAGTGAAATGAAAGGATCAGACAGATCGAACAGAGAGAAACCAAGCGATATAACTTAAGGTAAGTAGACACAATCACGCCAATACGCCGACGGAGCAATGGGAAGCACGAACCAACCGCATATGCCGCGAGGCAAAAAAGGCAAGAGCGGGAAGAAGCAGCAGCCTTTTATATGCTGCTCCAACACCCTTCCTGATTGGGTGAACGATCTCACGTGGCTCGAAAATGTTTGTATCGCGAGCATTCACGAGCCTTCCCTTTAATAATGGCGGCGGCAAATCCGTCCCTAAAAGGAACGACATTTTTGAAGAGACATTTATGTACTTAAAAGAAAATTCACTGAGTTTAGCAAGATCACCTTGAGCACATTCATTTTCAAGCATTAACTAATCATTATTTCTCTTCAGCATGTCCATAGCTCAAATACGCCATTTTTAAAAAATAGAAAAATGTATTACATACTATCCACTGTGTCCATGTACATAAAATCTGTGTGAAATCTGGTGTGTGAAATCTTCCTGATTATATAAGGGCCCATGGATAATTTTGAACAATACTCGTGAAAAGTAAAAGACTAAATTATATATACTGTCTACTTTCTAAACATTATAAATGAGAATCTGACCATTAGCTTCCTAATGAAGCTAGTGGCTCTGTTAATGAGTAAAGTTTTCAGATGAGAAAGTCAAGAATCTTGGAGCAAAGTGTTCAGATGAATAAAGTGGTACATTATAAGAAGCTGGAACTGTGTATAACAAAGCTGGGGGGGGAATGGTGGGGAGGGAAACAAGGTTTGCATCCTTGGTAACAAAATGTACAGCACAGCGGGAGGACACACCATGATAATTAGGGAATTACAGCTGTTAGTCACAGAAAATATGCTGCAGTTGTGGGTCAAAGATCTGAGGTCATAGCACAGGAAGCAAAATTGTAATTTAGAGACTGTGAGGAACTCAGGGCACACATTAGAGTCCTGCAAACTTCAGGCATGTCAACATATGTCTGGACTTCAAGAAAAAATCAGAGTCAGGGAAAACAAATATAGAGCAGTAAATCAAGGTATGACCGGGCTTTTGACGCATACAGGTAAAGTTCTGAACAACACAGTTGAAAAAGACAGCTTGAGAGGGATTTGCTCTTTATGAATCATGCATTCTGCATTTATAACAAAACAGACCCAGTCTTGTGTGTTATAATTTATCTACCAGTTTGATCTCTACCTATATCTGGTGCAGCAAATCCAGAGGTATATGTCAGGGCATCCTATGCAAGTCAAACAATAAACACCTGGACAGGTGTGCCCTGCTTGCCTCTGAAATTGCCTGCTACAGCCCATAGCTAATGCAAAGCAGTGCCACTGTTAGGACCCTTGAGTCTGCTGTGCTTTGTGTGTTTCAGGATAGGATTCTCAGCCTATTCCTTCCTTTAAAGGGCCCATTATTTTGTGGTCCTGCACTTCATGAGGACACCTCCCCGCCCTCTGTGATGAAGTAGCACAGGGCTAGCGCAAGACATTTTGCAGCCTAAGTTAAAGGACAAAACCTCATCACCCACCCCTTTTCCACACACAGAAGCTCTCCAGACTAGCAGCTGACACATCACACCTGAGGGCAACAAGCTTGCTTAGGGGACCCAGGGCAAACTGTGTAGTGCACACAGCTCTCTGCCCTCCAATGCCTCTTTGCCACTTCCCTCCCCATCTCCCACCACTGGTAGTGGCCCCCTCAGCAGCTAAAATGTCTGACTCGGCTTCAGTGCAGAACAGAAATCAGGAACAGGGTACCTCTTTCGTACAGGCAGCAGGTGCAGCAGAGTGGATCACGGGGTCCTTCGTGTGCAAACTGCTTTAGGGTACCATCCTAAAAGCCAGTCATGGCATCATGTGTTGCAACGTGGCCCCATGAAGCCAGCCTCTCAACACCAGCATTGCTGCTGCTGCTGCTTAACCGGCTGGACCTAGGCTGGGTCAGGGCAGTGGGGAGGTGACAGCCACATGGGTACATCAATGGGACTGCTGCCATCAATACAGCGTTTTTGCCAGTGTACCTATATGTCCCCAACCTCACCACCACCATATCCTGTCTCATCCCTGTCCAGGTAAGCAGCTGGGACATTGATGCTGGGAGGGTGGCTCTGTTCCAAAACACTGCTACCAAGAACACTCAGCAAGTTGAACAGAAGAAACAGGAAACATTCAAGTTCTCTCATCTTCAAGCCCCCTTTTGCTTGAAAAATTGGATTCCAACCCTCCATCCCCACTTTACTTGTGTGACCTAGCTTTAGATAACTGGTCTGCTTCTGTCACATCTCGCTTGCTCCAGGTGTGTCCAAATCCCTTGCTAGGTGTTCCAAGACAAGGTGGTGAGGGGAAGAGAGGGAAAGAAAGAGAATTACAACGTTGAAAATATTATAGGGTTGGGGGAGATATATAGCCCAGTCCTATGCATGTTTATCCAGAAGCAAATCCTACTGAATTTAGTGGGCTTTATGTTGGAAGTTTCACTTCAATCAATTAATTGTCTTGCTATGTGTTCTGAATCTATTGACCATTAGGGGCAATAGATATCTTTAGTCAGTTGAAAGGGCCCCTGTTAAATTCTCTGTTTGTTACTTTCCTCATGTTTAAGCATGCCTCTGATTGGTTAGAATGATATCCTCAGGGCTATCATCACTTCCAGTTCCTCCTCCTTCTTTCCAGAATTCTCTCTCTCCCTCCCCTTTTGAATTCAGCTAGTGTAGGTGATTGGGCTTTCCTATCTTTGTGTACTTTCTTAATAAAATGAATTTATTTTCATTAAGATAAACACTCTCTTTCATATTCTTTTATATCTCCACTGAACTTTGCTGCATAAAGAAATTCTCTTCACTTTACTCCCAAGTACATGTGCATAGAGTTGTTGCAACCTTACCCTCTTGTCATGAAATATATTGTTGGCTGGAAAATTCAGATAAATGGATAAAGTTAGGAACCTTTTTTGCATTTGCTTTAATCATAGCCAAACATAAAATTTCTGCTCATGCCTTGTTTGGAGTGATTAAAAACACATCCACACATTGAAAAGCCCTAGGTTGGTTTGGTTGCCACATCACAATGATGTGCTCCAGTTCCTGAAAATGTAAAATGGGTGGTACTAGTCTTGACTATGCCTTGACATAGACACTGGCCTCTACATACTGATACTGCTCTTTCTAATTTCCTTCCTCCAAATAAGACAAGTGCTCTGGAAACAGATCAATCCTTTTTTTATTGCAGTTAACTACTACCGCAGACTGAAGCCACAAGCTGGCGTATTGTGGCTTGGGACTTCTTCCTAGGCAACAAAGGCCTGCAAAAGTTCTTACCACAATGGGCCATTTATTTTGTAGTTTTTTTATCTTTTCATGGCTAAAAACTAACATAGCTACTCTTCAGGAATTTAACACTAGTTCATGTAACCAATTTTAAGACTTGCTTTTGTACATTAGGCATCCAGACCAGTAGTGTATGACAGATGACCAGTTTTAGCACAGAAACTTTCGATTTAAATTTGACGGGAATAAAAGCTCAGTTCAGCACGACAGCAAGTCTGCATGTGGATCAGCCTTTAGTTCTGAATGCATTTAAGATGCAGTTCTGATGATGGATCATGTAAATTCAGAAGCAAGAATGCTGTTGGTACATTTTGTAGGCACAGAACAAATACCCTCTCTGTAGGCACACGCCAGTACTTCCTATAGCACCGGCAGATAGGCCCTCAAATATTCACAGTGCACAAGAGACAGTTTGCTGTTCCTGCTCAGTTCCTGTTTGTACTGGCTTGGACTCTCCTACATTGAACGCATCCCTTTGAACATGACACATGTCAATCAATTCCAGAATTGGACACCCATCCTCCCTTCTATTCTGAACAGAGTGGAAAGAGTTTGTTTCTGTGAGCAAGTGCGGCAGTGGCTGATGCAGGTGCCTTTTTTCCATTGATTGCGGGGGGGCATTATTTTGTGTTCCTGTCTTTCCTGTTGTTTGTATTGGTAGTATTAATATGACTGTTATTTTTAAGAAGAATATAACTACAACAAATGATCTTTAATACATTGGTGTCTCAAATAATATGTACAATACTTGGTCTTAAAACCTTGCTATGAATCATCCACCACACACATATACATCAGAATCTGATATGATATCCCTGTATAGTAGTCTGAGATTAGCAAAGACAACTCAGTATGGATCTAAGCATGACTGGAGTGCAGAATGAGAGATTCAGCTTTGTTCTTAAAATCTTGAGCAGCATAGAACTGAAAGAAATGTGTCCTTCTAACATACTTTCTTCAGAAAAACAGATTAACACTGAATGTTTATCTCAAAAGTCCACACATGAAATAAGGTCATATGAAGTTTCATAAAGGCACTGCTTTTCCCTTTAAGCTATTTGCAGTTAATTCCTCCTCCCACCAAATAGTAAAATATAATATGTATGACTTTGAAAATTGCTCTCTTTTCTTAGTAAACAATAATCAGTCTGTTGTCATGGTCTGATGAACCATGTACATCACCTTAAGCTATAGATGCTTAAGAAGAGCAAAATAAAACACAGAACCAATTCAGATGTTATTATTTCAGACTAATAAACCATGCTTTATTATACAAAGAATTAGCATTGTCCCAGAATGCTTCCTCCTCCTCCTCCTCCTCCTTCCCTCCTCCCTCACACTGCAACTGAATAGTTCTGGGGTTTGTTTAATCACAATTTCCCATTACATGGTCTTAATCAGGAAACTGTGGTTTAGTCTGAGGCTACAAAGTGGAATATCAAACCGGGATCCTAGTCTGACATCCTAGTTTGTAGACTGAGGTTAAATCACAGATTTCTGATAAAGATCACATAATGGGAAATTGTGGGTTAATGTCCAGAGTCTGTGTGTTCAGATCCCGGCTCATGTCTCCTGGGTGTCAAGGGCTAGCTAAAGATCACCCCCACAGTGAGTGGCTCAGGGGTTACGTGCCCTGCCACTTGTGCAGCCGTGGGTGAGCTCCATAGTCCCAAGGAGCCCAGTTGCCCCCCAGCTGGCAGCTGCGGACAAGGAAGGGGCTGGCTTGTGCAGCTGTGGCAAGCTGAGCAAGCCCTAGCCAGCTGGGGAGGACTAGCCTCAGAGGGAATCAATGGCAAACCCCCTCTGAATACCACTTACCATGAAATCCCTATTCATAGGGTGGCCATAAGTCGGGCTCAACTTGAAGGCAGTCCATTTTTCAAATCCCTAAAGTTTTCAGTTGTGGTCCACAACAAGCACAAAGCAGAAAAGGAAGCGCAACACAGATAGACCATTGTTTATTAAACTGAGAATGTTACATGTGAATGGGTCCCACACGCCCTAAACGAAGGGTGCTATCCAGCTACGTCATACACAGTGCAGACCTATTGAAATCAATGTACTTAAGGTAGCCATGACTAATTTAAGTCCATTGATTTAAATGGGTCTACATCTATGAGTGTGACTTAGTTGGATACCACCCAAAGAACACAGAATATTATTAGTCGTTAGAGTGTTGGACTAGGACCTGGGAGAACAGGATTCAAATCCCCACTCGGCCATGAAGCTCACTGGGTGATCTTGGATCAGCCACAGCTTAACCTACTTCACAGGGTTGCTGTGAAGATTATAAGAGGAGGTGGGGGAGAACTATGTACATCACCTTGAGCTCTTGGAGGAAAGGTGGGATATAAACGTAAGAACTAATAAAAAAAATAATGAGTATCAATGAACCAAATTGCACAGTTGAAGATATTATGTTTTGTATTAATTTTTTTTAGGTTGTTACTGATTATATTTGTTTTAACTGGCTTTAATGTAAGCTGTTTGGGGTCACTTTTGTGAGGAAAGCAACAGATGTATTAAATTAAAAAAATAAAATATTATGAATATTAACATAGCTTCATTGGAAGATTAGGTTATGGGCTTGCCTGCAACTTCCTCTTTACATATTATATACATGTAATCTGGGGAGAATGTGCAAGGAAAGCTTTCAACATCAACCAATAATTACCTCAGGATCCCAATACCTCAAGGTCCGCCACGTCTTATATGTACCAACCCGGACCCTGTCCTCAGCATTGGAGGCCCTTCTTTGCATGCCCCATCTGACAGAGATGTGGAGAGTGGCAACACAAAAATGGGCTTTCTCAGTGGTGGCCCCCTGTTTGTGGAACATTCTCCCCAGGGAGGTAAACTGGCACCATCATTTTCCATCTTTAGGTGCCAGGTAAAAATATTTGTCTTCTCCCAGGCATTTCATTCTTAACTTTGGAAGGCTTTTGGAGGGCTTCTGTTATGTAGCCTTTCTAAGAAGGGTTGCTCCACTACTTTGTTGTTGTAGTTATGTGCCTTCAAGTCAATTATGACTTGTGGTGACCCTATGAATTATTCGGTATTATAAAAATACACACACAGAAATAGGAACTAATTTGGTTTGGTCCTATTTCTTAGCAGAGTTGTAAAAATACAAGCAGCGGAATGAGAATGTAAACCAGCCCACCTTTCTCTATATAAATAACAACAGACACAATCCTTTAAGTAAAAGAAAAAGAATGTTTACTTACAACCTTCATATGTTTAGAAGAACATAGGCTTTAGCTTGGAAGAAAGAAAATATAGGTCTCAGTTCATCTTGGTGTTGGTAATGGATGCTCTTAGAGAGAGAGCATCCTGCCATGCAGCCCCTCTCAAAGGTAGGAAGATCAGCAAGAGAATGGAGGATATTCAAAAATCCCCCAGGACAAAGGAGAAGGAAGTCAGGTAACTAAACCCCACCCATTAGGAAGTTACATTATGGTAAACAGGTACATGGGATATTTCCCAAATATCCCTTAAAGTGACCATGCAATATTTGTTTACTCTAACATGAATCAGTGACCTCCAAGAGCATCTGTCGTGAACCGCCCTGTTCAGATCTTGTAAGTTCAGGTCTGTGGCTTCCTTGATGGAATCAATCCATCTCTTGTTTGGCCTTCCTCTTTTTCTACTCCCTTCTGTTTTTCCCAGCATTATTGTCTTTTCTCGTGAATCATGTCTTCTAATGATGTGTCCAAAGTGTGATAACCTCAGTTTCATCATTTTAGCTTCTAGTGATAATCCTGGTTTAATTTGTTCTAACACCCAAATATTTGTCTTCTTCGCAGTCCATGGTATGCGCAAAGCTCTCTATTTTGGTTAATGACTGTGCCAAGGTATTGATAATCTGGACAAGTTCAATGTCCTCATTGTCAACTTGAAAGTTACATAAATCTTCTGTTGCGCATCAGGACTGTCTCACACCCTTTCTGATTGGGAACCAATCGGTTTCTCCATATACTGTCCTTACAGTAGCCTCTTGTCCAGAGTATAGGTTGTGCATCAGAACAATCAGATGCTGTGGCACCTCCATTTCCTTTAAGGCATTCCATATTTTTTCATGATCTACACAGTCAAAGGCTTTGCTGTAATCTATAAAGCACAGGGTGATTTCCTTCTGAAATTCCTTGGTCCATTCCATTATCCAATGTATGTTTGCAATAATATCTCTGGCGCCTCTTCCTCTTCTAAATCCAGTTTGGACATCTGGCATTTCTCGCTCCATAGATGGTAAGAGCCTTTGTTGTAGAATCTTGAGTATTATTTTACTTGCACGGGATATTAAGGCAATAGTTCAATAATTACTGCATTCCCTGGGATCCCCTTTGGAATTGGGATGTATATTGAATGCTTCCAGTCTGTGGGCCATTGTTTAATTTTCCATATTTGTTGACAAATGTTTCTTAAAATTTGGACAGAATTGGTCTCAGTAACTTGTAGCAGCTCAATTGGTATGCCGTCTCTTCCAGATGATTTGTTTCTTGCAAGTATTTTAAGTGCAGCTTTCCCCTCACATTCTAAAATTTCTGGTTCTTTTTCATAATGAATCTGTTGTCCTTGCGTCTCTTTTATAGAGTTCTTCAGTGTATTGCTTCCATCTTCCTTTTATTTCATCTCGGTCAGTCAGTGCGTTCCCCTGTTGATTATTCAACATCCCTACTCTTCGTTTAAATTTCCCTTTAATTTCTCTATTCTTTTGGAATAGGGCTCTCGTTCTACCCTTTTTGTTGTCCTCTTCTATTTCTATACAATAACTATTGTCATAGTTATCTTTGTCCCTATGTACTAGTTGCTGTATTGTTGCATTTAGGGTTCTAACCCTATTTCTATCTCCTCTTGCTTTTGCTTTCCTTCTCTCTTTAACCATTTTAAGAGTTTCTTCAGTCATCCATTGAAGTCTTTCTCTCTTTTTAACTAGAGGTATTGTCTTTTTGCATTCTTCCCTGATAATGGCTCTGACCTCACTCCATAATTCTTCTGGTTCAATGGCTAAAGCCTCAAATCTGTTCCTTATTTGATCTTTATATTCTTCTGCGATGTTATTTAAATTGTATTTTGGCATTATGAGTGATTTTTTGTTCGTCATGACCAGTTAATGATCTGTACCACAGTCTGCTCCTGGTCTTGTTTTTGCAGAAAGTATGGAACTTCTCCATCTTTTGCTACCAATTATGTAATCAATTTGACTCCTATATTGACCATTTGGTGATGTCCACTTGTACAGTCATATTTTTGGTTGCTCAAAAAATGTGTTCGCAAGAAACAAATTATTGGCTTCACAGAATGCAATAAGTCTTTCTCCTGCTTCATTTCTATCACCTAAGCCCCATTTTCCCACAATTTCTAGTTCTTCTCTGTTCCCTACTTTGGCATTCCAATCCCCCATGATTATCAGCACATCTTGTTTTGGTGTGTGATCAATTTCTTCCTGTACTTCTATGTAAAATCTCTCCAACTCCTCTTCTGTGTTTGCCATTGGAGCGTAGACTTGGATGATGGTTATGTTAATAGGTTTCCTGTTTAATCTCATTGGTATCACTCGCTTAGACCTTGTGTTATAGGTCCTAATTGCTTTTGCTACATCACTTCTCACTGTTAAAGCAACCCCATTTCTTCTTAATTTCTCATTTCCTGCATAAAATATTTTGTAGTTGCCTGATTGAAAGTGTCCCATTCCTGTCCATTTTAATTGATTCACACCAAGTATTGTAATGTTGATGCATTCCATTTCTTGCTTGACATTTTCTAACTTTCCCTGGTTCATGCTTCTCACATTCCATGTTCCTATTGTGTGCATCGTACAGCTCCGGACTCTCCTTTCGCATCTGTGTACATCATCCTCTGGGCTTCCTTTTTGCTTTGACCCAGCTGCGTCATTAGTCACAGCGCTACTCGTGCTTGTTCATTTTTCTTCCCCAGTAGCTCACTGAGTGCCATCTGACCTGAGGGTCTCATCTTCCAGCACTATCTCATGTTGCATTTTGGATACTCTGTTCATAGGGTTTTCACGGTAAGATATATTCACAGGTGGTTTACCATTCCCTTCCTCTGAGTTTGGATAAATTTTAATCTGGTGCCTCAGCTTTGACCATTTCACCTTGGGTGACCCTGCTAGGAATCTAGCCTCTTGGTCTAGACTCCTGACAGCATTGCTCTCAGCTTCTTCAACACTCAACCCCCCTCACCATGTTAAGGTGTGCATCCTAGAGGGGGTCCTGTGGTTGAATTGGTGATAATTTGAAATTTTACCTTGAGTTTGAATGCTAGACATTCCAGATCAGTTTCAAAGCCTACTTGTTTTTTAAAAAAACATTTCCATATCACCTTTCATTAGATTGTATTTCAGGGTGGTGTACAACAGATGTAAGTTATAATACAATGAAACAGCAATATCAACATCAAAGTAAGACAGCAGATAAAAACACAAATCACACTGCTTATCGTAAATGTATCTTAAAATACAGTGCCAGTTGGTCTGCGTTACTCTGTGCCCCTAAGTGCTTCTCTTTCACTTCCACACAGAGATGAGGCACCTGCGACCCTCCAAATGCTGTTGGGCTCCAATTCCCATGCACCCCAGCCAACATGACCAATGGCTAGGGAAGATGGGAATTGTTGTCCAGCAACAACTGGACGGAAAGTAACAGGTTCACCACCCTTGCTCTAGCAGGTCTAGATTTTGGGTGTAAGAGAAACAGACTGATGACTTCCCTATGTTTTTCCTTTGAACTGGATATCTAATCACTTAAGCTATTAGCCATTTGCTAGTTTAGAAAAATAGATGTATTCCTTTGTAAATGCTGTAGAATTTCAGCAATTTTTCTTGTATGTTACAATGATCAGAAAATCAAAAAGGGTTTTTTCTAGCAAGAGAAAGAAAGGAGGAAGAAATGCCTGGCTCCAAAGAAAAGTTTAATTCAGGCAGTGGCGTCACTAGGGTTGGTGTCACCTGGTGCGGTAACTCATGGTGTCACCCCCATGGACCTCCTCCCGTATCAGACCATACAGAATCCTTAGTAATGTTTTTTGTACTAATGTTACTCGTAAATCGTAATTCCCATATATCACTGAATGTAATGGCAATAGTAGTGACATAAACAACTAGCAAAATTAAAATTACACCTTTGAATTACAATATCATACGCACAGCTCAAATTCTTGCTCTTATTACTAATGGGAGTTAATTATCTTGCATATGCCCATAGTAAATTTTCAGATACTTTCAGACCCTCAGCAATTTTCAAGTGGTCTATGTAGAAGAAAGGTTTGGGAACCCCTGGAATAAGACACCTGTTTATGTCCCTATGCTGCTCTCTCCCCTCATTTAGGTGCCTGGGATGCATGCGTGTGGACACATCTCCTTACAATTATGGAAAGTGATTCTTAATAATAAGTCTCCAGACACAAAGTTACATAGGTATTTATCAGTTGTTTAGTAGAAAATTCAGAAGTGCAGAGTCCCTTCATGATAGTTACAGCCACATACACCCTTTTTTGCTCCTGGATTAAGAATGAGATCTTTGTTAATGCATTCTCTCACAGCAACAAACATCTCTAGGAGCCAATCAGCATGAAAGTGGAGAGCGTTAGCAACTGAGAAGAGTCTTCTCAGTGGCTGACTCACCTCCTTTCACTCTGATTGGCTCCAATCTGCAGAAAAGGCAAGGAAGCATATTAGAAGACTCTTCTCAGTGACTAACACACTCCCTTTTCATGCTGACTGTAGGATGCTTGGAGACATAGGGACCGTGCTCCCAAAAAAGCAGAGGGACTAAGATCCCCTGGGCGACTACCCTCCTGGTGCTTATGGACATGACCGTAATATATTTTGTAAAGTGCAAGTTTGATATTATTTATTAAGTGTGTTTAGGATTACACTGATGGCATTCCCAAATATGTACTTTCACACAGACTTTGGTTTTCCATAATACAATGTTTGTCCAAGCCTCCACACTTGGGGGGGCACTACTTGCACACCCCTTCCATAAGCACATCAAAGTTGGATACACCCCTGAACCAAGACCCAGACAAAAGGGCACTCAAAACAAAAAGGTAATTACAGTGGCTGAGTAGATCTTGTACAGTGGTTATACTGACTGGGCACCCACTGTCCTTCACATTTTACAAAATACTATTTTCCTATACAAAGATTAAATTTCTGTGTATGAAAAAGTAATATATGAAGTGGTCTCAATAGTGAGAAAGGTAAACAAGTGAATGGTGATCCAAATGTTTTTCATTCTCACGTTATGAAGCTAGCTGCCAGATGATGTATCACCTTCCCTACACATGCAGCGTAGACTGAAAAAACAGCACCCAAGCCACCATTCAATACGTTCACGTGTTCTTTCCAACATGAATCTACAGGTCTCAAAAAGTAATGTGTGACAAAGTCCTCAAACACCTTATAACATGCCTCAAACATGGTATCTTGTTCTACCAGCATGCCTCCACACCATCACTTTGCCAAAACATAAGGATAGGTAAATTGCTTTTAGGGAGGTTCACAATTATGATTTCCTATTTATTTAATCTAAAAATATTTAAAATACATAAAAACAGCCAGGGGAAGATATTGGAGAAATATAAAATAAATACAAATAAAAAAGGGGGGGGGGAGGTGAAGAGACCTTAAATGTGCTACTCACCATCTCTCAGCCTATCCTCCCCTCAGGATGAAAACCATGGAGAACCATGACCACCTCCAGGAAGAAGGGCACACTTAAAATGTAGAGGAAAAAATGATCTACAACCATAGTGTGAAATCAAATACTTATTGGGACACAGTATGAAGAAATATTTATATAAACATGACTCTCAAATATGTTTATGAATTACACAATCTGTAAATATATTTATAGTGCAATCCGATGTTTGTTTTCTCAGAAGCAAGTCCCAATGTATTCAATGGGGCTTACTCAAACTGGGAAGTGTGCAGAGAACTACAGCCTCAAGTGATAAGGAACTTGTTCTTTTAAGTTGAGACCTTATCCCAGTCTGAGTCTGTGTTGGAATTGCTTTTTAATATGTTTTTAAGCCTTTTTTTTTTTAAAGCGTTTAAAAACTATTTCCAAAGATGTTTTAATATATTTTAAAGTCTGTTTTTATGATGTTTTAAAGAGCTTTTAGTGCTTTTGTTTGCCGCCCTGGGCTCCTACTGGGAGGACGGGTGGGATATAAATCAAATAATAAATAAATAAACTTCATTCACCCAACCCAAAATTCAGAATCATGCCTCTTTAGGCTGTTTTCCAACTGTTTATTCTTGCTTTATGGTTATTGGATTTTAAATGGCTTTATTTCTTGTTGTGAGCTGCCTTGGTTTCTTACCCTACCTCACAGGGTTGTTGGAAAGACTACATACACACACACTGCAGATGTATAAATACATACAGCCCATATAATAGTTTATTGTCAAACCAGTTGGTCACTGCAGAAAAATCAGTATTAGTTTTTAAAAAATCAGTATTCGTTTCCTACAGAATAAAAACTGTAATACATAAGCAAGCCCTGCCTACTTTCTTTAAAATAGGACTGGAGGAGGGAGGGACAGAAAGAGAAAACAAACACAATTCTTTTTTATATTCACTCCAAAGTCCCATTGATTTTCAGCACATTCATAACCATGTCTACTCAAAAGTAAATCCTATTGAATTCAATGGGATTTACTCTGGACATATGGGATTAGCAATGCTTTTACCCCCACAAAAGCAAGTATTAGGAAGGTTTTGAAAACACTGCCCAGGATCTGACTCCTACACACAAGAGGGGAAAAAATTGAAATGTATATACTTACCCAATTTATGAGATTTTCAGATAAACAGGGAGGGGACCACCATTTTCTGGCCTTGCAATGAGGTTTACTAGACACTGCCACAGGTCAAACAAACACTTCACTGATTGGCTGCAATCCTGAACGGGCGGGGTTAAAGCTACGAAGTGCTATACAGTAGTTTAAAAAAAGATTTAAAGGGGGTGGCTGACGTTTTTATGTATATCTCGAGAACCGGACCACCTAGAAACTTAATTTTTTTTAAAATTAAAGCTGAGACTCACCCCCCTCTGATGGTGTCACCTGGTGCACTCTGCACCGCCCGTGTGATGCCACTAGGGGGCGGCTGACATTTTTATGTATATCTCGAGAACCAGACCACCTAGAAACTTATTTTTTAAAAAAATTAAAGCTGAGAGTCACCCCCCTCAGATGGTGTCACCCGGTGCAGTCCGCACCCCCCGCACCCCCCTAGTGATGCCCCTGAATTCAGGCACAATGCATTTTGGAGTAATTATTCATGGTCATACACTTGGTAAGACTTGAAACATGCCCTCAAAGAAGGATTAGTCCAAAATGTGTCAGGCTTGCATTAAACCTTTTTTCAGCTCCTGGAGTTTCCTCCTCCTTTTTTCTCATTATAATCATAATTTTGCTATACCTAAAAAATAGTTTTCTAAAAGTATTTGGAGTTTTACATCTTGTTCCAAATTGGATTTTATTTTAGTGTTAGAAGTAATCAGAGTGTTCTTTGTTAGTTCTTTACCACAGGCTCTATTACTATGTGAGTCTGGTGACGAGGCCCATGTTGATCAAATAGTATCCAGAATAGCCTTCTGTATAGCATACTAGAAACTATAACTAGAAGTGAAAAGCAGGAAAGCCCTTACGCATGTACTGAAGTCCTCAGGCTCATGCATGGGACCTGTGGATCCCTGTCATAGTTTGTACACACTTACCTTCTCAATTCTTATTGTCTGCAGAAGATCCAATTGCTGCATTTCTGGGTTTTCAAAAGCTTTTTTGTTCCCCTTAAAGCAATACAGAGTTTCTGGTGAAAGTTTTTACCATCAGCTTTGAGATTTGTAGTGTAGAAATCACAGTCATGTTTGCCAATCTTTGACTTTACACTAACAGCTGTTTCAATGTTGCAGAAATAAACTTTGCAACTTTATCTGGATCTAATTAGTTCAGCCCACTATTAATATGCTAGCAGCTTTTTGTAGCTTCCCATGAAATATGGCTTTAAAGGAGTCAATTGATTGGACTCTTTGCAACTCATTCTCCTTAAGCTCTTCTCCCTTAGGGCACGATCCAGCTGAAAAGCAGGTTTAAGTTCCTTGATTTTCTTAATAGGAACAGTAAGCACAAGCTTAACTGTCCCAATGAAATGAATGGGACTTTGAAATGCTAAATCATGTCCTTATTTCTTAAATGGCATATTTAAATATTTTATTTATTATTTAATTATTTATTAAACTTGTTAGTCACTTTTCTACACAAATACGTGCACTCAAAGCGACTTACAATTAATAAAAATTAAAAGTAAAGTTATACATATATGTTTTAAAAGTATGTCAAGAAATATGGAAAACTAAACAATGGCCCACAGACTGGAAGCGTTCAATATATATCCCAATTCCAATTCCAAAGAAAGATCCCAGACAATGCAGTAATTATTGAACTATTGCCTTAATATCCCATGCAATAAAGCAATGCTCAAGATTCTACAACAAAGGCTCTTACCATATATGGAGCGAGAAATGCCAGACATCCAAACTGGATTTAGAAGAGGATCATATCACAAACATACATTGGATAATGGAATGGACCAAGGAATTTCAGAAGGAAATCACCCTGTGCTTTATAGATTACAGAAAAGCCTTTGACTGTGTAGATCATGAAAAACTATGGAATGCTTTGGAAGAAATGGGGGTGCCACAGCATCTGATTGTCCTGATGCACAACCTCTACTCTGGACAAGAGGCTACTGTAAGGACAGAATATGGAGAAACCGATTGGTTCCCAATAGGAAAGGGTGTGAGACAGGGGTGTATTTTATCACCCTATTTGTTTAATCTGTACGCAGAACATATCATACGGAAAGCGGGATTGGACCAAGATGAAGGAGGTGTGAAACTTGGAGGGAGAAATATCAATAATTTAAGATATGCAGATGATACCATACTACTAGCAGAAACCAGTAATGATCTGAAACGAATGCTGATAAAAGTTAAAGAGGAAAGCACAAAAGCAGGACTACAGCTGAACGTCAAGAAGATTAAACAGAAGATTTATGTAACTTCAACACTGATAATTAGGACATTGAACTTGTCAAGGATTATCAATACCTTGGCAAAGTCCTTAACCAAAATGGAGACCATAGTCAAGAAATCAGAAGAAGGCTAGGACTGGGGAGGGCAGCTGTGAGAGAACTAGAAAAGGTCCTCAAATGCAAAGATTTATCACTGAACACCAAAGTCAGGATCATTCATACCATGGTATTTCTGATCTCTATGTATGGGTGTGAAGGTTGGAGAGTGAAAAAGCGGATAAGAGGAAAATCAACTTATTTGAAATGTGGTGTTGGAGGAGAGTTTTGGGGATACAATGGACTGCAAAAAAGACAAATAATTGGGTGTTATAACAAATTAAACCAGAACTATCACTAGAAACTAAAATGATGAAACTGAAGTTATCATACTTTGGACACATCATGAGAAGACATGATTCACTAGAAAAGACAATAATGCTGGGAAATACAAAAGGGAGTAGAAAAAGAGGAAGGCCAAACAAGAGATGGATTGATTCCATCAAGGAAGCCACAGACCTGAACTTACAAGATCTGAACAGGGTAGTTTATCACAGATGCTGCTGGAGGTCGCTGATTCGTAGGGTTGCCATAAGTTGTAATTGACTTGAAGGCAGATAATACACACATATATGTCTTTGGCACAAACCAGTTTCAGATTATATATATGTAAAACAAAATACAGATGTTACCAGATTATCTTTCATTCTACCTCAGTCCTTAAGCCTTCTCTCGTATGGTTGGGCAAAATAAAATAGATCTAAGAAGTGTTTCTGGCTCAACTGATCTCATTTTCTCTAACTGATATCTTCACGATCAGAGCCAAATCTATGTATGTAACTATGTAGCATCATATGTGATCCCTGACTGGCTGGAATTGTCTGTGTGAATATCTAAGACAAAAGAAGGAGTAAACAGGGAAAATGGCACAAAAGCTGCAGCAGAAACAGAAAATGACAGTGCCAACATGATAAAAAGGTGAATGCATAACTTAAGTATTCTGGGGAAATGTTTCTAATACCTTAAATTGTTATTTTTGGCAGTTTAGAGAAAATTGAGTACAAAAATCACAGCGCTGAATCCCTTGTTGTGTGTCTGCCGTTTCTTTTCATCGTCAGTAACACTAGCTTTGACTGAAAAGAGGCATAGGTTTCCAAAGCTGTCCTCTTCTCAAGAGAGCCATTAAACTAGTACTTTATGCTTTAGACATATGTAGTATGAATAGCTCCTTGGACTTCAAGGGCACATTAGAAAGACTGTGCTGCATGTAAGAGTTCTTCACGGTTCATAATAGCTGCTTTTTGTCTTTCCATTAGGCATGATCAATGGACCCAAATCTAGGAAGAGAATCAAATGGTCAATGTGATTATAATCTTACCTTTGACTCTCAGCCAATACTCCTTGTGTGAACCTACTTCTCCTGTGCAAATCTGCTGCTCCCTAAGAGACTATTTTTCCATACACAATCCCATCTGTCATGCAACTTTCACACTCCTCATTGCTTCCAACAATAAAATCATTTTCCACTGGATTAGGACTGTTGTGACAGCTTGGAAGTCCCCTGCTAGTTGGTGGGAAACCAAGCTGCATATTATTATTATTATTATTATTATTATTATTATTTGAGCAGGACAATGGACTTGTAGAGGATCTGGAGTAATATTATGGCTGAAATAAATGTATAGGTAAAGACTCTTGAATTCATGTGGTGCAAAATTCGCAATAATTTAAAGCTGAAATTCAACTTGAGAATGTTAAAGTTGAGTTTGATCATTTATGCTTTTTTTTTTTATCATTAATTAGAAACCAAACCAATGCAAAAGAAAACTGGCTATTACAGGGAAAATACATATACAGACATAGGCATATTTGGGAGTCTAGCTAAAAAGGGAGACTTAAAGTGCAAGATTATACATGTATATTCAGATGTATGTCCCGTTGAGTTCAATGGGGTTTACTCCCAGGTAAATGGGTACAGGATTGCAGCCTTAAACCTCACTCAATAATAGTGCTAGTGCAAGGGTAAGGGCTAGCGCAATGGGATTTTCTCACCTGTCCCCACCCCACCCCATGCAAAATCTGTTCTGGGGGTTCACCCAACCCTCTAGAGCAGATTTGGGGGTGGTGTGGGTGTGAGTGGGATGAGTAGAGAGGGAACAGTTCTATTGCATGAGCTCTAATCCTTGCACTAGACTGTTATTTAGTTGAAGACCACCCAATGGGATTTAAAAGTAGTTAACTAACAGAATCATGCCTAAAACATTCAGAAACATTGTAGCCCAAATAAAGGTATTGCCCTAATATGGATTTTGGAATTGAAAGACTTTGTGTATTTCCTTAGCTAGCTAAATCAGCTGTGAAACAGATGCTTGTATAACCCCACATTTAGCAGTTTTAGTACCATTGTTGTAAATGCATATGGACAATGAGAAGCTCCTATTCTAGTACTAAATTCTCTGGGTAATTTAAAAGCTAAAAATACATACATTGTTGTGCAGCAGTTTTTCTAATTTGTCATTGGCATTTAACCCTGGCAATGTTTCTTCTGTAAGTCTCATGCCACTTGACAGGTACACATCTCAGGAAGCTCTCATTTTTAACCTGTCTTTACAATTAGCCCTAATGGTCCCAGCATAGTATGAGACTGGAAAGCAACAACAGGGAATTAGTCTTTGGAAGTCATCATTCTGGGCTAAGTAAGAGAAAAATATTTGAAAAGTTTCAAATTACTGCCAACAACAGCAACCGCAACAAAATAATTAGGTGGATTTACAGTACAATCTTGTGCATGCCTATCTAGTATAGAATTCAATAGGACTCACTCCTAACTAGTGTATAGATTCAACCCTCATTAGGCTGTGCTTTGACTCTTTCCCTCCTTTCCATTCTCTACCCTACCACTTTGGGACAGAGACCCATTGACCTGTTTATGCATGTGTTCTGACGTACAAATTAAACAAAACAACTCTAGCTATATAAATTAAACAAAGAAACAAATATACATAAAGAAGTGTTTGTGATCTTGCGAATGGAACAGGATGATGTTCAGTCTGTATAATTCATCCTGAATTTTAAAATCAGTGATCTTGAGGACATCCTAATAATAGTGAGGATCTGGGAGTATCACGAAAATCAACATTGTGAATATTGTATCATCCTGATTTTCTAAACAGTATGCATAGTATGGTTATTAGCATTGCATATGAGTGGAACCTACATATGCCGTCAACTGTCAGCTATATCTATGCTGGAAATAATTGGACACACCTCATAAGGTGTAATGGAATCATAGCATGAATGACAAATGTCTGTGTATATCACAGGGGCAGCCTGGGGGTCACAAGATGGCGGCGGAGTAGGAGCATGTGGACTGGAGTTCCTCCGCTGCTTATAATTTAACATCTTTAAAACATCTCTAAAATGCTTTTTAAATCATCCTGAACCATCCTGGATCGTGTAGAGGGGTGAGCAAGCGCTTCGTCTCCCCCTCGTTTAGTACCATCCTTTGGAGGTCTCCCCGTGCCCTTACCTGCTCCAGTGGTGGGGTTGGTGTGGCCGGCGTTTTTGCTTTGGGGCCAGGTGGCGTTTTTCGCTGCGGCTGATACCGGCTCTTCATCACCGCTGCGGCTGTGCTTTTTGCCTCTCGTCGGGACTGGCGCTGGCTCTTCTGGTTGCTGTGGCCCAGGGCTTCGTTGAGGCCTGACGCCTCCTACTGCGGCTGTGGCTCTTCGGACGCTCTCTCGCCATTGGTGTGGGGTGGCTGGTTTGCTGCGGCTGGCCCTTCCGCTGTTGTGGGTGTGGCTGCATCTGTTGGTGCAGCGGCTGTGCTGTTCGGCCGCATGTTTTGCCGCGTACCGCTGCTGCTGTACCTGATCCGGACATTTTCAACGGCTGGTGTTTTACGCCGCCTTAGAGGCCGGCGCTCGAGACCACGGCTTGGATTGGCCTGCTGCCGCCGCCGCTGCTGCTCACCAAGGCGGATGTACCCTCACCGCCGTTGTTGCGGCCTATGCCCGTTGCTGCGGTTCGTTGGGGCGGTTGGACTTTCGTTGCCGCTGTTGCAGCTAGCGCCCGTTGCCGCAGCCGTGCTGTTTCGCCGCCACCGCCGCCATTGCTTAATCAGCTTTAAGGTTGGTTTTTGTGGCACTTGGTGCTTGAAACACCTTGCTTGGACAAGAGAGACTGACTGGCGGCAGCGGGAGATAAGAAGAGGAAGTGCCAGCGAGTGGAAGCGAGCTGATCCAAGGTCATCTGGATCAAGGAAGACGGAGGCTATTTTTATTTTCATTTCCATTTTTCATTTTATTTTTTACTTTTAATTTTTAAGTTAATTTTAGGGGTGGGAGGCCTGCCTGATTGGCAGACAGGGAGGGGGACATGTGTAAGCCGGAGGGGAATAATGTGGGGACCCACGGTATTGTGAGGCTTGGCGGCAGATCCTGGAAGGGCGCAGGTGGCAGGCCACGCCAGGTTAGGGGAACAAGGGATAGATGTATCGTACCCATCCCTTGTTCCAGGCCTGCCCTAAACCAGAAGATAACTGGGGGATGTAAGACTCCATCCAACCTTCGACTGCTGTTATGTAACGCCAGGTCTGTAGTTCAGAAAACATCACTCATCCATGATCTTATTCTGGATGAGCATGCAGACCTGGTGTGCATTACGGAGACCTGGCTGGATAAGGCCTCGGCTCCTATACTTGAGGCCATGTGTCCAGCGGGTTTCCGTTATGCACAGCAGCCGAGGATTGGTAGGCGGGGAGGGGGAGTGGCAGTTATTTATTGAGAGTCCTTGGTTTTCGCCAGACCTCCTCTCCACGAGACCAAGTTTGTTGATTGTATGTACTGGAGGTTGGGACCAAAGGGCAGTTTAGGAATTCTGCTGGTGTACCGCCCACCCCGCTGCATGGCAGACTCCCTGGCCGAGGTGCTCGAGGTGGTTGCGGCTGTACGGTTGTTTACCCTGAACTTATTGGTTTTAGGGGATTTCAACATGCATGCCGAGGCCATTCTCGTTGGAGCCCCTCGGGATTTCATTGAAACCATGACTTCATGGGAACTGCACCTAAGTAATATGGGTCCCACTCATGTAGCCGGTCATACCATTGACCTTGTATTTGTCGCGGGAGAGAAGGGAAGTGATCTGAAGATGGGGACTGTTTCTTCTAGCCCTGTGTCATGGTCAGACCACTACCTGGTGAAATTGGATCTCTCTGTGCCGCACACCCTCCGCAGGGGACAAGGACCTATTAGGATGGTCTGCCCCAGACGCATGATGGAGCCCACTGGATTCCTGAACGCGCCGGGTGATTTGGAGCTAACTGAAGGCCATCCGGTCGAAACCCTGGTGATGGAGTGGAACAGGGAGATCGCTAGGGCAATAGACCGGGTGGCACCGAAACGTCCTCTCCACCTGAATAGAACTCAGACTGCACCCTGGTATACACCACGGTTACGCAGTCTGAGACAGGAAGTGAGACGACTAGAGCGCCGATGGCGGAAATCGTGCGCTGAAGGCGATCGGACACTGGTTAGAGCGGCAATAGCGGCCTACCAGCGAGCAACAAAGGCGGCAAAGAGGCAATTCTTTGCTGCCTCTATTGCATCGGCAGAGTGCTGTCCCAGGAGGTTGTTCCAGGTGGTCCGAAGCCCAGTCGGTCCAGTTGCTCAGGAACCTATGGAACAATCAAAAGCCTCCTGTGACATATTTGTTAAACACTTTGCCGATAAAATCGAGCGCCTAAAGGACAAGATTCCGTGCGTTGTGGTTACAAGTAGTGGTCCAGAGACAGCCAGTTGCAGTCCGGTCTGCTGGGATCGGTTTCAGCCTCTTCTCTCTGATGAAGTGGACAAGGTGCTCTCTACTGTGAAACCAACCACTTGCTTGCTTGATCCTTGCCCTTCATGGCTCGTTATGACCTGTAAAGAGAGACTGGGCAAAGGGATCACGGCAATGGTAAATGCATCCTTAGAGGAGGGTACAATGCCATTAGCCCTCAAGGAGGCTGTGATAAGACCTATCTTGAAAAAGCCCTCCTTGGATCCCCAACATTTAAACAACTTTCGCCCAGTCTCTAATTTACCGTTCTTGGGCAAGGTGATTGAGCGTGTGGTGGCAAAGCAGTTACAGACACACTTGGAGGAAGCAGATTATTTAGATCCTTTCCAGTCGGGCTTCAGGACTGGACACGGAACTGAAACAGCCTTGGTCGCTCTGGTGGATGATATGAGGAGGGCGTTGGATAGGGGAGAACATACCTTCCTTGTCCTCCTGGACCTCTCAGCGGCTTTCGATACCGTCGACCACGGTATCCTGTTGAGTTGCCTGGAGGGATTGGGAATAGGAGGCACTGTTTTACGGTGGTTCCATTCCTATCTCTCTGGTAGATATCAACGGGTAGTGTTGGGGGATGAGGTTTCAGACCCTTGGCCCCTAAATTGTGGTGTGCCACAGGGTTCTATCCTCTCCCCCTGGCTATTTAACATTTATATGAAACCACTGGGAGCCATCATCAGGAGTTTTGGGCTGCAGTGTCACCAATATGCGGATGACACGCAGCTCTATCTCTCATTTAAATCCTCACCAGAGTTGGCTGTGGATACCTTGTCCAAGTGCCTGGAGTCAGTAAGTGGATGGATGGGAGTGAACAGGCTGAGGCTGAACCCCGACAAGACCGAGGTGTTGCTGGTGGGGGACAAGAGAAGGTTGGGTGATTTTGACCTGATACTTAATGGGGTGAGTTTGCCCCTGAAGGACCAGGTCCACAGTCTCGGGGTTATCCTGGACTCCCAGCTGACTATGGAGGCTCAGGTTTCTGCAGTTAGCCAGGCAGCCTGGTACCAACTTCATCTAGTACAGAGGCTGCGACCCTATCTTCCCATACATCTGCTCCCACGAGTAATACATGCCCTGATCTCCTCTCGATTAGACTACTGTAATGCGCTCTACGTGGGGTTACCCTTGAAGACAGTCCGGAAACTCCAGCTGGTACAAAATGCGGCGGCGCGCTTAATAAAGCAGACCCGCCGCCGCGATCATATCACCCCAGTGCTGATTGAATTACACTGGTTGCCAGTTGTATACCGGGCCCAATTCAAGGTGTTGGTATTAACCTTTAAAACCCTATACGGTTCCGGCCCAGTGTATCTGAAGGAACGCCTCCAGTATCACCAAATATGCCGCCAAACAAGATCAGCCTCACAGGACCTTCTCTCGGTCCCACCGGCGAAGACAACTAGGGTGGTGCGGACCAGGGAGAGGGCTTTTTCGATCATGGCCCCCACCCTCTGGAACTTACTTCCCTTTGACCTTCGGCATGCCCCCTCCCTGTTGACTTTTCGCCGAGCCTTGAAGACCTGGCTCTTCAGGCAGGCCTATGGGATCTCTGGGGTGGGTTAGGTTTTATACTATTGTTAGCGTAGGATGGTTCTGTTAGACGAGATGCTATGATATTAATACTGTGATGATAATTATGTATATATTGAGTGTATTTTATATTGTACGTCGCCCAGAGTGTCCATTCACTCGGACAGATGGGCGTCTGATAAATAAAATTTTATTATTATTTTATTACTGTTATAATTTCCATTATCTAATCACATCAACAGTGCATGTGAGTCACTGTGACCCATTTAAAAAATTGGTTTACACTGTATGTCCTACTAAATGGATGTGGAGTGTGCACTTCAAAAACCCATGGCATACTCTATCCTACTCCAGACATGATGGACTAGGTCCAAAGAGTTGACTTTGGGCTATTGTTATTTGATAGCCATTTTTGCTATAATACAAAATAAATACATACACATTACTTTGAGTATTGCGATGACATTCCCCTTGTCTGTATTGTGCTTTCATAAATCTGGCCATGCCCTTGAAGGGAGGAATAGATTTTGTTGGCATGATTGATAATCATATTTTGTACCCTCACAAATGGTCATAAACCCGAATGAGGCATCAAGGACCATCTGAAACCCAGAAGATGTTAAGAACCCCCAAACAAAACCCAATTTCCAAAAAGAGATAAAAGCTTTGTATGGATGAAGCTCCAGACCTAATCCCTAGGATATCATCAGTTGTTATCAGATCATAGGCCTGGGAAACACCTCTGTCTGAACCTTGAAGAGCTGCTGTCAGACAGGATAGACAGGGCTAGATGTACCAGTCTGATTTAAAGTTAAGGTAGCTTCAAACATTCCTTTATTACTAGTAAAAAGAGCAGCATCTAACGCACGGGGAGAATCAGGAGCTTTAGACTACACCTGCCTGGTGAGGAGATGCCTTCTCCTCCCAGGGACTAAAACATCTGCAAATACCTGGATTGCTATGTAGCACACATGGGGGGGGCACAATTCTCTGCTATGGGGTCCATGGAACCATCAAAGAGATGCAGTTGAAACAGCCACAGAAGCAACGACAACACTGAAGGTCTGGGGATGTATTTTCCATCATCACCCCTCCCCTCTCAAGCCTTCATAAGTTGCCACTGCCTTTTAAAAGGATGTTATTATTTTCTTATTTTCATTTATTATCATTTATTCATTATTATTTTATTAGCCAACTTGGAGGTCTGTTCGGCAGGAAGGCAAGATATAAATGTAATAAATTAAATAAAATAAATAAAATATAGGAACATGTATGTGTTTGTGCAAGCACAAGCGCACGTCCATGCACGTGTGTGTGTGTGTGTGTGTGTGTACCATTGCCACCCACTGGACAGAACTGAAAATTTAGCCAAAGGTTTTTGTAGTCATCACAACCCCTCAAATTAATCTGTTCTGTATATATTAACGTCATGGAATTGTCAATCCTAGAGAGGCCTAGCAGTGTAATTGATAGACTTACTTGAAATCCTGCCTTCCATGTATGTTTAAATTTCCCACGCAGTTAAACATTGTGAGAATGTTTCTGAATGATTTCAGACTCTCAAAAATAATGGGGACACATACGAAGTACAAGTCATACCTCATGTTTCTTCATGTTTCTCTGAGTCATCTAACATCTTGCATCTCCTCTCTACACATATGGGAGAGAAGCAACTGTTTTACTAGTGTGGATTTTGGACAGAGGTACTGCCCATCTTCCCCTCCACTACAGATTTCCTGAACACCCAAAGCAACTCTTTGTTAACTGCTGTTATGTTGTCTACATTATTTCAGAGCTTGGAAAAGTTACTTTTTTGAACTACAACTCTCATCAGCCCCAGCCAGCATAACGCTGGCTGGGGCTGATGGGAGTTGTAGTTCAAAAAAGTAACTTTTCCAAGCTCTGCATTATTTACATACAATATTCTTGGTAGCTGGCAATTATTTCCCCTCACCTCCATCATATTTTTCTTGGAGGTTCCTGTGGTGGTGGTGGTGGTAGTTGTTATGTGCCTTCAAGTCGATTATGACTTATGGCGACCGTATGAATCAGCGACTCCAATAGCATCTGTCATGAACCACCCTGTTCAGATCTTGCAAGTTCAGGTCTGTGGCTTCCTTTATGGAATCAATCCATCTCTTGTTTGGCCTTCCTCTTTTTCTACTCCCTTCTGTTTTTCCCAGCATTATTGTCTTTTCTAGTGAATCATGTCTTTTCATGATGTGTCCAAAGTATGATCACCTCAGTTTCATCATTTTAGCTTCTATTGATGGTTCTGGTTTAATTTGTTATAACACGCAATTATTTGTCTTTTCCACAGTCCATGGTATGCGCAAACCTCTCCTCTGACACCACATTTCAAATGAGTTGATTTTTCTCTTATCCACTTTTTGCACTGCCAACTTTCATATCCATACATAGAGATCAGAAATACCATGGTCTGAATTATCCTGACTTTGGTGTTCAGTGATACCTCTTTGCATTTGAGGACCTTTTCTAGTTCTCTCCCAGCTGCCCTCCCTAGTCCTAGCCTTCTTCTGATTTCTTGACTATTTCTTGACTTCCAGTCTGTGGGCCGTTGTTTTATTCTCCATATTTGTTGACAAATT